>NC_089580.1:170667960-171021608 GCF_019320115.1 Miscanthus floridulus | reverse complement strand
AAAGTTAGCACCCCCGATGCTATGTAGAATAGCCTGCTCATGATAAGGTCCCGAACCGCATCTAGGACCTCTGCCAGCTGGACGGCGGGCGCGCTAGTGCTTGGCGTCGACCCAAAGACTTCTAAGATGATGAGCTAGGCAACGTTGCAGATCTAGTCAAGTTCTCCCTCGAGAGCACGTTGCTCTTCAAGGGACTTGGCCAGCTCCTTTGCACTCTAGCTGAAGGTCGCCTTGATCGTGTCCAGGTCTCGCTCCAGTGACTTCACCCTTCCACCTAGCTCTGAAAGAAGGGCGACAAGCTCAGAAATAGGCTGAAGAAAAGAACCAACATGACGAAAAATAGAAAAGGTACATACCGACATGGAAGTTCTCAAGAACATAGAATTCCTCTGCCTATCGAGTCACCTGTGTGCACAGCCAGGCGTTCACCTCATCCATCCCCATCACCTGGCCCCGAAGCGCGAGCACTTCCTGGTCTACCTCCAATCAGGCCTTCCGCTCTAACTCTAGGGCCTTCCGCGCCAACTCCAGGGCCTTCTGCTCTGACTCAAGGGTCTCTAGGGACTTCTGGAGCACCACCTTGATGTTCGCCAGGGATGTTTGCAACCCTACCTCGGTCTCTGCCTGGCGGGCCTTCATCGCCTCGAGCCCTCGCTCGGCGGTGGTTGCCCGCTCTGCTGCACATTGCCCCTCCACCTACGCCACCTAGTCCTAGGACTCATAGTGAGCGGACTCTAGCTGATGCCCAAGCTCAGCCACCTGAGCGTGCTCCATTCGAAGGAAGCAGGACTTGCGGGACGACATCCCCTTCAGACTCTATGAAAAACAAGCATGCTAAGACAACCAACAAATGATTCAGAGGTCATGGACAAGTATGAGAAACTCACCTCCGTGGCAAGCTGTAGGTCAATCTCAACTAACTGCTAGGCGGACTTAACCCGCTCCTAGGCATCTCCAAGCTTCGCAGATAGGTTGGCGAGTTCGGACATTGCAACATGTCCTTGCTCCCCAAGGATGTCCTAGAGCTGATGTTCCTTTGAATCCCAAAGGATGAACCGCACCTTTGTCGGGTCCTCAGGGCAGGGCCACTCTAGGTCGCCCTCTGATAGCCCACCAAAGGGCCTAGCCTCTGACTGAACCACCGCTAGCTCCCACGATGATACAGGCAGCTCCACCATGTCATCCACCTCGTCATTGGATGGGATCTCCACCACCTCAGTTGCATGGGCCACTGCTGGGCGTTTCAACTCTATCCCAGCCTCGTCTCCCCCTGGTGCCTTTGGCTCTAACTGCAAGGGTGAGCCTTGTAGCCCTCCACCCGGTAAGGTAGGGAGCTTGGTTTCCCTCTCTTCTTCCACTGTGACTGGTGGAGGAGGGGCCGTGAGAGTCACCTCTGATGCAACCTCCACCATTAGCACCGAGATCGCCACCAATGTCGACACTACCACCATACAAGCAACTGACCTAGGGGCACCACCCTTGGAAGGGAAGGGTTCGCCGCCACCACCCTATTCCCCTTGTCGCTCATTGCGACACGCTGTAGGGTGGGCCTCCAAGCCTCCTACAAGGGAGTTGGGGCAATGCTCAACCCTATCATCGCCCGGCCAGTGACAGAAAGTGTAGGTAAATCACACTCCAAAAAGACTCAACGGCAAAAGATCAAAAAGAAACAAAGAAAAACGTACCAGGAGGTGAGCGGCACAACTCTAAAGGTAAGACCCAATGTCAACGGGCCTATGGGGCACGGGCCACTTTCGGGCTACGACCCATGCCCCCTCACTTCAGCCGGGAGCGGAGTCATCCCAACCAGCTCCTGCCCAGCCTGTGGGTTGCCACAACCCATGGCTTGGGACTTCCCGACCAGAGCAGCGGCGTGGGGCTTCCTCCGGCTGTGAGTCGTGGGACACATGGGTGCCAATCCGCTCCTCGAACTGCTTAGCTTGCTCGACTGCATCCACGGCAGGCAGGGCATCCTTCGGCTATGAGTCACGTGCTGGCACTGGTTTTGACAACACACGGGTGCTAGTCCACTCCTCGGACCACCTGGCTTGCTCGGCCACGTCCATGGCAGACGGTGATGGGATCGGCGACACCACCAAGGGGCGCGATGACCATGTCCGCTTTGCCTCCCATTCGCCAATGGCATCCGTGCTCGCTGCATGCTTCATCGGCACGGGAACCGCCGCATGCCACTTCGCCTCCTGCTCATCACCAGCGGACATCACCATAGGGTCGTGATGCTCTGCTAAGGTCACAATGACCTCCCAACTTTCCTCCTCCTTGGAGAAAACCATGTCATCCACATCCATGGGATCCTCTGACGTGAGCTCCGACTCAACATTACTCCTACGTTCCCTAGCCTTCATGCGCCGGGTGATCTCCTGCTCCTTCTCCTGCTTCTGCCAAACCTCCCTAGTTCTCTTCTTCTTCCTGGCGTCTACCACCTCCTTCTGGGTGGCCTGTTGGGCCACGCCCTTCAGTCCCTAGGGAAGGTGTGGCTAAGACTTATAAACTCCAAGCCCCTACAGAACGGATGCCCAAAAATCAAGAAATAGGAAAAGCAGAGGAAGAAGCACAGATGAAATAGAAGGGAGCATACCAGTCTAGACATGATCACGGAGTTGAAAGGTGCAGGCTTCCCTTTGACCCTCTCTTTGGGCTTCAACTACAGCACCCGCCCAAGGTGGCTCCAGACCTCGTCCTCTGGTAGATCCTCTAGCGACACATGATCTGGGTCCAATGGGCCACCGTATATCCACATCGGTCGCATCCTCTTCACCAATGGTGCAACCCGATGGTGGTAGAGGGTGTGGAACACCTGCACCCCATCAAGACCGCGCCGCATGATCTTCTGAAGCTCCTTCTCAATGACCTCCACCTTCTTCTCCTTACGGGCATAACCCCACAACCAACTGTCCTGCTTCTCTGGCCTCTCGCTGATGAACGCCGAGAACGGCGCCTCCGCTGGATTCCTGATGTAAAACCACTCCCCATGCCACCCCCGGATGGAGTCGTAGGGGATGTACATAGGATACGAGCCTCCCACGCTCGGTTTCCTCTATAGGGCAAAACCAACCACTGGCGTGATCTCGGCCATATTCCCCATCATCAAGGCTCTCCTAGAGAACAGCCACCGAAAGAAGTCCGTGTGTGGCTCCATACCGAGGAAAGCCTTGTAGACGGTGATGAAGCCGACGATGTGTAGCACCCCCATCAGATTAATGTTCTACAACTCCAGACCCCACTCATTAAGGAGCCCACGCAGGAACCAGTGTGTGGGGTACCCTAACTCGCGCTCATGGAAGGTGAGAAAGGACACCACCTCGTCAGCCCGAGGTTGTAGGAATTCCTCCCTCCCGGGAGCCCTCCAATGCGCCACCTCCTTCGGCGGCTGAAACCCCATTGCAATGAAGGCCTTCAACACTGACTCCCTCATAGTGGACGACCTCCAGTCCGACATTTTGCTCTAGGATCATACAAAGGATTGGTCAGTTTTCTCTCATCTCCCTCACTTTCTTCCCTTTCTTTCCTAGAAACCGTCGTAGCTCTCAAGAACACTCTCGGCGAGAAGGAAGAGAAAAGGAGGCGGTGGCTGAGGAATAGGCGAAAGAATAGGGCAAAAACCTTCTCCCTTCTCCTACTTAAGGAAAAGGGTACAATAGTTAGGGGAGGGCACGCCGATCAGGGAAGATGAAATGTCAGAGCGAAAAACCCTCTCTCTTTCCCATTTAATGCAGATAAGACGCGCCCTGACCAATGAGACGTGCCCTGCTCAACGGAATGGCTCCTGATCAGACAGGATGTGGCCTAGGTATGGCCCGCCACTACCACATGCTAGCCACTACCACACACCGGGCACAAGAACCAAAGTGCCACTACACACAGGCGGCTCTCCGCATCCCCAGGCGGGACTTAGAAAAAAACCCAAAACGAGATCTCCGCCGGGAGAAACTGTCGGGCTTCTTAAGCCAATCAAACGGCTCAAAAACACACCGAGAGACAAGTAGGGAGCAAAGGGATGCCCCATGTAGGCCATGCCAACTTCATAATGAACGACGAGCAGGGTCCCGGTCGGACATTTCCGACTAGAGCTCTTCAAACCCTGTCACTCGGGTCATCGAGGTAACACTACCAACCCCCTTTTTTCTTTATAAATCATTTCATACATCCATACGCGCATTCATTCCATATGCCATGCCTCCCGAACGATTTGAGGTCTTGAACCGCCCAGGGCTTGGGAACTAAGCATCGCACGTGCAGCGAAATGCATCACAATGCTCCATGTTGCGTCACGAAGCGGTGGTTGTCTCATTCAACATGAGCAACCAACAGAGCCACGGGAGAAAATCACAGATGAGCCCTGTGTGGCCCTCGCCTAGTCTAGCAGACAGGGGTCATCTCAACCTTCTTGTTCAATCCTGAACCTCTTTCCAAGCCCACATAATCTCCATCGAGGGGAGGCCGTTAGGCCACCCGGGTCGGTCTCTGGAATGACCTAGGCATCTACCAGGTTGCAGATAAAGGAGCAGTGGAATGTCACAAGAGGGCTATGTCGACCCCATCATGAATGATGGACTCGAATTCCACTCGATCATACCCGTTAGCGAACTCACCGAGCGCGTCACTTGAGCCCGAGTGATCAGGACAAGTGACAAAACACAATCCCTTTGGTTGTGAGGAACCGAGGATGGGGTAACGCACACAACTCACACCGACCCCTACTAAGGCCCAACAGGGCTTAGGGGCTCAAGACACAAAACGCCTGGGTCTGCGACCCTAAACTCACCCCATCTGGCTATGCTCCGACTGCGCTCCAAACAACCTGGGTCTACGACCCCGATCTTGCCCCATCCAGCTATGCTCCGACTACACTCCAAACAACCTAGGTCTGCGACCCTGATCTCGCCCCATCCGGCTACGCTTCAACTGCACTCCAAAAATACCTAGGTCTGTGACCCTAATCTCACCCCATCAAGATCTACGAGCTCCGGCTTGCCTGATCCCAAACTAACTAAACTAACTGCCATGGTTGCGTGGGCCACACTGAGGCCAGGATCCACGACTCCGACTCACCCGATCCCATGGCGCACATCGACGTCAGGATCCGCGAGCTCTATCTTGTCCAATCCCTAAAAAGACTAACTACCTCGCCCAATCCCACAGCGCGCATCGATGTCAGGATCCACGAGCTTCGTCTCACCTGATCCCTAAAACAACCAAACCGCCTCAGTTGCGCAACGATGCCTTGGTTAAACAAAACTCTATCTCAACTCAAGAACATGCACACATGCCCGCTAAACAAAACACCCCCCAAACGGTTCTGCCTGAACCGCCCGGGGGCTCAGGGGCTACACCCGCGGGTGCGCTCGTGTGCACCCACCGACGAAACAAAAACCTCGCCCGCTGGCAACACCGAAAACCCCCCAGACAGTTCTGCCCAAACCACCTGAGGGCTCGGGGGCTACACCCGTCGTCGAGGAAAAAATCCCCCAGATGATTCTGCCCTAATCGCTCGGGGGCTCAGGGGCTCCTGTCGGGTTCATAAACCCAGGGTCCCTCGCGGACCGGCTTCCCCGCAAGGGCTTGGCCCAAGCAGACAACACACAACTCTTGGGCTGACCCAAATATCAGAATGACAGGCTAGAATGGCGATCCAATCACCGATCGAAAGGCCCGGCCGAGGAGGAACAACACCTACTATCCGACTCCAGCCCACCTCTCCGACCGGAGCGCTTAATTCGGTCTCTAGTCACCGCTGGACGGCCTCTCCGACCGGAAGGCCTAGCCGAAGCGCCACTTCTGACTCTGACCCTGCGTCTCCAACTGGGGTACACAAAAACCCTGCTCGCTGCTCTTCTACGACTGGCGCGACCAGAGCCGACTGGGACTAACTGACCGGGGACACCCACTCGGAGAGCATCAGGCAACGAACGGAGAAAGCAGGGCAAGGCGCACAAGTCAAACCATGATACCAGGGACCATACCCTGTACACCTGCAGGAACAGTAATTTGCAACCGCCCGACACAAACAGTGTTTGTAGGCGCCTACATTTCCCCTACAGAATTGTGGGCGCCATTAAACTCCCATATGGTAAGGCTCCCCCCACATGCCTCTGGGCATCGCCAGTGTTGTGGGCGTCGGGATTTACCGTACCGAGTGCACATGGTGAAACTCCTCACATGCCTCTGGGCATCAACAGTATATGCAGGTACCGACATCTGCCATACCCAAACAAGGACGATGGAACCTCCCATGTGCATCTAACATCCAACAGTGTTGTGGGCGCCTACCATCATCCTATACCTACCGGCGTGGGCAACAAGGTTTAGAAGCATACGTACTCTCTCCCTCTCACTTGTAAGGCCATCCCCTTCATTAATAAAAGGGGATGCGCTCTCTCCCAATAGACTCGGTTAACCCAAGTTGATCAAAGTCATTCCATTTTCACTAGGTCGATCAAGTTCACTAGTTCACAATCACATGACCATCAGGTTCGGACCTCAAGCACACGCTTGAACACTTAGCTCATAGCCGAGCTCCTGTCGCTCTCGGCCCTTCCGACCGGACCTCTTGTGCCCCCATCTTTCTCCTTCTCGTTTGTAACCCCACTGCAAACTTCGAGCACCTGGGCTCAGGAATAAAGTCACCGACCGATTCAAACTGGACGTAGGGCACGTTGCCTAAACCAGTATAAACCCTGTGTCATTGAGTGCTAGGTCACCTCCGATCACAATGTACGGCAAAACTATAAATATTTACTTGTTGGTCACTTTTTACACCGACACATGCCCTAAAGTGTGATTATTATGTGTAGTAGCCCCTAACTTTCTGCTAGGTTTGAGGCAACTTAGTAGAAAGTAAGGGCAAAAAATAACATAATAAAAACAAATGTGGAAACGGCTTAGCTGATCCAACTGGTTGTTGGTGCCATTGTTGTCGAGGGTGGCGATGATGTCGAATGCTGCCATGACGAAAGACGTCGGGAGGTCGGGAGCTATGACAAGAGGTCAAGCGTGCCGACTCGAGGGAGCCTGTCAACGGTGTGCCCGAGTTGTTGTTGCTGGTGACGCTGTCGTCGTACATCGGTTGACAGCTAGGATGTCAACAGGGAGCCACGGGTCGGCGACGAGGGCGGCCATTGGGTTTCTGCCAATAATAGTCATATAGACAAAAAAAAAAGATATCCGAAGATATATATCCGATAAAATATTTAATTGGAAATAAAGAACATGACTTAGCTGATGTTGGAGCCACATCATGAGATTGCATATTAGCATCAAGAAGGCACAATCCCGTACGTGCATGTCTGACGCATACATGCACCTATATGCAAGATCAGCATCTCGACTATTGGCTTGGTAGGCTGATTCTCCCGGCCAGAGTTCTCGGGGTGTGAAGTCGACGAGGATCGTGATGAGATGTCGACGAGTACCGTCGATGAGGATCCATGGGTGCCATCGACGAGGGCCTCGGCACGATGGCGAGGACCACTGCGGCTGCCATTAATAAACACAAAGACAGGCAGATATATCCGAAGAGATATATCCGAATCACGAAGATATATATTTCATATATGGAATATTTAATCGGAATAAAAAACTTGGCTTAGCTGGTTTGGTGCCCGAGCGTGGTGTCGTCCTTGTGCTTGCATGAACGTGAACAGGGACAGATCATGAAAATACAGATTATTAGTCAGGGAAATTATTCCCCATGTATACGATTGATGCATGCGTCCATATCCTCATGCAAGTCGGCTGTGTTTAGTTCACGAAATTTAAAATTTTGGCTACTGTAGCACTCCGTTTTTATTTAGCAATTAGTGTTCAATCATGGACTAATTAGGCTTAAAACGTTCGTCTCGCGATTTCCAACCAAACTGTGCAATTAGTTTTTTTCGTCTATATTTAATGCTCCATGCACATATCGCAAGATTCGATATGATGGCTACTGTAGCACTTTTTGGAAAACTTTTTGGGAACTAAACACAGCCTCGAAGTATGATGATTAGCTTGCATGTTCCGTGGATCTAATCTGTACGGCCCCGTTCGCGTGCCCTTAAACCTGGCTTGATCCGTTTCTTTTTTCATTCGGAACGGTATTTTTCTCTCACAGATTCTTCCAGCATTCCTCTAAACCATCCAAATTCGTTCAGAATTTCTCCAAGCGAACAGGCCCTCGTCTCTTTGGTTATTGGCCTGCTCTGGAATCGTCGGTGGTGGCTTGTCGCCGTGCGTGATGACGCGGTGCGTTCCATATCGGACGCCGCAGCAGTTTCGATCTTCTCCTGTGCGCACGCGTGTTGCGAGGGAAACAAATTCGAGTACCTTGCTGCGAGACACGGAGCCGTGGGATCGCTGTTCGTCTCCGTGCACCGTGACGTGCTGCTGAGTTGCCCTAGCAGGCCACCGAAGCACGCCGCCGTGGGAGTCGAATTGCCGCTACGTCGTTGATGAAGAAAATCTCATCTGAAACATATTAGATGTGTACACAAAAGGCCTCTACCTGACGCGCCAACAGTCGGATTGTTTTGCTTCGGTAATATCCAGCAACGTTAGCACACGAGATACAATGATTTATACTGGTTCGGGACGCGGTGCATGTTAAACCCTACTCCAGTGGCTGCTCTTGTATTCGTATGCTCAATTCCTGAGGTCCCTACCCTCCTTTATATAAGCAGGAGAGGTAGAGTTACAGAAAGGACGATCGGGCTAAGAGATTGGATTCATAGTTTGTTACACGATATGCGCAATAGATTGATCCTAACTATCGTCCAGATACACCTGCCTTGGTTTACCTTGATCTCTACGTTGGTTGATCGTGTTTGCCCTTGCGGGCCTCCTCCTTGACGGCTGCTGGACCGATAGCTCGATGGTAGTCATATATACGGACGGTGCAGGTACCCCTGGCCCATATCTCTGACACTATCCAACTTATAAATCCATCTAGCTAAAACTTGTATTCACGGATCCAATGCCTATGAACCCAAAGCCTCCAAATTCCCTTGGCCTAGCCAAAACTTCCCACTTCACTCTATGATATTTCGTCTTCTTGCCTACCCCTTCCTAAAATAACCTTTCTATTGCCGAGTTAATTTTCTGGTGTGTGCCATCATACATCTAGTAAAATCTCAATATCTCGTAGATTAAACTAGAAACGGGGCGCGGCGTTGCTGCGCCTGCCCTGGACACCTCCTCTAGATTTGGACCAGTATTGCAATGGATAGCAGAACAAAAAAAATATACCAGGAAGACAGTTGACAGTTCACTATTCATACCTAAATGAAGCACAGAGGATCACATTGAAATGAATTTCAGAACTATGTAATATGCTCTTTGAGGGAGTATAAATGTTTTGTTCCTTAACAAAGAGAAGGGATTGTTCAGATAATGATATATTATTGAGGTGCAACTTTATTTGTTTATATAAAAGCCTTTGTTCTGATGTCTTGGAGAACCTGCAATTAGCCATGTATGTAAAATGGAAAATGAAAAGGAAGAGCCACATGTGAAACAACCTGCACCATTTTCAGATTACAAGGTATGATAGTAAGATATCGTCAGTATCAGCTTTACTATTTTTTCAGTGGCCCAAGTGTTAGCATTTTGACAACGAAGGGAAAAAGAAAAGACATGCCCATGGAGTGGAGCTAGATATCATATATAGTTCTATTGGAGGCGCAACCACCATAGTGTTCTTCTGCATGAATATTCTTTGCTTTGCAGAGGACATAGACAGGGAAAATTTATTAACACATGAATCTTAGTAGGTTAAAAAATGTAGATTTAGTGGGAAGGGTGTACATGGACAATTCCTTGAGTACACAACATAAAGATATTCTAACTATGAAACCATATCATAAATTAAGTGCATGGAAATAATCAAGTTACCTGGTTGCTATGGGTAGTGAAGCGAGATCTATTGTGAATTGTAGTAAGCTATGTTAACAGACTTAAGGAGGACAGAAAGAAACTATTAGTAAAAATCGATATAGTATTATCTTTCTTGAGAAAACAAAGATGTTTTACTTTTATCTGGTTTCAAATACTGCAATACCTGCACGGAACAACTATCTTTTTGGTGTGTATGTTTGACATGTCTAAATAATCAAGCGTTGTCTCTGCATCTGCTGTAAGATACACAAGGTTTTCTTCACCATTTTCAGATGCTCCAAGATAAGGTCCTGGCCACTTTTTTCAATGATCCAATTATCAGCATACAGAGAAATTCTTTGAAGATGGCCGGCCCTTTCTCCACTGCCACCTGTGAACCACAAGTGAACTGGCTTTGGAAATCTCCCATTCACTAGATAGCAGTATACAACCTGCAACTGGCATTAGTTAATGGGTAAAAAAAATTCAAGGTAATATTAAATTTTGTGCTTGCAGAAGATATAGAGAAGATTTTTACAACAATATTAATGCATGCATAAGTACTAGTGCCCTTCTCACAAGCTTGCTGTTAAAAAAGTTCAAGAAAGAAATATGGGCACAGAACCTCTAGTTACTACAAATGACATAAGGTGCAGTTTTGTAAACCAATGGTACAGTAGTTTATCCAGCAAGTCTGCACTTTGTAGTCAGTTTATAGCCATTGCACATATACTTCAAATCTGATGATCTTAAGAAGAGGGCATCAGTTCAATTATTATTGGTTACTTAGTTTACCAAATTATGAGATATTTCAAATACACAGGTTAGTCAGCACCTCAGATAAACTACTCAGGTGTAGGATCACTAAAAGAAAACGGACTAGGTCCAGTGCCATCTAGATCATCAATCACTTTATTTGGTCGCATAAGGTCCACAAACTTGAGGTCTGGCAGCATAAAGTTAATACTTGTACTTCAATAGGCTTTCTCGTGCTCTTTTCCTAGAACTATGCTCAACACAGAAAATCTGTAAAACTCCATATAATTGCACTGGGTATGTAACAGAACCGCCCAATTTATACAAGATCAAGTACGGCTGTCCCCGCTAACACATTGACATGCGCATACTTTCACTCATATAAACCCGGTAGTCCGTCGAGTGTCCCGAAAGACCTCGGTAAATCAACATCACAACCAAGATCACGGGATTAAACAAATACACATCACATACACAGGGTTGCAGCGGAAATAAGATTACAAATGGGTTCACAATTAAAAGTACAAGTTTGGGTTTCAAAATCGATTAGTGAAACAACATAGCTTTCAAAAGATTACATTAATATATGTTCCAAATACATTGCTAGCATAAGTGACATCATCCGACAAAAGCATATAGATGAGAAGTAACTATAGAATCACCGAGCCACCAGCGGTTAGCCACCATCTTCACAGGCCGAGAACTTCACCTGCAACATGGTGGGATAAACCCTGAGTACGAGAAGGTACTCGGCTAGACTTACCCGTCAAAACCAGAAATAACGGACACCAAGGGTCATGCAAGGCTTATGAGGTGGGCTAGCTTGACACAGTTGCATAAAAGAGCTTATGAATATAGTGACCAATTTAAACTTAGCATCAAGTTTATCATCATTTACCTGTCCACTAGATTAGCACCTGTACTAGAGCACTCACTTATTAGGAGCAAACAATATTAACCATAGCAGGTATAATAAGGCTATCATCATCATATCATCATTTTTGAACCATTATGTTATTTAGTGTATCTACTTTGGAGATAAGCCCATCAAGTTCTCACTAACCGGGAGAGACGGCGACTCGAATCGAATTACAACTCAGCTGAGGGGGTATTCCTAACTCTCACCCTGGCATACTTTGCAAGGGTAGCCATGGGTCACCTTTGGGACAACTCAAGAACCAAATTCGCGGGTTTGATCAGTGCCAGCACTCTCAGGGATTACCCTTCTGCTAGGACGATCAGGACTTTTAAATCACCTGCCCTTGGACTCACGCCTACGGCTCCCTTCCGAGGCGTACTTTATACTTATCGACTCCCGGCCTGAGGTGAGCTACTCGGCTTCGTGGTCGGTCTTCGGACACGGCCAACTACGAGAGAGGCATGCGTTCAACATGAACAGAAAAGGCTCCAAGATTCAGTCCTTAAACGACACAGACGGAGTCACTACAAACCGGCAAGCCTCCGCCCGGTCTTCATTTCAAATTAAGACAGGTTCTTTTCCACGATAGCAAATATAGCCAACCGTGCCATATGTATATTCCTATATCTCGCAGGTGATAGGAAATCACCTGACTTCTACCGCGTTTAAGCAGGGCTAAGCACTACACAAGCCTGGGCTACATAGGATTCAGAATATCAATATCTGGACAAGGATTGGATAACCAATGCAGCAAGTGTTTGCATCCAACACCTAAACTTAATGCAACAATATATATATAACAATAATACTTTAACTGCATTTCAGAAATTAGGAGGCTTAATATGCTCCGGGGCTTGCTTGGGATCTGACACAAGTCAGTTCAGTTAGCTTGCACCATCATGGTGATATCTCCGGTCCTAGCACTGGCTTAGTCCTTCCATCTTCGGGATATATCCACCAAACCAAATCTTTGGGTTTGGCTCCAACATCGCATCCTTCACGTGGTGCATCTAGCGTACCTAGATGAGATGCAATATGCAAGTGTATGAATACATGGAAGTGCAATAGACGATGCATCGCATGTAGTAAGTAAGACAAGCACAAGGTTACATTAACATGCACAAGTACTTCGCATTGCCTACTTTAAATATCGCACAATTTATCATCCCACAATAGCAAAGAAGATGACAACACTAAGCATGACACAAATTTCCCAAGATCTCAGGTACTCTAACTCAACCATCATCAAAGGTATCAGCCACACTTAGCAATATACAAGCAAACAACTATAATTGGAATCTGTCAATTTCTGGACATGTAAACAGCAGCTACAAGATTTAGCTATAACTAGAGTTACACAAATCCAAATGACTTACAAGAAGACATTCTGGAAATCTTATGCAATTATCTACATTTAATCTATAACCATCATAGCATGATTCACAAGTTAAGTAGGTCGAAATTATACATTTACAGAAACTAGTCCACAATTGACAGAGAGCAGCCATTTCTGAAACCCAACTTTCAATAGGCATAACTCCCAAACCACAAGACCAAATACCACCAAATTTTAAAATCAGCTAGATACATGAATTATATACAACTTTGTTATTATCACCAAAAGCTCATTCAAATCCTAACTAGATCAAACACTAGCATCTTTCAGATCTGCTCAGAGTACAATCAAAACCTGGCAGAAGACTTAAAAGTCATGTAACTCCTACACTATCAGGCCTATGACTTTACAATTTGAACACAAGCAAGATCGTGAAATTTGCTACAACTTTTGTATTTGCTACAACCATAGCAAACATCATTTACACCACGAAAATAATTGCACAAGCAAAACTGCAATTGCAACCCAACAGCAGTGGTACAGAAAACTGATAAGAACTTCAGAGAAGCACAACTGGAGTTCTAGACCTCCAACAAACATGAACCATAACTTTTTGAAAAGCCTAGGAAGTTACCTACAACTTTCTTATTCTCATATTAAGACGATTCTATAGTTAGAAGGGTCAATTAATTCAATAATTGCATCTCTATCCAAAACATAGACAGAAACTGACATGCCACTTTAAACAGCTATAATTGGAGTTATACATGTCCAATAAATGTGGTTCTAGACTTTTTAGAAATCTTATCAAATCATAAACAACTTTGTTGTAAACACATAAAGCTAATTCTACTATTAAGAAGGCCCCACAATACCAACAAGGTAACCCTATCAGAGTTTGGGCAGAAACAGCCACTGATATTTAAGCAAGTATAACTCAAGATCTACTTAACCAAAAATCATGATATTTAGCTTTTTGAAAATCTAAATAAAAGTACTACAACTAATGTATTATCACAAAGTCATGATTCATAACCTAACTAAGCCAATTAATTTAATCTTGCAGACCTATTCAGAATAGGGGTAAGGCAATACAGGTAATTTGTTATTTTTATAGATCTTAAACTATTAAGCCTAAAATACTGAAATTTTTACCAGACATCACTAATCACATCAGTAACACTCCATAAACATTTCACATTTATTTGAGTAAAATAACTGCAGTTATAAAAAAGACAAGACATGACTAGCATTAAGAACCTAGCTGTCTAAATCTATTTTTACAGCTAAACCTTTAAACTAAAACATGTAATATTATTGATCTAGTGCACAGAGAATTTCACAAGGATTCCAAAAAGTCCTCATTTACTATTTTACGATTTTTCTACAAATTACTACGAATTTTCAAAGTGGAGCATTCAAATCTGTAAAAACCAGAGAAAAAGGAAATTGAAATCTTGCATCGGGGTCCCTGCGGAAAACACAAATTAAACACGAACAAATGGATCCTTTTCGGCACTGTTCAACTGAGTCACTATTTCTTCAATTGACCCCCTGGAAAAGCTTCAATTGATGAGTGATGCCCTTCTCCTTCTTCAACTCGAGCAGAGCAGCAGAGATGGCCGGAGCTCGCTGTTACGGCCGGCAAGGACGGCGCCGGTGGCGAGCTGCAAGGACGTGGCAAGCCCTAGCCTACGCGCACTCGCACAGGGCTCTAGCTTGGCCGGCATTGGCCTGGGAATGTCCAGCCACGTGCAACCGCGGCGCCGGCGAACTGAGCAGGCGGGGCGAGCCTTAGGGCTTGGTCGGCTGGTTGCGAAGGAGGGCCATGGTCACGTTGCGGTTGAGGCTCTACTATACAAGGCTATGCGGTGATTGGCTGCGAGGATGAAGAAGGGAGCAGCAGTGGCCGCGAAGCTCGGTGGCGGCGTCCATGGCGACCGCGCTCTGGCATGCGCGCGCGCGGAGGAAGAGTGCCGGGGTGAGCGGAAGCGAGTGAGGGAGGCAAGGAGACACACAGGCGCTCGGTTTTGGAGCAGCAGGGCATGAGGCGGCGCGTGGCGCAGAGCTTGGACGCGCATCGGCCATGTCGGGCGCGCTCCGGTGCATGGTGGCCACGACGCCATTTCGTCGAACACGTGGCGGGCATCAGTGTAGGCAAGGTGGAGAGCCGATTTGGGTCGGCTCGGGTTCGAATTGGACATTGGGCCAAAAACAAAGTTTGCTCACCTTGGCTTGCTCTACATATTTCATTTAGTTACCAAGGTCATTAGGTCAGTAGATTAGTGGATAATTGGCTCCTAAAATGCCACTGTCAACAACTTAATAAGGATTAAGCCTTGCTCGATTAGGACTCCAATTTGTTGGTCAAAACATGATCAAACTTGACCCAACTTTTTACATGCTCTTCTCTAATGAAATATCTCCAACTTCTATTTTTGGGTCAAAGCATGATGCTTAATAAAAACTCAAGAACGCGGCATGCCAACCTAATGACAATGAATTCCAGACTTGGAATAATTCTAAGTGCTGAAAACAACAGCAAATTCGATCTTGTGACCTCGATTTGACTTACTTCCAAGCTGATCTAGCTCTTAGTCCAAAAACCAAGTTTGTTCTACATGATATGGACTACAACTTTCATTTAAGGTCCAACCTCAAAACTGGTATAGAACCTACTGTTCTACTTTGACCAAAGTAGGATCATGATGAAGCTTAAATTATCCTTTTGGATCCATTGGAGCATTTTCTGGCCACCTGCTCAACATGAACCCTTCATAACTTTTGTTCATGAGTGCAAGTAGAGTTGTTTGAGCAAGGTACCAAGGTTTGGTTGACTTCATAGGTTTCCATCCACTTGATAAAGCAATTCATGCAAAGATATGACTTATCATTTCATGTGACTTTTTGATTCCAAACTTCATGAAACTTTTCCATGGGTCTAGATGGATGCATGTGGATGTAATGTACATGGAATAAGCATGTTTAACATTACTCTTGCATAATCTTAACAAGGGTCCATATGTAAGCAAATGTGTGTGGCCCAAGTTTAAGTTGGAGCTCCATCATATAGATTTGATCTTGACACCTTCATTACCACTCAACATGTCATGTTTGAGCTCAAACCCATTGCTTAACTGGTGACAAACACCTGGGGTGTTATAGGGTAGTGACAAAGTTAAGTTATTATATCAATCATACTAGTTCAAAATAGTGTGGTATGGAGAATTAGCACACTATCATCAGATTAAACGATGCAACAATGATATTGATGCTTTTGGTGAAAAAAATATTTGGCACCTAGCGTGAAGAGCATTTGATAGTAACAAGTTCACGGATAATTGCAAATGCGTCCGTCAAGTTAGCATCGTCCATTTTGTTGGCACAGGCCTGGTACCGTGCTGCCACCGGTAACCACGTGTCAAGGGACAAGGTAGTGGATCCGAGGATGCGAGCAAGACATCAACATGGCCAAGGATGCTTGCCATGTTGTTCTAGGGGCAAGGACGTTTGGGCCTAGAGTTGGTTCAGTGAGCAGCTTACCTTAGGGAATTTCAACAAACAGCTACGTTGCATCGTCCATGTCCGGCTACTGGAGCACTGCCCCGTGCGCTCTATGGCGTGTGAGGTCGCACAGGCACGGGGACACTATGAAGCGCCGATGGTGCTGGTTGACTACTTTGTCACACTTGACATGCTTGGTGGTAGGTTGGTGGCCCCACACTGCTCGGCCCGTTGGACCACCTACTCACACCGCGTCTCCTGCCGCACCGCCACCGTGTTGGCGGGCCTCATGCGATGCCATGGTGGTTAGTGCCTCCTCTTACTCACACCTCTACAGCTCCAGTTGGTGTGCCGACGCTCTTTCTCCGCCGCCTTCTGTTCCACCATCGCCAGTCGATACGTCTTTGTCGTCAGTGGTGCCCGCGAAGAGGAACCCAACTTTGGGCGACAGTGTGTTGAGTTGAGGAACTAGGCACACACCCGTGCCATGTCACGCTGGGCTCGTCGGCGGACTGCGCCTATGCCGATGGCACGCACTCCTGGTGGTGTTCGCTGGGAGCTACATCCGTGTGGCGGTGTGCTTAGCTTGTTGTGCCATGCCAGCATTTGCAGTCCGTGGTGACGGTCATGTATGGCTGGCCTAGGCCCTAGGGCCCGTGCCCATGCTGCGCGGTGCTCAACTCGCCCTCGCCGCCTCACTGGTGGCCCGCGCCGCACCGAGTGCGACGATAGGAGGGGCCAACCCCGTGCCATCGGCCCGCCGCACATCCAGGTGGCCTTGCACGGTCCTGGCCCCATGAGGGTGAGGCAGAACAATTCACGAGCCAAGTGGGTGGCGACGATTCGTGAAAGTTCAGGTTTCTAGCTTACCGGGCGATAGACCCGTGATGACTCTGATCGAACGGTGGATATCGCATGAACGCTCGATCCAACGGCTAGCGAGTTAGTGGGAGACATGGCCCTAGCGGGTGCCAGCGGTTTGGGTGCAGGATTCCTATAAGAAGATTGGCATGCCGCTAGCCAAGCTCAAGTTGATTTGGATGGATCTCTATAAGATAACTAGACACACTTCTAGGTCTCTAACCTCTTCTCCACTTTAGTTACTGGTTCATTAAGTTAGCCTTAGATAGCTTCTTGTCACTGATAGGGAGTCCTAGATACTTCATTGGGAATTTAACCACTTTGCAATTAGAGGCACCAATAGTAGTGTCGACAAAAGATGCTCGGCAATCCACCGAGGGGTATCCCACGATGGTAGATTTGTCATAGAGGTGAGCAAGAGCAGGAGCGAGATGGTAATACAAGCACCAAGACACAAGATTTAGACAGGTTCGGCCGTCAGTATGACGTAATACCTACATCCTATGTTTTGATGTATTGCATTGAGATATATGGATCGTGTCCACTAGGGGACCCCTGCCTCTCCTTATATACTGGAGGGGTAGGGTTACAAGGAAAGTAGCCTATTTGGTACTATACAATATCTTGCGGTGCACGCCGAGCAGCGCCGTGCATGCCTTCATCTTATGGGCTGGGCCACCTCTGATGGTGCAGCCCATGTCTTGTCTTATGGATACCAGGGGCCATACCCCCATAGCTAGTCTCCGAGCCTGATAGTAGATGACATAGTCACGTGGTGCTAGGGTTAGAAAGTAGAAGACCAGTCGAACAGGCAGCCAGTCTTGGGCATAGCCATGAGATGAGAAAAAAGCACATTCACCACAAGGTGAAGTGTGCCCACTTAGTCCTCGAGCCTGCTGGAAGATGAAGAATGAATCTTGTAGTAGGGTCAAAGGAAAAGAAGTATGAAAGCTTGTCGACGTTGTCTGACATGCGCGTATTAAGACCCCAAATGTGCTGCCCAAGATCAGCACCCTGACCTGAACAGCATGGAGCAGCTTGATAGCACACCGATGAGACGTAGCAAGATCTGAGCAGCAAGGGAGTCCCTGGTGTCACTGGCGCTATCTAAGCACCAAGGAGCGAGGAGTCCCCAACGTCCCTAGCGATGACCGAGCGCCGAGGAGCGAGGAGTCCCCGACGTCGCTGGCAATGACCGAGCACCGAGGAGCGAGGAGTCCTCGGCGTCGCTGGCGATGACCGAGCACCGAGGAGCGAGGAGTCCTTGACGTCGCTGGCGATGTTCGAGCACCGAGGAGCAAGGAGTCCCTGACGTCGCTGGCGATGACCGAGCACCAAGGAGCGAGGAGTCCCTAGTGTCGCTGGCAATGACCAAGCATCGATGAGTGAGGAGTCCCCAGCGTCGCTTGCGATGTTCAAGCACCGAGGAGCAAGGAGTCCCCAGCATCGCTGGTGATGACCGAGCACCAAGGAGCAAGGAGTCCGGACATCGCTGGCGATGACCGAGCATCGAGGAGCGAGGAGTCCCCAATGTCGCTGGCGATGACCGAGCACTGAGGAGTCCCCGGAGTAGCTGGTGATGTCCGAGCATCGAGGAGTTCCCGGTGAAGCTAGCGAGGTTCGAGCACCGAAAAGTGAGGAGTCCTTGGTGTCACTGGCGATGATCGAGCACCGAGGAGTGAGGAGTCCCGACGTTGCTGGCGATGATCGAGCATCGATGACTGAACACCGAGGAGCGAGGAGTCCCCGACGTCCCTAATGATGACCGAGCATCGAGGAGCTAGGAGTCCTTGGCGTCGCTGGCGATGTCCGAGCACCGAGGAGCGAGGAGTCCCCGGCACCGCTGGCGATGACCGAGCATCGAGGAGTCCCCGACGTAGCTGGTGATGTCTGAGCACCGAGGAGTTCCCGATGAAGCTAGCGAGGTCCGAGCACCGAAAAGTGAGGAGTCCCTAGCATCGCTGGTGATGACCGAGCACCGAGGAGGGAGGAGTCCTCGACGTCGCTGGCGATGTCCGAGCACCGAGGAACGAGGAGTCCCCAGCGTCGCTAGCGATGACCGAGCACCGAGGAGTGAGGAGTCCCTAGCGTCGCTGGCAACGACCAAGCACCGAGGAGTCCTCAGTGTAGTTGGCGACGTCCGTACGGTGAAGTGTGCCCACTTACTCCTCGAGCACAAAGAAATCGAGCGCTGAGGAGTCCCCGGCATAGCTGGCGATGAAGCACGAGCGACGAACAGTCTAGTCAACTGGTGGGCGACAAAGTGAGCATTGAGTAGAAATGACCGGCGAATAGTCCGATCAACTAGTCGACGACGGAGTCCATGAACCAAGTGGTCCGACCAGTTGATCGGTGGAGAAGCCCAAGCACCAGGTGATCTGATCACCTAGATGATGATCCTACAATACAAACATGTAGAACGGGTAGTACATGATGTAAAGATATATGAACTCCGGAGAAAAAATAGCGTATGTAGCTTGACGATCAGTTGGAGCGAAGATGTATTTAATATAAACCCCTCGAACAGTTAGTGTGTAGCTGAGTCTCTAGCCCTAGATAGCCTATTAACCATAACGCGGAGCATGGAGCCCGTGCACGTGTAGGAGGAACAAGCGTCGCTAAGGAGCCGCTGCCGACCACCCATAACACAGAGGGCAGACGCTCGTGTATGTGTAGGGAGGAGCCGGAGATAGGGCTGTCTATGGAGGCGTCCGAGCATCAATAGGACTGTTCAGGGGTTCAGAAAATCGTTTGGAGAGCAAACATGGAGAAAACAGTTCGGAGAAACATTACGGCGATATATGGAGACTAGAGAATATTTAGAAAAATATTAAAGCATGACTTAGGTTTAGACAGAAAGTCTGGTCGGCGGCGTATGGCGCTATCTGGTCGGCGAAAGGATGGACGTCTTCAACCTGGTTGGCGAATCTACCCCTCAGGGCATGTTGGTAAGCGGCGGTGTTGGTGAACTCGAAGGATAGGGCCGTAACCCCTGGAGTTTCCCGAGCAGCCTCCGATAGATCTAGATCAGAGGATGGTCGGCGCTGAACCAAAGTGTCAAGAGCCGATTCGGCGATGGAGAGGCAATCGACGATTTTCAGACCGACCCGATCGATCGATATGATCAGATCGTCATTGTTGATCTGCCTCCTCTGGTAGCGAGGAAGCTAGTGGCGAGTTGTTGATGAAGGCGGCCTTAGAGGCGGTTCCGAGATCGGGTCTAGAGTCACGGGGGCTGATGTAGCCAGCGATGAATCGTTGTCGTGGACCTGCATAGATCTCCACAAGATTGATGACGAGAACGTGCTATTGATTTGAGGTCCATCTAGCTCGCCAAGGATCAAGCGCACACCCCTACCTGGTGCACCAACTGTCGACAAAAGATGCTCGGCAGTCCACCGAGGAGTATCCCACGATGGTAGATTTGTCATAGAGGTGAGCGAGAGCAAGAGCGAGATGGTAATACAAGCACCAAGACACAAGATTTAGACAGGTTTGGCCGTCAGTATGACGTAATACCTATATCCTGTGTTCTGATGTATTGTATTGAGATGTATGGATCATGTCCGCTAGGGGACCCCTGCCTCTCCTTATATACTCTGGAGGGGTAGGGTTACAAGAAAAGTAGCCTATTTGGCACTATACAATATCTTGCGGTGCACGCCGAGCAGCGTCGTGCACGCCTTGATCTTGTGGGCTGGGCCACCTCTGATAGTGCGGCCCATGTCTTGTCTTGTGGATACCGGGGGCCATACCCCCACAAGTAGAATCTATCACCACCTCCTCTTTTGCACACTGTAAATACCTTTGATTTGTGGTAATCACTCTTCATGCTAGAAAGTTCCTATAAAACAAAACAAGAACTTAAGGTTTGCAATATTCTAGGCAGAGTTCTCCATGAAAAGCACACTACAGTCGGCATAATGAAAATTAGTTAAACATCCCTCCACCAGCTCAGGGCCTAAACCTGTGACAACTCCTTTCCTAGCAATTGCTTTTAGTATTACAGCCATACCATCAGCTACTAAGTTAAACAAAAGAAGAGGACAACATATCTCCAAGCCTCAATCCTTTATAGCTTCTAAAAAACTATCCAATTTCACCATTAAGTTTAACAGCCACTATACCTCCCCCATTGCTTTCATTACCCATCACTTAATTTTGATGTAATGGTACATTCCCACATTTTCACATGTGCACTTGTCAAAATTTCTCAAAACAAAAATGAACATCTAGTGAATACTCGAGAGTTTGAGGGTCGGTTAGCACTTGATTTATTTGATAAAAAAACAAAGTCTTGGATGAAGGGTCAAGGAATACCGACTAGGAGAGAATGAATACAAGGTTTCAACTAAAAACACAAACACTAGTCAATTTTAATTAGAACAACAACGGTCCTAAAATACTACTCTGTCTATCTAGGTGAGGATTTGCAACCTAGGGTGACAAGCAAAAGAACAAGTCTAAGAATGCAAGCTACCCAAAGTATCTTGCATGAAAGTAAATTGAGCACACGAGATAATCAATTGGAGACACCAATTTTATCCCGCTGTATTCATGATTTTTTGGTCACCCCTAATCCACATTGAGGTGGATTCAATGTTCACTGCTCTTTTATAATGATTATTCTTGATCTTGAGCCAGCTAGAACTACTATCCTTCTAACTTTTGTAACTTAGCTTGCACTTTTTCACCAATTTCTAATCACATGTCCTAATCTAAAGTTTATGACTTTATTAGCTTTCACTATCATCAAAAGTAGTTGTTTCCACCATGATCAATCTTGCATAATATCTCTCTTTTTTGGTTGGTTAGATCTATGATCCAGGGCTATATATTTAAGCCCAAGCTTGGTAGTTGGTACAATAGCTCATGTGCTCATGTACAATTCGCTTCTGTATCCTGGTTGCATATTAATAGCTCTATCAATGTCGTCTCTTTTCATCAAAATATCAAAGTTTTAACATTAGCCCTACAGATTAGCCTTCCTTAGTTGCCACGCTATCAAGTCTTATCTTTTTAACATTTCTATATGTTTATTTTTAAAAAAATCTCACATTGAACTATGTTCTTCCAGTTATATCTTATATCAAAAGATAATTTAAACTGTTATTTTGAACCACATTGTATTTCAGGATAAAGATTTAATCACTTAGCTAACATAAAGAAACTATTTTTTGAATAATGGCGTAGGTTAGTAATACACAAATAAATGTAAGAATATTTTCAGGTTATTTTTTGCGTAACGATAGTGATGAGTAAGTAAGTTATCAGCATATAAAGGGGTGTATATCTCTTACTGGCCAAATGCTAAGATAATGTATGGGTTATTCTATCCATTTTCATAACATAACTTGTCGCATAATGGTGGTTTGCTCAAATAGTAAGACACTCGCATGTCGAACGGACATGTTTGACGAGTTTATTTGAGAAATTTTTATGACACATACTTACTCCGTAAATATTAGGAGCATTCGATTATACCAAGCCTTAAAGATGACTATGATGACAGTAGAATTAGGAAAGTTGTAGGATGGATAAAAATGGATAAATTTTTTTTGGGGGGGATAAAAAAAATGGATAAAACTTAGTACAGTACTGTTTGTACGGTTTACCAAACAAGAAAAACAAAACCGTCCAGCTCGTCAAATATTCTAATCCAAATCATCGTGCCATCGCCGGGCCGTCGGGGTCCCGGCGCCCAAAATGGTCAGTGCAGGTTCGTCGTCCGAGTCTATAAAAAGGCCGCTCCCCCTGTGTCCTCCCGTACTCGTCGAATCACCCTGCTCCCCTCCCACCGATCCATCTTCCCCTGTTCCCACGCGCCAAAACATTTCCGGATTCCGAGCACCAAATCAGAGCACAGCTCGGCACGACACTCACCTACGGGGAGAGGACGCAATCGCAGGCCATGGAAGTGACTATGGACGACGTGGCCGGGGATGTCGAGTTCTCTGGCTGCAGCTCCACGACCACCTCCTCGTCGTCGCCATCGCTGGACAACGGCATGGGGATGTACGCGTGGAACGCTCTGTCCCCGGTGACCGACTGGGGCTCCCTCTGCCTTGACGACGGCGCCCAGGACCTGCACGGCCTCATCGAGTCCATGCTCTGCGACGACACGCTCCTCGGCTCGGCCGACCTCAACCCGGCCATGTTCCCGGACAACGTGTACTGCTGCTCCAATGGCTCCGCCCCGAGCAGCACCACCACGACGAACCCCGGCACGCCCGTGAACGACGGCGACGCGCAGAAGGGCGACTACCACGAGAAGGGCCTCCGCCTGCTGCACCTGCTCATGGCGGCGGCCGAGGCGCTCTCCGGCCCGCAAAAGTGCCGGGAGCTGGCCCGGGTGATATTGGTTCGGCTCAAGCAGATGGTTTCCCACATCGGCGACAACGCCGCCGTCTCCAACATGGAGCGCCTCGCCACGCACTTCACCGACGCGCTGCAGGGGCTGCTCGACGGCTCCCACCCCGTCGGGGGAGCCGGCAGGCAGGCCGCCGCGGCCGCGTCCCACGGCCACCTCCCGCACACCGGCGACTTGCTGACGGCATTCCAGATGCTGCAGGACATGTCGCCGTACATGAAGTTCGGCCACTTCACCGCGAACCAGGCCATCCTCGAGGCGGTGGCGGGCGACCGGCGCGTGCACGTCGTCGACTACGACATCGCCGAGGGCGTCCAGTGGGCGTCGCTGATGCAGGCCATGACCTCGCGCCCCGACGGCGTGCCTTCGCCGCACCTGCGCATAACCGCCGTCTCCCGAGGAGGCGGTGGCGGCGCCCGGGCGGTGCAGGAGGCGGGCCGTCGCCTGGCCGCCTTCGCGGCGTCCATCGGGCAGCCCTTCTCGTTTGGGCAGTGCCGTCTCGACTCAGATGAGCGGTTCCGTCCGGCGACGGTCCGGATGGTCAAGGGGGAGACCCTCATCGCCAATTGCGTGCTCAACCAAGCCGCCGCGACCACCACCGTTAGGCGTCCCACCGGCTCGGTGGCGTCTTTCTTGGCCGGCATGGCCACGCTCGGGGCCAAGGTCGTGACGGTGGTTGAGGAGGATCAAGGGGACGCGGAGAAGGACGACGAGGAGGCGGGCGGCTTCGTGGCGCGGTTCATGGAGGAGCTGCACCGGTACTCGGCAGTGTGGGACTCGCTGGAGGCTGGGTTCCCGACGCAGAGCCGTGCTCGCGGCCTAGTGGAGCGGGCCATCCTCGCCCCAAACATCGCCGGCGCCGTGAGCCGAGCGTACCGTGCCTCGGACGGCGATGGCGAGGCGAGGGCCGGGTGGGGGGAGTGGATGCGCGGCAACGGGTTCAGGGCCGTGCCGCTGAGCTGCTTCAACCACAGCCAGGCCAGGCTGCTGCTCGGCCTGTTCAACGACGGATACACGATGGAGGAGGCGTCGCCGAACAAGATCGTGCTCGGCTGGAAGGCACGGAGGTTGCTGTCGGCGTCAGTGTGGGCGCCGCCGCCGGTGTCTGTGCCGTCGTCGCCGACGGAGGCGGCGTTCCAGCCCGTGGGGATGTCACCGGCCAGCGGTGGCGTGGGCCGCTTGGACTTTGACTACATTGATTCGTTCCTCGTCGAGCCCGCTTATGCGCTAGTTTAGGCTGGGTTCGGCTGACACCATACGACCCGCTTCTTTTTTTTTATCTGGAATAATAATTTTTTCTCACAAATTTATCTGTAAACATTTTTCCTGTTGCTACAGTGTTTTGGGTCAGCCGAACGCCCTAAGGGATTCAGCACCTTTTATCTCCGAGAGATGTTTTAGAGTTGTTCAGGTGTAAAAAGTTCAGTAGTTTTTCGCTATTTCACTGGTTTGTAAAATCCAAGAGGTTGAGAATCGCTAACTCCAGTGTCCAGTCTCCTTCCACCAGAATCTAACCATTGAAGATGGAACAGGACAAATGCTAAAACCAAGTATGTGGATAAGGCTGGATGTACCTGTATCTATAGGCAAACCCCATACCTATCATGTTTCTTTGATCTCTGAAGAGAATACTGGCATTAACGATTTTCTACTCCCAATTTGAAATGACAACACTTATTTAATGTTGTTTGAAATTCCTAATCAATATTTTTATTAATGCAGTGTTTTTAAGTAAAAGTTTAATGTCAAGTACTCATGATATAAGATTTTTTTTCATCACATAAATGCTGTAATATTGATAGTTTGATTATCGGTCAAAGTATTTTCCTTGTGAAATGAAATATACCTTTTGATTTCAATCTAAGTAGTAGTTTGCAACATAACAATGATTATTAGGTAGGACGAAAAGAGTGGCTAATTTGGCTAGTTATACATAAAATGAAATAGGCTTTGTTCACCAATCTCTAGATCTGTAGACCGAGACTCATTCTTATAGAGGTGCTTATAGAGGTAGGATGTATGTATGTATTCGTACTGTGAGTGTACATGTACAAGTGTCTGTATCTGAAATATGATTAAAAACATTTTTTTTAAGTGATAGCTTGTGGATCCAACATTATTTGGAAGCAACTTCGTCCACAAATATCCATAATTAGGTAGAAGATATCCTTTACCAAAGCACTGTCCTCCCACAACAGGTCCCCATGTTTTCTATTCCCTCAATACCAAATTATATTCTATCCTGACTTCTCTAGATACATAGCTAAATATTATGTCTATATGAAGCTATATATTTAAAAAGCTAAAAAAATAACTCATAATTTTGAATGGAGAGAGTATCTCCAATACTATTTGATACCCAATATAGAAGGCAATTGTATTTTTAATCGCAAGGCCAGTGAAAGGTCCTAATGGCTAGAGAGGAGTGAATAGTCTATTAAAAATTTCTATAACAACACTTAACAAACCAGTTAGACAATTATGAGGCGAAGCAAGTATTGCGCTAGCCCACTAAAAATGCAAGCCACCTACCATAATTCTAGTTTATATAGTTTCTATCCACACAATAGCTATGGCATTACACTAAGTTAGTGTGCTCTCAAAGGCTAACTAAAGAGCCACACTAACCAAACTAACAAGCTCTCACAACTAGCTATACTAAAGAGCTTGACAACTAGTTTATGGTAACATAAAAAAGTGAGCAATTTATTTATACCGCCGTGTCGAGGAGTGAACCAATCAATCACAAGAATGAATACCAATGAAAATCAATCACCTCGGAATCAAATGATGACACAATGATTTTTACAGATGTTCACTTGCTTGCCGGCAAGCTAGTCCTCGTTGTGGCGATTCACTCACTTAGAGGTTCACGCGTTAATTGGCATCACAAGCCAAACCCTTAATAGGGTGCCGCACAACCAACACAAGATGAGGATCACGCAAGCCACGAGCAATTCACTAGAGTACCTTTTGGCTCTCCACTGGGGAAAGGTCAAGAACCCCTCATAATCACCACGATCGGAGCCGGTGACAATCACCAACCTCCGCTCGATGATCCTCGTTGCTCCAAGCCGTCTAGGTGGCGGCAACCATCAAGAGTAACAAGCGAATCCCGCAGCAAAACACGAACACCAAGTGCCTCTAGATGCAAACACTCAAACAATGCACTTAGATTCTCTCCCAATCTCACAAATATGATGAATCAATGATGGAAATAAGTGGAAGAACTTTGGCTAAGCTCACAAGGTTGCTATGTCAATGCAAGTGGCCAAGCGAGTGAGCTTGAGCCGGCCATGGGGCTTAAATAGAGAGCCCCATGAAAAGAGTCGTTGGGCTCCTCCCTGCACTGAGCACGGGGCGACCAGACGCGTCGGTTAGATTGACCAGATGTTGGACCTCAGCGTCCGGTCGCGCGATGCACGCCATATATCCCCTGCTTCAAACGCTAATCGCTCAATCTCAACGGTCATTAGTACATTTAAATTGTGATCAGACGCGCTGCTTCGAAGTGACCGGCGTAGGACCCCAGCGTCTGGTCGTTTTCAGTAAGCATCCAGAAGCGAAAAATCATGACCGGACGCGTCCGATCTTGCCCAACCAGACTCACCCAGCATCCGATCACTCGGCGTCCCCTCTGTGCACTGCCATGTCAGCAGGACCGAACACACCCCATCAGCGTCCGGTTGAAGACCGACGCTAGCATTTTCATGCTTCACCTGACCGGACGCGCCGGTCCTACCAAGACCAGCGTTCGGTCACTTACAGTGACCTCTGTCTTTTCTGTATAGGGCGCCGGTGGCACCGTCGGACTGTCCGCACTCCACCGATGAAGTTCCTAACCCTTGCTCAAATGTGCCAACCATCAAGTGTATCACCTTGTGCACATGTGTTAGCATATTTTCATAAATGTTTTTAAGGGTGTTAGCACTCCACTAGATCCTAAATACATATGCAATGAGTTAGAACATCTAGTGGCACTTTGATAACAGCATTTCGATACGAGTTTCACCCCTCTTAATAGTACGGCTATCAAACCTAAATGTGATCACACTCGCTAAGTGTCTCGATCACCAAAACAAAATGACTCCTACCATTTATACCTTTGCCTTGAGTCTTTTGTTTTTCTTTTTCTTCTTTTCAAGTCCAAGCACTTGATCATCACCATGGCATCACTATCATCATGTCATGATCTTCATTTGCTACACTACTTAGAATGTGCTACCAATCTCATGATCACTTGATAAACTAGGTTAGCACTTAGAGTTTCATCATTTAACCAAAACCAAACTAGAGCTTTCAGCCAGCCAACGGTCGACGACACTGGACAACCACTAAAAAGCCGGGCAACCACCAGGAAGTTAGCCACCTGCTGCCTGCTAGCCAGCAGGCCAGCCAAGTACTCAGGGCATGTTTGGTAACCTGCATCTAGCCGGACTGGCCAGCTATGGCCAGCCAGAGTCAGGTCCAAATGGTGCAAGTGGGTCTATTTGGTTGCATGTTTCTATAGAGCCGAGCTGAGACGAGATCATGTTTGTTTGCCTGTATAGAAGAGGTATGGCTACCTTGCACACGAACATAGTAGCCTTACAACCAGAGAAGCCCTCACTTGCATTTCATCGAACAGTTGGTGGGCATGAGCTAAGGGGTGGCCATGGTGTAGATCAGCACCGATGAGGGACGAGGAGCTAGAGGATGAGGATGACGTCGTGAGCATGCGGACCCATGGGCAGCGGTAGAGCAAGGATGGGTGCGAGCAGCAGGCTCGCTGTGGCAGCGGCAGTGGTGGTACTCACGTACGTGTGTGGCTGGCTGGTACTCACGCATGCGGCCGGCTCCGCTAGTTTCATTGATGGCTTATTCTACATCCACTACAGCCATGGCCGCCACCTAGTTCGAGGCCATCGCGCGTGCTCGATGTCATACTCGGGGCGCTCCATGGTGACCCTGTTCCGATGGTGAGGCCACCATGAGCCACACCAAGACGCAGATAAAGGATCGGCGCTCCACGGTGACCCATATTAGAAAAAATGCAGAGGAGCTCAGTGGAGTTGTCAGCAAAGTGGAGCTCACTAGAGGTGTTTGATAGAGTTTCTAGAACCTCTAGGTGCATATTAGTGGGTAAAAGCATAACTTAGATAGGAAACTAGGTGATCTACCTCGCCCTAGGTCATCATTACTTAGAGTGGATCATGTCCTAGTCCCCTTGCATCGGTGTAGTAGTTGCAGTGGCACAGTGTAGTGATGGCGATGTGAGGTGCCGCGGTTCGGTGGTGATGCTTCCCGCCGCTTCAGCACTCCCTTGATCGATAGGGTTAGGGCAGGAAGTGGGGATCATGGTGAACCTCATGTATACACCCTAGCCCCTACCTCCCTCTAAATAGTGTAGCATGATGGGGGGCCACCAACCTCAGTTTTGGTTGGATACCCCTGATTAGGGCACTGGATCAAGGCCCGACTCGACCGTTGGGCTGAGTCGGATGAGATCAACACTAACAATCTCCCCCTTGATCTCACCTCATACTTGAACTCAACTTTCTTTATCTCTTTCCCATTCCATCACAGATCAATGCATAGAGCGTGCTTCATCGTCATGGTCAGTTGCCATTAGATTTAACAGCTATAATGCACCTCTCTATTTTGAAACAGATACTCAACTAGGTCCTTAGTATCCGAAAATCATAGGCTTTCATATAAATCCATGTCGACTATGTGTTCTCTAAACGCACTGGGTGGTTAGCCTTTAGTAAGCGGATCCGCAAGTACTTACTCGGTACTTATGTGCTTAATCTTTCAAAATGATTCTGGATTTTCTCCTTTACAACATATACCTTAGTGTCAATGTATTTGGCAGCACACTTGACTTGTTGTCATAGGAGTTAATTTACTTTAAATGGTTCTTGCCGTTGTCTACCATTGTTAAATCCAGGTACTAATTTCCTTAACCTCTTTTGCCTGTTCCTTAAGCCTCATGATAAGCTATACTATGGTATGCATCACTAGTGACACCACAACTGTTTCTTTGGAGCTTTTCCACAATAATACTCCAATAGCGAGTGTTAGCAACTTCTGTAGATTTCACTACACATCTCGCCAAGACTTAACTTTTGTACCCTCAACTATTTGAGAGTTTTTATTCTTTCTTACTTAGCATGAGGCCTATAATACTTTGTAAAATTGCTAGACATTTTCAACTCCATTCTAGTGATCCATATCTGGACTGGACTTCTGCCAAAATATCCTAGAAACATAAACTACATTAGGGTAAGTTCTTACTTGTACTTGTACACACATCAAGCTTCCAATAGCTGAAGCATATGGAACCATATTCTTTTGATTGATCTCATATCGGTTCCTAGAACACTTAGAGTTCCTAAATCTATTACCCTTGACTATAGGAGCAAATGTAGGTTTACTCACATGTATAATTTACTTCTTTAGAATTTTTTCTAAGTATGCCTTTGCGATAGTCCTAATACCCCATTTTTCTTCTATCTCGATGAATTTTAATTCCTAGAACCAATGACGCTTCACCAATATCATTCACATTGAAACTTGGGGACAAAACTTCTTCTTCTCCAATGATAGATTAACATCACTACTAGTGAGAAGAATGTCATCTATTCACAGGATGTGGAAAATGTATTTTCCTTTCTTGAACTTCGTATGAACGTTATTGTCCCTCTTATTTTCTTTAAGACCCAAACTTTCTCATTGTTTTCATCAACTTCAAATACTACTGTCTAGAGACTTATATTTAACCTATAAATGGATTTCTATAGGTGGCATTCCATATGTTCTTTTCTTCCATGACAAAACCTTTTGGGTTCTACCATGTAATCATTTTCATATAAATCTCCGATGAGGAATGCCATCTTTACATCCATCTGATGTATTTCTAAATCATAATATGCCACGAACACCATTATGATTCTAAAGAATCCTTGCATGAGACTGGAGAGAAAACTCTCATCGTAGTCTTTTCATTCTCTTTGCGTAAAGCATATTGCTATAAGTCATGCTTTATATCTTTCTACATTCCCTTTAGAGTCACATTTTGTCTTGTAGACCCATTAATAGTCTATTGTTTTGGCTCCATTAGAAATTACTTCTAAGTCCCAAACATCATTGGTATTCATCGAATTTGTTTCAACTTTATATCTTGCAATTTAAACGAGTAAACGCTTCTCATGACTTCTTTAAATGAGGTGGAATCACCTTTCATTTGAATTTCTTTACTAACATAGACTTCATAGTCATTGGAAAAATTGGTTTACTAATTCTTTGAGACCTTCTGGGGCCTCATCTACTGGCACTTTCATATGGAGCTGTTGTTGCCCTTTATTGCCAAGAGGCAATTGATTTTATAGACTCCTATATTATAAGATCCTTATTTACATTATTCATCTTCTTTGAAAGGCCAACAACAAGTGTTGTATAAGTCATACAACATCAACAGGTATTAAGAGATTCGTTGTTTTTGAATCATAGAAGTAGGCATACAGTCCCGCTTCTCTTCAAGTCTTAGGTCTCTACATACCTCTACATACCATGCTCCTCCAGATCTTCCCATCTTTTTCTAAAGATAGTGTATCCTAAAATATCTTATTTTGGGTTTAATCCGTTAAAATCTCATATGTCGCTTTAAGCACCACCTTAACATCTTTGAGACTGACTACGCTATCTTCCTGTCGAAACTTTAAAAGGTCCATAAATTTAGCTATTACTCTACTTAGGGGTATCATTGTTGTGACCATTGTACTCCTCTAACAGTTTTATCTTAATTAATCTTTATCTCACTCTTAATGAAGAGTATCTTTCTTAATTAATCTTTATCTTACTCTTAATGAAGAGTATTTTTCTTAATTGATCTTAATATTCACCCCCTCAAAATATGGCATGAATTTTACTGCCATAATTTCGATAACTATTTAGAAACCCTATAAACGATGAGACACTAATAACTTGCTTCATTCATATGATTGTGTCATGTAAACAAAGTTATTTCTTAATCCGTGTAGGAGTACACTTTCCTTAATTCACTTTAAAAACTCAACGAGGTCTTTCATTAGTAGTACTTTTACAAGTCATGCTTGTATCTTTTTCTTATCCTTTGGTTAGTATTGACCATGACGATGCATTTCTATTGTGCCATGGTCAATACTAGTATAGCATAAGAGCTACCCAAACTTCTCTTGCTATACGGGATACAAAAATGTATGAGTCATCACAAAACTTCTCCCATCATGCTAGATAGACTAGCATAATTACTATGCCAAAACTTCTCCTCGTGCTGGATACATCTATACGAAAACTTAGTCATGACGACTAAAACATTCACTTATACTTCATTTTCCAATTAAATCTTTCTGTTGGTTCTAATTTAATCATAAAATTAGTAAGCTAACAAAATCTGTCCTAAACTGGCTTGAGTCAAGCCTTTTCATTCATATATCCCAGCATTGCAGCCCGTTGGCATGTAGCTGAGTGATCTCGTCGGTTAAAATAAAACATACAATATGCTTCTGCATCAATTCTATATCACCATTGGGCAGAAATAGAATTAATACATAAAACTCATAAATTAACTTAAAATCCATATAACTACTCTTTAAAATTAAATTCTCCTATTGGTTTAAACTTAATTGGAAGATAATCAACTTCATTGCAGCGGAAACTTGATAATAAAATACATTCTTTTAGTTCAGAAATATTTCTTAGTCCTTATGTACTCTCTGAAAAATTGACCATGTTGATGTAAAATTTATCAGAGATTTAAACTTCAAACTTAAATTCATTATAATATTGTCATCATTAACGTTGGTTAGAAAATGACAATACCATAATCTTACATGAACAAAAATGAACTACTCCTCTAATTAAATTTTTCTGTTGGTTCCAATTTAATTAGAGGATAAATATAATCATAATTTATTAAATGTTACTGTTCTTCAAATTAAATTCTCCCATTGGTTCAAATTTAATTGGAAGATAATAAACATTAAACTTTGCAGCGAAAACTTAAACATAATTTGTGAAATTTTACCTATAAGAAAAATTCTTTTGCTAATTTTCTTGAGTCATTAATCATTTTTTAGGAAATAAACATTTACTGGAAAAAGTAAAACAAAAACTAATTCATTCTTTACTGTGTGCTCGACCTAGCAGCAAAAAACCAGCCTGGCCTACTCTGTTGACGCGCGCGTTGTGCCTCCTAGGCTGCCACCTAGGCCTGGGCCAGCAAAGCCACCCGCCCACGCGCTCTTGCCTAGGTCGGACCCTGGTCCGATCAGTGCTAGCCATTCATTTGAGATCGATGGTCATTCGTACGTCTCGAGTGATCAAAACCACCAGCAGGCGCTGCTCCCCCAAACCCTAGCCTCACTCGCCTCCCTTCCCTTCTCTCACTTCAGCACGCAGCGACCGAGAGCGAGAGCGCAATAGAGCATGGCGCCATCGCTGGCCCCCTAGCCAGCGCGCGCACTCCCCAATGGGTGAGCGTGCCACCGTCGAGGGGCCTAGCCGCGGTGCCCTTGGCCAGAGCCCATGCAAGATCGATGAGTAGCTGCCCCGCTCGACCTTCTTCTCGCATGCCAGTGAGGCAGCAACGTGGTGCACAGTGAGGTAGGCCTCTTCCCCCTTTCCCCTTCTTCTTCTCCACCTGGATCTTGCTTCGTTCTTCTTGGATTTGTCCGATTTAGGGATTAGGGGTTGGTTAGGGTTAGGGTTTCGCTCACTGTTCTTCTTTCCCGATGGATTAGGTTTTGGGTTAGTGCTTGGGGTTTGAGTTAGGGTTCAAACCTTCTGTTTCTTTGCTTCTTCCTCTTCCCCGGTCGTAGATTTGGCCGGTTAGGGTTTGGCCAAACCCACTGTTCATCTTCCTCGCCTGCTTTTCGCGAGTTAGGGTTAGATTCATGTCGAGGTCGATCCAAATCGGGTCGAATTGAGCCCTCTTTCTGTTGTTGTTCTTCCCCTTCTCTCTTTCTCTTACCCCACACGCCCACGGCGGCTCGGGGTGGCTTCCTTCCCTCACGCTGTCGCGCGGTCTTCTTCCCTCGTGACGGCGATGGTTACTTGCGGTGGAGGAGCCCTGGTGAGCCCCCCTGTCTCATCTCGGGTTAGGGTTAGGATCATTTCTTTCTCGATTTCTTTTCTATTTTCTACCCCCAAACTAGATCTACACCCTAGAAAGCCTGGCTCTGATACCATTGATAGAGATTCTAGAACCTCTAGATGCATATCCATGGGTAAAAGCATAACTTAGACAGGAAACTAGGTGATGTACCTCGCCCTAGGTCATCGTTACCTAGAGTGGATCCTGTCCGAGTCCCCTCACATCGGTGTAGTAGTTGTAGTGGCGCAGTGCAGTGACAGCGACCGACGGCGACGCGAGGTGCCGCGGTCCGGTGGTGACGCTTTCCGCCACTTCAGCACTCCCTTGATCGATAGGGTTAGAGCAGAAAGTGGAGATCATGGTGAACCTCATGTCTACGCTTTGGCCCCCACCTCCCTCTAAATAGTGCAGCGCGATGGGGGGCCACCAACCTTGATTTTGGTTGGATGCCCCCGATCAGGGCACTGGATCAAGGCCCGACTCAACCGTTGGGCCGAGTCGGATGAGATCAACACTAACAGTGTTGTCGCTCCATGGCCAGTGGACCTGACCGTCCACGCGGCAAATGATCAGGGAAATTTCCTCTATGACTTGTGATTTGCAAGTGATTTGGAGTTTTAGATTCGACTAGAAAAGGCACACGGCGTTGCCTCACCGGCCAGTATGAGACCATTTTACTGTAATAGATTTAACTAATTGATAATTTATTTTAAAAGAACTTTGGTATAAGTATTGGTTTGCTTGTTGTATTTCCGAAAAAGGCCAATGTTAGGGGAAGTGGCCATTCCAATAGATTGCAGCCGATTATATATGGTATGCAGCAGTTCCTAGTATTGAACTCTGATTGACCAAATTATTCAAGAATGGGTGCATGTAACAAAGATACAACAGAGCAAGTATTATTTCAATTATTTAAATTTACAAACTGAGCTATGCGCGTTAGGTTTGGTTAACTTGTTGCACTAGGGTTCGTTAACTATGCTTGTTTTTTACGTTATATTACTGTAATTGATAGAATGTTATTTCATACGCACAGTAATATTTATGTGTAGGTGAACACAAGCGTGCGTGTGTGTGTGTATATATATTAGGATCGTAAAGCCGGTAAAATCACTCAATCGTTTTATTCTATGCGTGGTATGGGTAAGCTACTGTAAAAATTTCATAGCAATTTGAATAAAGAAACTAACTCTATTAATTATTTATAGAAAACTCTAGAGAAATCTGGATCCACGTTAATAGCAAAAAATTACACTAAAACATGTGATGTTATGTGTTTACTGTGCAGTGCTAGTTGTGTAGAGTTAACAAACTTGGTTTGGTATTTTTTAATTTTATTTATTTTATTATTTTCTTTATAAAATTTCAACCGTTTTAGATAAATAATAAATTCGCAGGAAAATAGAAAAACATTGTCGGGCCGAATTTGGCCTAGTAAGGCCCAGGTCCGCCGATATACAGGTCCGAGCGGGAGGCAGGCTGGCCCATTTAAAAGGCCTGGATTACAGGTTGATTTCGGTAAAGTTCGAGGGTTTTTTTGCAAAAACAACTAAGAGGAGACTTGGACTGCAGGTTGATTCGACTAAAGTTTGAGTTTTTTTTTTTTTGCAAAAAGACCGAGGCTCGCATGATCTAGGCCATCCGCTCGACCGATCCGATACGAGAAAAGCGGACCCCACGTGGCCACGCTGCCTAGCCTCTTTTGTGTAGGATTCGTAGTAGAAGAGATGCGTTCTTAAGCACCTCCAAACGTTCCAATGGCGTTCGTGCTGATCTCTTCTCAAGATCTAGCCCAATTTAAGGCCTGTGTAGCAGTTTTGGGCCATTTACTGTATCCAGCACTCGCTTTACCGATTTTGTTTGGAGATGGACAACCGAACCTGGCAGACAACTAGGTCAAGCCTACGTGGAACGTGGTCACTCGAACGAGCGGGCATCATGAATGGACAAAACGGCCGCCGTTGCCTCGTGAAGGAAATCAGAGAAGTTGTCGCCGTAGTTGTCATACGCATAACAGAAGTATAATAACAAGGTGTAAGCTGAGTAAATGCAGAGGTGGAAGAAAGAAGAAAGAAGAAAGAAGAAAGAAGATAGAGGGGAAACAGGCTGTAAGCTTACAACTTCGACATAAAAACTAAAAAAGAGATAAGTGGATCATGTATTAACAGTGAAAAACTCACTACTATATGGGTGGGATGAGAGAAGACTAAAAAAAACTCTTATAGTGAGCAAGCCTGTTTTATTATTAGCCTTCTTTAAAAGTTTAACAAGCACAGGGCGCGATTCATAATCACAAGAGTACTGCTGCATATGCATCGCTTTGATTGGTATGCTACCCTGGGACTTCAGCTTCCTTTTTTTTATAAAAAAACTGGGACTTCAGCTTCTAGCATCAGTATCCGTAGTCAAAAGCTAAAGCAACAGATCAACAGAATTGTCACTTCAAGGCCTCGTGTGGTTTCAAAAAGTTTTTTCAAAAAATACTACAGTAGCCATCATATCAAATCTTACAATATGTGCATGGAGCATTAAATATAGACGAAAAAATTAATTACACAGTTTAGTTGGAAATCACGAGACAAACGTTTTGAGCATAATTAGTCCATGATTGAATAATAATTATCAAATAAAAACGAAAGTGCTACAATAGCCAAATTCTCAAATTTCACCCAACTAAACAATGCCCAAATGGAAAAAAAGCAAAACACGAATGAAGGCTGCAACGTTAGATTCAAAACACGTGAGACATCACATGGTCCAGATTTCAAAGTTTCGAACCATGTGGTTCCCATGAACTCGAACGCTAATGCATGATAACATTGTACGACGAAACAGCGTGCCTGATGTATGGCGTATGACTGTGCGAGGCACGCTTCTTTTGTCCACAAAATTCAGTGTGTTTCTTCCTCGTTTCCGCCGTGCGTCGCATCTTTTTCTCCGGCGCCGACCGCGGAAAAAAAAAACAGCCCGGATATACCAAAATCACCCCGGCGCGCTCGGGCCTACCGTCCAGGTGCCCAGTCCCGTGAAGCGGCCAGCGCTGGGCTCTTTTGCCGTGCCCCACGCCATCCGCACACACAAATCTCGCGTCGGGGGCCGCGGCCCAGAGGAAAAGCAGCAGCTAGCAGCCGAGCGTTAGCGGAGCACACCAAGGGGCACGCCACTTTACACGCCAACAGGGGCCGCCGGCGAGTGCGGTAAGGTCGGGACTCGACACTCGGCAGAGGGAGCTCCCAGCTTCCCCCGAGCTAAAGCTAGGGGGACGACGCCTGCAGGCTGCGGCACCAACGCGGCCTTCGCCGCGACCCCCTCCACCTCTCCCTCCGCCCTACCATGCGCGAGGCCCACGCCCACGCTCTCCCGTCGGGCACCCAGCTCCTCCCGTGCCTCCGAGATGGCGAACCGCGACAAGGTCGGGTGCTCATCGGCCCCGCTGCCCCTCGACCGCGTCCTGGCCGCGCTGGTCGCCAGCGCCGAGCAGCTTGGGAGGCGGTGGGAGGCCGCCGCCCGCGTCCGATGCGGGAAGGCACCTGGAGCGGCGGCGGTCGGGAAGGCGGAGGGGAAAGTGGAGGTTATAGAGATGCACACGCCGCTGTTCTACGCTACCTGCGCCCTCGGCGGCGTCCTCAGCACCGGCCTCACCCACCTCGCTGTAACGCCGCTCGACCTAGTCAAGTGCAACATGCAGGTCCATCACCGTCAGCGAGAGGTTCCTTTGCTTGTTCTCCTTCTCCATGTGTCAATGACTAATGTAATGGCGCTGCTGCTTGCTTCAATGTTCCTTCACTCAGGTGGATCCTAGCAAGTACAGGGACATTCCATCTGCCTTTGGTGTCATGCTCCATGAGCAAGGCCCCCGTGGCTTCTTCAAGGGCTGGATGGCCACACTGGTTGGGTACAGCTGCCAGGGGGCCTGCAAGTTTGGGTTCTACGAGTTCTTCAAGAAGTGCTACTCTGACTTTGCTGGTCCCGAGAATGCTGAAAGGTTGAGGACTTTGATCTACCTTGCAGCTTCGGCGTCTGCTGAGGTGATTGCAGATTTAGCTCTCTGCCCCATGGAGGCTGTCAAGATTCGAGTCCAGACACAGCCGGGATTTGCTCGCTGCCTGATGGACGGGCTTCCGAAGATTGTCCAATCTGAAGGTGCCTTTGGGTACAGATACTGCATGGCTTGTATGATCTGTGTTATTGTTCAAGGTTTTGGAGAGCAACTCTTTAACACTGGGTGCAAATTTCAGGCTTTACAAAGGACTGCTTCCTCTTTGGGGCCGCCAAGTTCCCTGTAAGTCAAAATGTCTTGTTAGTTTTTCCCATCACAGTTGCTTGTTAAGGGTTCATCACAGCTCATTTTATATACCCAGTAGTCCAGTACTTTATAATTTTCATGAGTACCAAAACTTATGTAAGGCATTTGCTCCCCTGTGCAGCATTTGCTCCGCTTCTTTGTTTCATTGCTTACCCATGTGGCTGGTGCCAAAATACTAGAACGAAATATAGTTTTGGACTGGATGAATTGTTACAGTAACAGCTTTTAAAGATCCATGTAATTCATTGCACTCTGCACTACTGCACTAGAAATCTAAGTTAGTTATCAAAGCTCACAACGATTGTTAGTGTAAAGTATGTCTTATCAGATTCCGTATACTTATTTCATTTTTTGTACTTTCTGGTTCCCGTGCTAACCATGTAAAAAATGAAAAAAAAGTATGGCGCCAATATTTGTTACATTTTTCTTACTAAGAGAAAAGTACAGAAGATAATCTTCGAGTGTGGTGTTTATGGATAACTTGAACAAATAAATTGTTTAGTTGACTACCTAATGTCCACTCACCTTTGAGGCACTGTGCAGAAAACTGCCATGTAGAGATAATCTGCACAGAAGTCTTATGTTGACCTGTGCTCCCTAAGTCCCTAATTACTTTATGTACTATCCTGCAGACACTATGATGAAATTTGCTTGCTTTGAAACCATTGTTGAGATGGTCTACAAGCATGCAGTACCAAAACCGAAAGACCAATGCAGTAAGCCACTACAACTAGCAGTGAGCTTTGCAGCGGGATATATTGCTGGAGTATTCTGTGCGGCTATATCTCATCCTGCAGACAATCTCGTATCTTTCCTGAACAATGCACATGGAGCCACCGGTGGCCGATGTAAGCTTCTAGTCCTATCTCAAAATAAAGAATAAAAATTCAAGGTTGAAAAAATACTATATAATTTAAGCTCTCATCTAATTGTCAGACCATATTATTCTTTACCATTTTGCTAAGTTGCTCAATTTTGGCTTCTGACCAATTCATCATACTTCCAGGCTGTAAGAACTCTTGGAATGTGGGGTCTTTTCACGCGCGGCCTTCCTCTTCGTATAATTATGGTTGGTACTCTCACAGGAGCACAATGGGCAACCTATGACGCGTTCAAAGTATTTGTTGGATTGTAAGTAACCATGTTACGTTTCTAAAGTGTGTGTCTGTGTGTATGAGCATCACTAACCGTCTATGCCATGATATCAAGTCATTTCACGTTTTTTTTTACAGGCCAACATCTGGCGGAGTGGTTCGTAGCTGTGCTGCTGCCTCCTCTTTGCGCCAAGAGGGTCACGAAAAGCAGAACTGACCACACCGAGAAGACTTGCTGAACCAACGCAGAATAGGAGATGTACCGCACTGAGAAGCTGTGCTGAACCAACGAAGCAGAGTAGGAGATGTATTGCAATTTCACTGAACTTTGTAGGAGTTCGAAATCATATTGTTAAGTTTTAGCTAGTACAGCAAAAGAGCATTCACTGTTAATCAGAGTCATTGTAATGATAAACAGCCTTTAGAATTGCAAGTGGTTTTGCTATGCCTGGTGTAGCAGTACACCAGCACCCCGTCTCTATTGATCAGAGTCAAATTCTGCTTGTGTGACCATTCTATTCATCATGCGTGATTATGGTTATCCAGGAGGCTACAGGTTCGACGTTTGGTTACGACCATGTAGCATGACCATGTAGATACAATCGTTACCATGAGCATGTGTGAAGAACGTAAGAAAACGAGCTTGCAGCATTCTGCCCATCCACTAAGGTCACAAAGGCACAACTGATACATGAGAATGTGAGATCAGGAAACAGAATACACGCGCACTTGCTATTTTTAAACAAGTACTTGGATTAAAAGTGGATACAAAAAACCCAAACAAGCTGGCATTTGAGTATAGTCCCGAGACCATGTAAGCCTATGACAACATACAAAGTTTTGAGTTGAAAAGCATAAGGCAACACAAGCAAGCGTGAAACTTTTGCTGACTGTCAATTACTGGAACATTGCTAGCTAAGCAGTCAACTACTGCTGTTGCCCAGGAAAGCCTTGCATTGGAGGGCGCGGTGGGGGTGCTCCGGGAGTGAAGTTAGGTGGTGGTGGAATCATTGGCCGCGGACCATTTGCCACAGGTGGTGGAGGCGGCGGAGGCTGAACACCCCCAATAGGTGGTGGAGGAATCCTAGGGGGCATTCCCATAGGTGCAGGAGGGGGTGCAAGAGGCGGGGGCGGTGGAACTTGTGGCGGGGGTGGGGGAGCTTGCCCCGGTGGCAAAGTCCCAGGAGGAGCTGGTGGTGGTTTATGAGCCTCTGGCGGTCTTGGCTTGAAGTACAGTTGCAGCTGTTAGCAAAACACAAAGTATAGTTGTGAAATAAAGATTGCTAAAAAAAAACAGCTAAATTCAAGGTCAAAATTTGTTAAAAAAGCAAACTCACAAGGTATTCCTTCTTGTCAGGATCCCAGTAAGAGAAGAATTTGCTCGCTGATTTGTCAATCTCTGTACTTGGTATCTGCAGCAACAAACAGTGTTAATAACAATAATTGACCAGTGTACCTGATGCCCTGACATTAAACTTTTGGAAGAGATTGCCTTGAATGCAATGATTTCATAGGGCTCTGCCGCAAAAAGTAGGTATTGATACCTCTTATCCCAACTTTGGACTTTCTGTACAAATAAGATGAATAGATTTTAGTGAACCAGTACAGACACCAAATCAACACACTATAGTTCAAAGGGCATGCTCAGAGTCAGAGATCACGTTTACCTGTTCATATGATGACATAAAACGATGCCTTGGCTTGCAATTATCTTCGATTTCAGGGTAACCAATCTAAAATGAAAACTGTCAAAAGTTATTGATCCAAGCCTCCAATGTACAAAAGTATTTAAATGTATCGTAACAAAAATAAATGGTAAAGCGAAATTTGCAAATTATGAGGTATGATATCGTTAGCTAGTGTTGTATTCATCAAGACTGTATTGTATTATATTATTCAGTCAAATGCATAAAACTGATTACTTCTAAAGATAAGAATAGTTTCAGATGAGAAAGACTAGTCAAGGAACAGAGTTGAGAAAATATAGGCAATTGCTTGCATATTATAATTTGGAGAACCTATCAACTATGCTAGTTTGTCAGAGAGACTGCCTTATCAGAAGATAAATTCCAGATAGGATAAACACTGGTTTCAAAATTTGAGCTTAAGCATTCTTTATATATAAAAAGAGACTACTATGTGAAATTGATCTTTAAAAATGCAAACAAGAAGTAACTTAACTGAAATCAATATAAGATCATTGACATATCAAAATTGTTAGGTGCCCTAAATTACATGAGAAAAATAGGAATACACCAAAAGTTACATGTAGTTATGTCTGATTGAAGTTAAACCAAATTCCTGCATTTTACAATATTCAACGTATAACCATGTATGAGGTGAGGACTTGGTAAATAATGCGAACGCAAGGAATACTAACCTCAAAGAGAAACGAGTGTTGCTTCGTCTCAGGATCATATTGTTTGGTTACTTTATACCCGGGTCTGCCAATCTTAACTGCAAAGGGAGGAAAGAAAGCTAATGAGAACAACTGACAAGAAAATACTGTGTCGATAACTTAAGTTGTACTGTACTACCAAAAGGTGACAACAAAACAGGAGGGACTAATTGCTTATAAAAAATTGCTCGCAGTAGATTAATCCCTAATCACTAATCATTAACTCAGATAAATTTTCTGTCTCAAGCATAGTTATTAAGGCGCTAAGGCGAGACATGGCGAGCCACCCCCTTCCAATCGCCTAGGCGACGCCTCGGCGATCATAAGGCGAGGCAAGGCGACGCCATATGATTATAAGAAACTTCAAAGCAGCAGCACAGAGGAAGGAAAAAAAGAAAAAGAAAAAGAAAAAGAAAAAGAAAAAGAAAAAGAAAAAGAAAAGAAGAAAAGAAGGACAAGACACTAAGAAAGGCCCAGCCCACCAGCCAGCCCATACATATATCCTTCCTGGTGACCTATCTGTTCCCTCAGCCCTTCCCATCGACAAGCATTCCGTCTCCACCGCCACTGCCCCTCTCTGTGCGGGACTCTCTTCTCTCCGTCCTTCCCTCTCCCGTTCTCCATTTGTGCCGCTGCTGCCTGCAACCATTCCTCCCTACCTCTTCCTCTCCCCGTCCTCACTGCTGGTGCCGCCCCCTTCCAGATCCTCTCCAGTCACCTGTAGATCGCAGATCGAGGGTTGCTGACTGCTGCTGCCCCTCCCAGATGTCCGATGTCGCAGAAGTTTGCGACGGCCATAGCGTCTGGAGCCGATGGGGATGGAGCAGAGACAAGTGCTTGGCCTTCCCAGTCCTCCTCCAGTTCTTCCTCTCTCTTCTGCCTCCCCTCCTCTCTTGTTTTGCTGATTTTTGGTCGTGGCGTCGGGGACGCCCAGATTTCTTTTAGCGCCTCGACGCCTAGGCGACGCCTTAATAACTATGGTCTCAAGGAACATCCATTGGTATCAGGGAAACCCAGAGAACTTCAGCTTAACAGGAAATCTAGGAAAGAAAGCTAATGAGAACAACTGACAAGAAAATACTGTGTTCATAACCTAAGTTGTACTGTACTACCAAAAGGTGATAACAAAACAGGAGGGACTAAAAAGGGCGTACCCAGTGCAGAGAGCTCCCGCTCTGTGTGGGGTGTGGGGAAGGGTGTCAGTGGCAAGCCTTACCCTCGCCTGTGCAATGCGAGGAGACCGCGACTCGAACCCGGGACCTTCCGGTCACAGGAGGGACTAATATAGCTTATAAAAAAAATGCTCGCAGTAGAGTAATCACTAATCACTAACACTAACTCGGATAAATTTTCCGTCTCAAGGAACATCCATTGGTATCAGGGAAACCCAGAGAACTTCAACTTAACAGGAAAGCTTTTTCAAGGGGATTGAGCAACTAAAAAAGAACAAGTTAACTTAAAAAAAAAACCAAGTTCAGGTTTGTTCTTCATACTCTTAGGGCCTCCTTTGGAACCCACAGATTTGACCAAAAGTTTGCAGGAATAAGTTCAATTCCAGCAGAATTCAGGGGTGGAAAACACAATCCAAAGGGGATGTATTGTATTAAGTGAAATTATAATAAAAAACATGGAAAGGTTGGCACAGCAAAGTTGAAGTAGAATAATCTTCCAGGTCCACTTGCTATGCATCAATATTGGGTGAACTAAATTCCATTGATAACTTGATATTGGTATAATTTTGCTTCAATCTTTCAACTTACATATATTAACCACAAAAGGAAAGAGATTCAACTCGTTTCTTCATTCTAAACACATTGAACAAGCATAATAGCATACTTCTACCTGATTGGACCATTCAAAGTCCAAGCAACTGCAGAAAGTAAACAAGGAGACCTAGTTGGTAATTGACAATTCTAATTAACAACAGCAATTTTGCGGATAAAAGGAGCGTGGAGATTCTGTTTTTTTTTCACGCACCAGACTTGCGGGGGGCAAGCTTGCGCTTGTTGGGCTGGGGCTGCACGGGCGCGTCCTTGGCCTCGCGGGCGGCGCGCTTGGCGAGGTTGGTCTGGTGCCGCTTCCCCTGCGTGTGGGCCAGGTAGTTCCCCTCGTTGTTGTGCAGCGTCAGGCACAGCTTGCACTCATAGCTACAAACAAGCAGAATCAGCGCATAGATCGAAGCGAATCGAGACGGGCGCGAGTTCGAAGAAGAAGCTAGGGTTTAGGGCGGGTTACCTGCCGAGGTGGTTGCGCATGAAATAGGGGTCCTTGGCGAGGTCGATGGTCTCGAGGGCCAGGCGGCGGAGGCGCTCCCGCCGGTCGATGGCCTCATTCTGGGCGGAGGCGGCGCCGCCGCTGCCGGGCTTGGAGCCCCACTCCCGATCCATGGCGTCCAACTCTGTTTGGCTCGCCGCCGTCTCTCCCCTCCTCTGTTCGATTTTTATTTAGTCCGGCTCAGGTCGGTCACTACTATGTCGGCTAAATCAAACCGAGCCCAACTCGCGGTCACGGGTCCTTTCAGATTAGGCCCAATCATATTTTGTATTGCAACTATAATTTGACATTTTTGTTCTTTATACAATGAAAAATTGTAGCCTGGATCTGGATTTGAAAGGTCCTTTACTGGAGCAAATCGTGGCAAAGTGGGAGGTGAACATGATTCGATTCAATTAGTATATGCTGCTGACAGAAACAATGCCCATTTTTATTCGATCTGAATCTGTCCATTATTATGCCAATTTGCCAAATACAAACAAGATTACGACCAGTCACTCCATTAGACATTTACGTACACATATTAGGAGGCATTGAAACAGGATCATGGCTAGTCCAAAGGGTAGGGGATGGTGGCGATGTGGTTGTGCGCCACGGTCCCGATCCACAGCTTGCGGCCCACCTCCCGCACCTCGCTCACCAGCTTCATCACCTCGCAGCCCCGGTCCTCGAGCACCTCGACGACGCGCCCCTCGCCGTCGAGGAGCGCCAGCACCGTGTGATGCCTCTTGGCGGCCCTCCTCGTGAGCATCTTGAGCGTCAGCGGGAACTTGAAGTAGAGGGTCCGGAGCCACGGCCTCTTGGCGAACACCGCCTGCGCCGGCGTCCGGCAGCAGTCGATCGCCACCCAGAACTGGCCCTTGCCGTTGGAACGCACGTTGTCGGGGAAGCCCGGCAGGTTCGCGAACACCTCTACCTCGCCCGTTCTTGGGCCTTCCAGCCAGTACCTCATTATCCTGATCAAGGCAGATGTGTGGTTTGTGTTCATATCATCACTCCTATGAATATGGTAGAATCATGAGCATCATCAGATTATATTTCTGTTACCTGCAATTTGTTGTCTCGGAGAAGAGAAGAAACTGTTGGTCCTCTGAGATCTGCACGCCGTTTGGGAAGACCAGCCCCTTGAGAACGACATGGACAGAATTTGTTTCAGGATCATATCTGAGCAGCCTCCCGGTACCTTCTCCTTCTAACAGGATGTTCAAATGGTCCCTGCAAATTCAGCTCTTGTCGGATTAGCTACTCTTTCAGCAGAAATACAGAGGCGTTTTTACTCGACTGAAAGTGAAAGGAGAAGCCAGAGTGTTTTGCTTTGCTCACTTTCTGCTGTATCTCATGCTCGTGTCAGTGAAGAATACGGATCCATTCCTATGGACATCGAGGTCGTTCGCGAACCGGATGAGGTCCCCGTCGGCTTCCCTCGCGATGGAGGACGCCACGCCGCCGCTCTGGCCAATGACCATGAGACCGTAGTACGCGTCGGCGACGTAGAGCTCGCCGGTCTCCCTGTGGAACCTCAGACCGAGCGGCCGGCCGCAGAATTCCTCCTTCTCGTGTTGCTTTCTCGTCGTTGAGTTCACTCCATTGGCACAAACTTCCTCTGACCTTTGCCAAGAAATAACAAATGTACATTGCATGATGTTTCCCCAAGAAGAATGCAAAAAATCAGATCAAATATCTTCGAGTTTGTATATATAGCAACAGACGAGTGGACGCCGGAGCGAGCACTTACCAGTCAGGATTCATGACGGCAAACGTCTCCCACCCGGTCTCCTCGCCCATCCACCGCACGACGCGGCCGTCGGCGAGGCCGGCGTACGGCCCGCGGCCCTCGAAATCGAACTCGATGGACTCCGGCCCGAACACCTCGCCGACGAACTCCAGCCTCCCGCGCCTGAGCCGGCTGGCATTGTCTCTGGGCCAGCTGCCCATGACCTCCCCGTACGGCGCGAGCTCATGCTTCACCGGCCGGTAGTCGACCCCGGCCAGCGGACTGAGGCCGAACGGGTCCGCGACTACGAGGGCCAGCGCCAGGGCCGCAAAGAAGAGGTGAGGGTACTGCACGATGCCGTCACGCCCTCGCCGGCACTGCAGCTTCCTCTTCTCTTCCATGGTGGACGAAAAAGATCGGCAGGGGTTCGGTTTGCATGCAGAGGAGAGACGAGAGAGGGAAGCGGGGGAGGTTGTGATCTTAATGGATTTGTTCAGGAAACGTATGTGCGTGTCTCCATCGACTTGCATGGAAGTTGCATGAGTAACATGGATTGTTTGGGAGTAGGTGTCCTCTTGGTTCAGAAATCAGAATAGCCAGGGAACGTGGCACTTTATAGAGTTCTCGGAGTTCATGTTTTCGTTGCTTGGACGATGGTCCAAGATGAACGGTTGAACAAGCAGGTCTTCCGTGTGAGATGACTATAAGCCTGTTTGGTTGGCGTCGTATTTTGTCATGCGTAACTTAGCAAACTGTGGCTGCCACAGAAAATATCACGAGCAAAATTGAAGCCACACTTGTGGCAAAATTTAGAATGAAGATAAGTCTATGACATGTGTGACATGTGCTAGAAAAGTATGTCCGCACTATAGTTGTGACAGTGAACCAAACAGTTGTCAAAAAAAACTATGTTATGACCGACCTTTGGCGTGACAAGTTTTGGTTACGAGCCAAATAATACTTAGGGTGCATCTGATATCTAGAAGAATCATTGCTAAATGACACGGAGAGAGTGTTTTAAGGACAATCACTCAAAACATATTTCTTCCTTTTTCATTAACATTCAAGTATTTTCAAGACCCACTTTTGATCTAAATTTTTTGGCTAGATTAAAAAACTGCTCTCTAACAACTTCTAATCTTTTTGCACTTGGAAAAACAGTCAATCACGTAAAAATATCCACACGTGTGTCGATACGCCAATCTGGAGGTGGAAGGGCATGAAAAGAATAAAAAGTATAATACGGTTCCCAATGTACATGAGACAGAAAGTGCAAAAGTGTTTGAGATGATTTACAAATAGTTCGAGATTTCTAATGCAAATTAAAACTATTTTCTATATTTTAGGAGCGAGATTTTAGAAATTGTTGGAGGAATCCAACAAATATGATACATACATTTTTTAGCCAAAGCATCTCCAATAGTACCAAAAATAGTTGGCAATGAGTTTTAGAAGTGACTAAAAAAGTCAGGTGCATATTTGTTGTCTTCCTCTAACAGTTTGTAAAACCTCGCTCCTAAAATATAGAATTTTTTTTGCATTACAGATCCTAAACTATTTCTAAAACACCCAACCACTTTATATATTCTTTTTTTTTATACATTTGCATCAGGAACTCTGACTTACTCTTTATTCTTCTCTCCACCTTTGATTGGCACGTCGATTTAATTACTGGTTCATTGAGGGAGCCTTGGATAGCTTCTTGTCACTGTTAGGGAGTCCCAGATACTTCAATGGGAATTTAACCAATTTGCAATTACAGGCATCTACGATAGAATCTACCAACACCTCCTCTATGCACACTGTAAACACCTTTAATTTGCGGTAATCACTCTGCATGCTAGAAAGTTCCTATAAAACAAAACAACAAGAACATATAGTTTGCGATATTCTGGGTAGAGTTTTCCATGAAAATCACACTGCAGTCATCATAATAAAAATCAATTAAACCTCCCTCCACCAGCTCAAGGCCTCAATAAACCTATGACAACTTGTCGGGGTTATAACCCCGCAACATATCGGCTAGCGAAGGTCCGAACGACCGAGGCCCAGCTAAGCCAACCAAACCAGGCTGGACGATAAGGTCAGGGTCAACCACGACCCCTTCTTCCTGCCTAAGCCGCACGGCGCTGGAAAGGCGCACGGCCTCTCCCCCGTCACGACCCCTGAAAGGAACGGGGAGAGGTTGAGCCTAGCCAAGCGTGCCTGCTCTAACAGGAACCAGCACGCCACACTGACCCCGCAAGGACCGAGGGGACAGCGGTCACCTCGGCCCGGTTAGACGCCATCTTTGTGCCACACTGCATAGAGAAGACAACACCGCGCGACGGTGACCATCAGTACGGAGCCCACCATCCAAATACAGTCCGACAAGACATGGGTACGATCCCACCCACTACGGGATGGGATCCATGACGAGAGCCTTGACTTAGAGGCTATCCAGACTGGCGGGAACCACAGCCCTGATGATTGGGATCGTGCCCCCCGCTCCTCTAGCCAACAAGGCAATCGACGATCTTAGGGCGGCTACCAACTCCTGTACGATGCCCCAGGAAACCAGGAGACGATGACAAAGACCCTGGTGGAGACCACATCGCATAGGATGGCTGACGAACCACCATCATGCCTACAGTGCCGCCATGGCCGGCATAGTAACATCACGCCACACCATGCCGCGATGTGGCCACAAGACCATGATGACAACCACGCCCGGACGAGTACCTTGAGACGGCGTAGCTTGCAAGCCAAATTAGCTAGAACCTCCCTCAGGCTCACGACCCTTCGGTCAGGAGAACTGTAACACCCTCGGTGTTACATTGTACAGCTTTTCGCTAACATACCGCATAAGCATCATATTTGTGTATACATGTTGATATTATAGGGTATAAAGCAATTTTCAAAACTTGGAGCGTTCATTTGAAACAGGAAATGAGATTACATTTCATGCCGTATGGTGTTACTTAGGGTTCTTAATGAATTTTTATTGGACAGAAATGCTATAGGACGCGTATGTGAACTTTAATAAAGTTGGTAGTATAAACTTCATAGGTGACCGTGAAATATTGTGGTAGGAAATGGGTTCTCTAGCTAATATATCAAGAAGCTCGGAAACAAGGATTCGATGCGAAACCGTTCGAAGTTTAAGTCATTTCACGTAAGTTTGAAAATGGGTCGACGACGCCATGTTCGACAATTTTTGTAGAGCGATCGGGTTAAGAAGTGGCGAGATGTTTTGGCACAGTTGGCTAGCCCTAGGTACCCTTTTGGGTGTAGAACAACTGGTCTGGCGTTTGGAGCATCGGGTTTGAGTTTTGGGCCACTTTAAAATGCGTGCAGGTCACATATCTGTGAATGGTGCCAGCGCTGGCCGTGGTCACCCTGCTCAGCTCTCGGTGTTGCCGCGCCGGCGCTCATCGTCGCTGCGTCTGCTGCCCTACGAGCGCGTCACGCGCGGACCGCTGCACCAGCCATCCTCGCCACTAGCACAGCCCTACTGACCATGCCACGTTGCTACCTTGGCATGCCGCGCAAAGCTCTTGCTCGCGCCCTGCCACGTGGTCCCACATCGCCACGCTGCGCTGCACCGCCGTCACGCCCGCGCGCACCGCCCACGCGCATGGTCACGCTGCTGGCCAGGGTCCCTACTGCTGTGCCCTGGCACGCGCTCACGCATGCACACTGTGGGGGATATACCCCTAGGTACCACAAGATGGTACATGGGCCTCACCATCTGAGGTGCCCTGGCCCATAAGATCAAGGCGTGCACATCAAGATTACAAGTTGTACTAGATATTGTAATAGTACCAAATTGGATACTTTACTTATAACCTTGTCTCTTCGGAGTATATAAGGAGAGACAAGGGTCCCCTAGAGGACAGGTTAATCCATCTACATCTCAATACAATACACCAAAGATACAGGACATAGGGTATTACGTCGATCAGACGGCCCGAACCTGTCTAAATCGCTGTCTCTGCGCCTTGTGTCACCATCTGATTCCTGATTACACGCACCGTCTACCGACAATCTACCACCACGGGCACCCCCTCGGTGGACTGCCGACCATATTTCGTCGACAGTGGCGCGCCAGGTAGGGGTCCCCTTTTAGGGGTTATGCGTGCTGATCTTCTGGCGAATCAGATGGCGATTTTCTTCATCAACGTCCTCCGTGGCAACTCGGCTTTTCGTGGCGGGCGTCCTTGAACTATGATATCTATGGCGACTCGTCATAACGTGGTCAGCTACGGCGGCAGCGTGCACCAGGCTATGGTGGCAGTGTGCACCATGTCGCATGCGGACATGTTCATCTTGGCCTTGTCCTGAGAGACGTGCTGACGGCGGAATCCATCTACACTAGTGATGAAAACTCTGAAGGGGCACAACGTCGTCTACACGAGTACACGGAGTACGTACGGGGCTACGCCGCGGCTTGCCGGCCTAGGCTGGCACGTCACACTCGACCACCTTCGGCTTGTGCTGAACCCCGTAAATCTTGGATCAACACAGCGTCGAGCTCTCTGAAGTTGAATCCATGTCATCGACCAAGCACATCTCGATCCGTGTCGTCAACTTGACACATCTCCGAATCGACGCCGCGCTATTGATCCCATCTCCTGTACGAGGCGCACTAAAGCATCGGCACCATGCATGATCCTGTGCGTGCTATGGCGACAAGCTAGCAAGGAGGCCACAAAGATGAAGACCATGTCCATCTGCTTAAATATGTGTGCAGGCCAGCATTAATTAATCAAAGATATTTGATTCATTGATTGACTGCTGCATATACCATATACGCGTGCATGCATGAAGATTTCATCAGAGGAGTATGTACGCATCTTACGCGCGTATGGAGCAGATCCACGTGCGAGATACAAGCCAACGTACCTGATAGCATGAAGTCAAGTCGCCAAGCGAGCTGGAAGCAAGCCGTCCGGGCTGTTGTCAAGCCATCACGCAAGCCACGCCGAGCCACGGAGCGAGCCGCTGAGCAAACCACGTCGACCACGTCCCGAGCGGCTCCGCCGATCTCTGACCACCAAACCACGTCGACCATGTCCCGAGCAGCTCCGCCGAGCTCCGACCACCAGACCACGCCCAGACCACGTCGCAATGATGATCGCCACGAAGAACGGTGCTATGACAACCGCGACCACCGTCACAACAGGCCGAAAAGCTCGAGGACTGGACAACTTCATCACCGCCGACTAGATTTCTATCAAAGATAAGTACACTTCTAATATTTATATTTAACACAATTTTCATTACGACGTTTCTCCACAACGTCCTCGTCATGATTATTCTTCAAATAACGTTTGTCCATGTATACCATCTTAAATATAACATACAGCTATACTTAATGCAAATCCTCGACCAGTCATGTTGACGCTCAATGCCTACAGAGACGGCCCTGTCTCTGGCCCCTCCCTACACGTGCACGAGCGTCTACCCTCTGCGTTATGGGTGGTCGACAGCGGCTCCTTAGCGACGCTTTGTTCTTCCTACACGTGCACGGGCTCCGCGCCCCGCGTTATGGTTCACGAGCTAGCTAGGGCTGGAGACTCAGCTACATACTAACTGGTCGGGCGGTTTATATTAAGTATAAACACAAACTTCACATTAACACTGATGTTTACAAAGCACCAACTGCTTTATCACATCATGCTCATTTGCAAATGACTGCTGAGCGTTGTTTCTTCACCGCTGATTTTTCTCCATAAATTATTATTTTGTACATCATGTACTACCATTCTACATATTTATATTGTAGGAATTTCGAGCTATGCTCGAGGACTTCGTCGCTCGCTTCTCGACCTACGCTTGGGGACTGCCTTGATCACTCTCCGACCACGGCTCGGGGACTTCATCGCTCGCTCCTCGACCTACGCTCGGGGACTGCCTCGATCACTCTCCGACCACAGCTCGGGGACTTCGTCGCTCGCTCCTCGACCTATGCTCGAGGACTGCCTCGATCACTCTCCGACCACAGCTCAGGGACTCCATCGCTCGCTCCTCGACCTGTGCTCGGGGACTGCTTCGATCACTCTTCGACCACGGCTCGGGGACTTTGCGTCTCGACTACATGTGATTGGCAACTCGCATATAGTTGGGATATTCTTTCTCGTTTAGACCTTGCTACAAGGCTCATACCTCGCCTTCCAGCAAGCTCAGGGACTACATCGGTACGATGCACCTGCCGGTGCATCTTGTATCGCCTGTACGACGATTGGATTCTCAACTTAACTGGGAATTCTTTTTAGACCCTGGCACCACGTGCCTACGTCACCTACTACCAGGCTTGGGGACTAAGTGGGCACACTTTACCTTGCGGTGAATGTGTTTGTTTTTTGACCCCTATGCCTCTGATGATCAAGGATGCTATGCTTCAAGACGCACTTACATTTCTTTTCAGAAATACAAGTGGGCACACTTCCCAGGACAAAAATCTTTTTCTTTCTTCTTAAGAGCACCATACATTCTTCGGACAACCTACTTCTCTGGCGACAACGGTGGTCGAAGATGTCAAGAACTCAAGCCTCACTGTTCGGAGAAGGTTGAAACGGCGTATCGCATCAGAATACATGGCGCTTGGGGACTAGCTGTGGGGGATATACCCCCAGGTACCACAAGATGGTACATGGGCTGCACCATCCAAGGTGGCCTGGCCCGTAAGATCAAGGCATGCACATCAAGATTACAAGTTGTACTAGATATTGTAATAGTACCAAATTGGATACTTTACTTGTAACCTTGTCTCTTCGGAGTATATAAGGAGAGACAAGGGTCCCCTAGAGGATAGGTTAATCCATCTACATCTCAATACAATACACCAAAGACATAGGACGTAGGGTATTACGTTGATTAGACGGCCCGAACCTGTCTAAATCGCTATCTCTGCGCCTTGTGTCACCATCTGGTTCCTGATTACACGCACCATCTACCGATAATCTACCACCACGGGCACCCCCATATTTTGTCGACACACACGCACTACACCGGTGGGCCCTGCTGCTCTGCCCGCCATCGCGTCCGCTTGCGCCGTTCTGGTGTCACCGTTCGCCAGGCACGCTAACGAGCACCGCCTACGCATCACTATTGCCGTTGACGCAGCGTAGCTGCATGTGCATGGGACGGCCGCCTAATTTCGCCAGCACGCCCGTGTCCGCTGCCATGTTTCGTCGCTACCTTTCCGGACCTACCATCCTCTACGGCGATCAGTGCTGAGTCACCGTCGACGCGCGTGCGGTGCAGTGTGGCGACGTCTTATGCATGCCTCGCTGCTCCCCATCGCCCATGCGCGCTTGTACCTTGCATTGACAACCATGATAGTGTTGAGCCAGGCCGTGCCTAACTCCCCTGTCTCCGCTGTCGCCATGGCCGGCGAGGCCATTTCCTTTGATTCGTCGTGATGGCAGCACCATAATCCAATTAGTCGTGTCCTCGGCTCCACTGGGTAGCTAGCCGCACAACCAACCCCACCTCGCTGCTTGTACCACCGCATAGTGCCTCAATTTGGAATCGCCGCTCCGCCGGGTCCTTAAGACCGTACGAGCATGCGGCGTCGGCAAGCCACCTATCCAAAGCACCCTGTGGCGATTCCTTGCACCACCGGCCTTGTCTCCCCCTCCTAAGTACCCTACGCACCTCGGCCGTAATGCTACCATAGCCTAGCTTTCCCTGACGTGGCCATGCCATCGCTGTGCACCGCCGCACCACCTCGCATGCACGCGGCCAGCTCGGCTCAGGCCATCTTCGAACAAATCGCCGTCTCAAAGGGTTCTATGGTGAGTAACTGGAGCTCACTAGCTACCTATTTTGCCCCAGCCTTGCTAACATTCACCGGAACGACACCACCGTGACTGCAGGACCTTCGCCACCATGGTTAGACCGCGCTGCTACATCCCGACTCATGCTTCCTTCACTCGGCACTTCACGTTCGCTCCTAGGTAAGGGTCAGCTTGGTTGTTGGGGAGGGAAAGGTCTGCTGTGCCCGGCGTATGCCGCCGATGCCAGCGCCGCCGCGCCGGAGCACGCGCAGATGTCGGGGATGTAGCTGTTGTGAAGGTAGGGTTTTCTGAGGGCATAGCTGTAAAATGGTAGACTAGCGTAACAGTGCGTTTAGTGCTCACGGAAATACAGAGTAGTCCGATGGTGTTTCTGCTTATTGCCTGGTGCGCGTGGGTCTTTCCCTCCGCGGGTCGTCGTCCGGCTAGGCCGCGCCCCTACGTGGGCCGCGCTGCGCTTGCGCGCATGTCGCGCCATTGTGGGCTGAGCCGCACGAGTTGGTCCGCAAGTTAGAAATTGGTTTCTTTAATTTCCAGTAAAGTAGAAATGCTTATTCAATATTAGTTTGAGCTGAACCTTAATAAATTGCAGTAAATCATGTAGATGTCTAAAAATAGTGAAACCAATTTTGTTAGGTTCTCAAAATTACCATCTACTTATTAGTACAGTTAGATTATAGTTAGCTATGACGATGGTAGTTTCATAAATTCAAACTAAAGAGCTTAGTATTATGTAGATTAATATTGTAGGAATATTTGTGGAAAATTGGTGATAGCTATAGATATAAAAATTTTATAGTAGCCTCACTAGATTATTATGTACTTGCTGTAAATTTTGTAGCCTTAGAATGAGTTGCTAAATAGAGTAGCTATTACCCTTGCTTTATCTTATATAGCATAGATCGGCGTTAGGAGTAAGAATACCCGTAGTTGCTATAATAATAATGAATGTCATACTTCAAACTTATTATCGGTAACAATAGATAGCTTAGTACCATGGTCGGTAGCACTAGCTTAGTAGTTAAACATATATACTTTTATTTTAAGAGTTACTGTTGTTATATCACTAAGCATTGTATCATCATTTCATGCATGTAGATCACGAACTGGTAGAGTTCGTGCCCGTCGACGAGAAGGAGTATGACGAGATGATTGAGGAGTACGAGGAGGAGATCCTCGTGCAGGAGGGAGCCCCGGAGCCATTTGGTGCTGACCTTACTGACCCATCGTCTGCCCAAGGCAAGCCCTGGTGCATAACCACTATTTTAATGATCATTGAATATATATATGTGATGTGCATTTAAGTTATAGGCATTTTATGGAAACTACATGCATAAATATATCTAAGTATGAGTCCTACTAGTACAGGTTGAGTAGCTGCTATGCTCAGGATATCGGTAGCATGAGTAACCTATCGTTACTCGCAAATAGTGTAACACCTCGGGTGTTTAAATATTAAAATCTGACATGTCATCATATGCATTGCAAAGCATTTGGCATTTGGTTAAAAACCTTGATGTGCATCTACTAAAACAAGTTTACATTTGTGTAATGAGTGTTGAATTGTATTGTTTGAATCAAGTTCAAAGTTTGTCTGGGTTTTGAATTTTTCGAGAAAACCCCGCTTTTCGACATTTAGACCCTACCCTAAACATCCATTTCAAAATCTAAGCATATTTTGGGGTTGAGCCTTAAAGCAAAAGTGTAGAGCTTGGCATGTTATACAAAGTTTATTTTTGGAGTTTTCAAAGTTGTTTAGAAAAATTTGAAGTAATTTGAAAAGGCGTGATTCTTTAAATGTCCACTATTTGAATTCAAAGTTGCATTTCAAAATGTAGAAAGAATTTGGGTATGGTTATAAAAGCAAAGTTGTAGAACTTTTGATTTTGAACAACTTTTATTTTTGGAGAATTTTGAGTTGTTATACAAATTTGGGAGTAATTTGTGAATTTTGGCGAATGGCATTTCTGTAAATTGAGTGAACAGTGTCCACCGCCGAAGCTACATGGCCGGCGACCGTCTTCGGCGTTCCAGGCACGCGCGTGGCGGTCTTGGCTTCGCGCTGGCGTGGGAAAGGCGTCGTCGTGGCTTCCTTGCGCTTCCTTGGCTACCCTATAAAGCTCTGGAGCCGCCGTTGTTCTTCTTTCTTCGCCCTCTGTTTTTCCCGTCGTCGCTGCTCCATCTCCGGCGAGCCCGTGCCGTCGTTGTCGTGCTCCACCGTCGCTGATAAGCTAGTCCCAGCTCCGCCTACTCCTTGCGCGTCCAGCTAACCCCTCAATTTAGTCTGATTTCGCCGGGAAACGCCGCGCAACGTACTTCTTCTTCGCGGCCGGCAACAGCTTCGGTGATCCCGTTTCACCGTGGTCAGGGCCCTCCGGTGAGCTGTTGCTTCTGATTAGCGTAGCTCCAGCTTCGTCTCGATGCTGTGATGCTTAATCCGTTGTTGCTTGCTCATTTTGATCACCACAGTCACCGGCACACCATCACCGACGATCCTTGCTCCGCCGCCGTTGCTGTGCACGTCGACCCGCGTCTACGCTGCTTCTCCAGCCTTGCTCTCTGCTCCGTCGTGTTCGTGGTGAGCTACTGGTGCTTCCTGTACCGTTTATTTAATCGCTACCGAGCTCCTGTCGCCGGCGTAGTGCCGCCGAGCCGCCGCGTCCGCCATGGCCGATGCCAAGCTCGTAGCTCGTAGTAATTCGTCTAGCTAGTGCCTTCAATCGATGCGCCGTGATGATGTGGTCATTTTAGTACCTTGACCGTCGCCTTTGGATTCACCGTCGGCGAGTTTGCGCCGGTCAGCGCCGTCGTCGTCGTAGTCAACGCGCGAAGGTTGAAGATGACATGTGGGGTCCGATGTCAGTGACTCAGCGTTCAAATGAGTTTTCTGTTTTTCAGATTTATATGAATAGTGCTGGAATTTGTTATTTTTGTGTAAATTTATTTAGAGCTCCAAAAATTATGAAAATTTTTGTGTGACTTCTTTGTGATGTATATTATGTGACAAAAATTTGAAATATTGATTTTAAGTATTTTTGGGGTATGATAAAAATTGCTCAATTAATTAATAAATGACTTTCCATGATTTTTCTAGGCTTAATTAATTATCCAAAAATTATGAAAATTGTTTTGCCACTTAGTTATCATGTAATGAACATTTACAAAAATTTTGAGCCCAATTGGAATAAGTTGATTTATTTCATAATTCTTAATTAAATAATTAATTCATAAAAGCAAATAGTAACCTTTAATGATTTAGGTTTTGATTGAATTTTTGATTGGGTGATGTCCTTGGGTCATTTGTTGATAATGATCCTTGGCAGTTGATGTATGTGTTACGAAAAAGATTTAGTTTGTTTGACTTGCAACTGTACCGCGAAGGAAAGTTGTATTCAAATTGGTAATTTTTGTATCCATCATCGAGCATCATATTTCGTATTCCGCATCATGTTAAACATGGCATTGTTATTACGTGTAGTAAACGAAGGTGATCACGTGGTAGTTAATCAAGCTGTTGAGGAGGTTAATCCATCTGTTGAGATCGGATCGAATACTTGTGTGACGTCGCAGGAATCGGACTTTTCCATCAACGAAGGCAAGCCCCGGATGCATACAACCCTACCTTGTGTTTTACAAATTAATTTCGCTTTTGCTTTCCGTTACTGCATTAAGTGATTAGGGGTTAAGTAAGAGCCTAATTGGTGCATTACCATCCTTGTTATTCCATATTTACCATATTACCAGTTTTAAACTCGTATATGCCTAGTTTTGCTTAGCTATGCGTAGAACGATGAAAGTCGGGTGATTACCTGTCACCTGCAAGTTTTAAATGGAACATTGGTTACTTATGTTATCATGTGATATGGGAATGTGGAGTAATAAATCTAGACCGGGCGGACTCGGTGTGTGTGAGCCACAAGACATGGAGGTCTTGTGAGCGGGTTCTTTCCGCCTGTGTCGATTAAGGCACGTCCGTTGTTGAATTGCATGAGGTGAGAATTTGTAGTACTAACCACATACTCCGGTAAGCCTGAACTTGGCGATTCTGTTGCGAGAATGGCTACTCGCGCACTGGGAGTGGAGAGATGGCGGGAATAGCGTGTACCCACGTGGCCATGGGCTGGAATGGTGGAGTACTGTATTCTCGGGTGGCGCGGACCCGTTCTTGTTTTAGAGGATCCAAGGGTAGGTTGGTATATGTAGGTCAGGGACCTACATATGTCGTGTGGTCTGGAATTCCCAGCTGGGTTTATAATCGGTTCGAATCGTCGTTGCTCCTCGGTTATGGAGACTCAACTCACTGTTCATCATCGTAGTACTAATAACTGGAACTCAAACTAGAACTTGTGAATGTGTTGGATATGAAGTTTCATGATCTCATCATGGATCGTGTCAGCTTTGTATATGATTTTATGAAGCTTTCTATATAAAGACTTTTGTTAAAGAGCTTTTACGCACAAAGAACTTTGATTATTGCTAAAACCTTACCTTGAATCCTTGAGCCTGCATTACTGAGTTATCAGTTCTTATTTCGGTTAAGTCTTGTTGAGTACTTTTGTACTCAGGGTTCGTTGACCCTTGTTGCAGGTGAGCCTCATGAGCAGATCTGTTTTGGATCGTGCTGCATGACAGTTGTACCGTGTGATGACGATGAGAAGTAAATGTGTGGCCCTTGGGCAGGGCAATCTCCTTGTGTGTTTTGTATTATATTATAATGCCACTCCACTATTTCGTTTTGTAATAAACATCGAACCTAGTTGCGAGGTTTGAAACTACTGTTTTGTAAATTATGTTATTGTAAGACTTCCGCTGTTTTTACTCTGATGCATATATTTGAATAAATGTTGTAATACTGCAATGACTCTGTAACGTGATCCTGCTCGGAAATCGTGGATGATTCGGGGTTCCCCGAGGACACCCGACAGTCTTTTAAGTTATTAGAAACATATGCATAATTGTCAAAGGTCGTCGGACAGTGACAGGTGCATGTGGGCCCTATAACTTAGGAGGTTCTGCCACAGAATGGTATCAGAGTGATCGTTACAAGGTTTTTGTTGTATTGTTTTACAAAAACTTCAAAATAATTTGGATGACTAAATTTAACTTGATAATTTGGTCCAAATTGCTTCTGACTTATCTTATTTCTTTCTCACCATTCCCTATTTGATTAAAATGTTTTGTGTGGTGGAGTAGTAATATTACTATGCCCTATATACAAAATAAATGTTGTTTATATGCATTATAAACTTTGATGTTTTTGTTCGTAAGAATGATTCATGCATCATGAATAATTCACTCGTTACTTCCTTCACCTCTTAGTCTGGAGTTAAGTAGTGAGTCTGGTTTGAGGAATGTAATCCATCTTAGCTACTTTTTAGATTTTGATCTAATGGTCTTACTTGGATTAAATTGGCTTCCTACAGTATGGCTCGTGCCAAGATGACGCCCCGTAAGTCCACCGGGCCCAAAGGAGTTCCTCGTCACCAACTTGCCCCTAGAAATGATGGTGCTAGCAGTAGCAGTACTAGGCCTGATCCCCAAGTTGAGATACAGAGAATTTCTGCCGAGTTAGCACAAGCTACTAGAGATAGGGCTTTGGATGCTATACAGGTAGGAGAATTACAGGATCAATTGAGGCGTCTCACCACCGCACACAGGAACTGCGAAAGCATGTTAGTTCGTACGGTGGAGGGACGAAATGAAGCTTGGCACAGGGAAGATGTAGCTAGAGCTAGAACTCATGAGCTAGAATTCTATGTAGAAGATTTAGAAGAACATAATACTTATCTACATGAGGAAGTTCATAGGCTTAGCAATCTACTAAATCCGAATCACGAGCCTCAAGCTGATGCCATGGACCCCGGTGTCATCCTTGCCGATGATGATGAATCGGAAGAGGAAGAAGAAGAAGATCCTGAAGAATTAGTAATGATAGACGAAAGTGATGATGAAGGCGGTAATAATTCCGGAATGGATACCGAGCCTGAAGTTTGAAGTGCTCTGGGAAAGGAGTAGAGTTGTGTAATAGAAGATCTAGTTAAGATAGTAGTCTTATTTAGATGTGTTCTTGTGTTAAATAGGTGGCATCGATGTAATGCGGGTAGTAAGCTCTTTGATCTTGGAATAAAGACTTGTGAATAAAGTTTGGTTTGTTATGAACAGATGCGTCGTACGCGGGGATCGCATATTCCTGGTACTTCACAAGATGATGATGATATCCCCAACCCACCACCGATGCCGACCAATCTGGCTGATGCTATCGCTGCATTAGTCAATGTGACTGTGGAAAATTCTCGTTTGCTTCATGAGATGGCTCAAAGTAATCAGAATCAGATGCATGGAAACCGTGGCCGCAATCATAACAGGCATGAGGCTACCTATGTGGATTTCACGGATACAAAACCCCCGGTGTTCACCAAGGCAGATGAACCACTAGAGGCTGATGACTGGCTTAGGACCATGGAGCAGAAATTTGATCTTATTCACTGCACAGAGTTTCAGAAACCGGTGTTTGCTGCCCAGCAACTTAGAGGTGCAGCTGGTGCTTGGTATGCAAATCTGATGGCCATGCAACCCGCAGGCGTTCCGTTAACTTGGACAGAATTTCGCACTGCTTTCAGAGCCCATTATATCCCGGAAGGAGTGATGTCTATGAAACTGGATGAATTCCTTGCTTTGAGGCAAGGGGATCAAACGGTTATGCAATATGTGGGAAGATTCAATCATCTATCGCAGTATGCATCTGAACATGTCAATACAGATGCCAAGAAAAAGAAATGGTTCATGAGAGGTCTGAATACCAAACTGCAGACAATGATGACAGCCTGTACGAATATCACTTATCATGAGGCCGTAAATATTGCAATTGCTTCAGAGGCAAAGTATCGGCAGCATAAGGAGCTCAAGAAGAAAAAGAATGTGTCGTCTGGACCTTTTGGTGGAAACCAAAAGAGGCAGAGAGTGATTTATCATCCAGTAAACCATTATCGTCCTCCTTATCGTCCGCCGCAGTTCCAAGCCGGGCAACAGTCAAATGTCCGTCCTGCTATAACCTATCCGAACTCACAGTCAACCAATGCTCCTGGTGGAAATGCTCCAACATCCCAGGGTCACAACTATCCGTGCTACAATTGTGGAAGGACTGGTCATTTCTCCAGGGAATGTCCATATCCTAGGCAGGCTAATCAAAATTATCAGAAGGCCCCTGCTAATCAACAACAGGGTCAAGCACCAAACAAGAACCCTAATCAGAATGCTCAGAAGGGCAAAGATGAGAGGAAGACAGGACGGGTGTTCTATATTCAAGCTGGAGAAATTCCGGAAGGGGAGCCAGTAATGATGGGTATGTTTCCTGTTGCCAATCACCCTGCAGTTATACTTTTTGATTCTGGCGCATCACATTCATTCATCAATAGAACATTTGTCGTGAAGCATGAAATTTCGATTGGGGCAACAAAGGAAAGTTTCTTTATACAGTCGCCCGGGGGACGTCTGTGTACTAAGGAAATGGTATACCAGGTACCCGTAAACCTGGGTGGGCATATTTTTCCCACTACCATGATTATCCTTAAGGATCAGGATATAGATGTAATTTTGGGAATGAATTGGATGTATCAGCATAAGGCTGTTATAGATGCTTTGAATAGGACTTTAAGAGTAAATTTGCCTGATAGTAATTCTCAACTTCTTATCCAACTTCCAACCCTAAGAAGATCAGTGGGCAAGATTTGTGCAACTGCTGTCAAAGAGATTAGAGATATTCCGGTAGTGTGTGAATTTCCGGATGTGTTTCCTGAAGATTTACCCGGTCTACCACCCGATAGGGATGTACAGTTCAATATAGAGTTACAACCTGGAACAGCTCCGATTTCTCGGAGAGCTTATAGGATGCCACCTAAGGAATTGGCCGAGTTGAAAACTCAGTTACAAGAATTGATTGAGAAAGGGTTTATCCAACCTAGTTCCTCACCTTGGGGATGTCCGGCAATTTTTGTGAAAAAGAAAGATGAGACCCTAAGGTTATGTGTTGACTATCGTCCGTTGAATGAAGTAACCATCAAGAATAAGTATCCATTACCTCGGATAGATTTGCTTTTTGATCAATTGGTCGGAGCCAAAGTTTTCTCCAAGATAGATTTGAGGTCAGGGTATCACCAAATTAAGATAAAGCCTGAAGATATTCCCAAAACGGCATTTACCACAAGATATGGATTATATGAATACTTGGTAATGTCTTTTGGTTTGACAAATGCTCCCGCTCATTTCATGTATCTGATGAACTCAGTATTCATGCCTGAGTTAGACAAGTTTGTAGTAGTGTTTATTGATGACATTCTAGTGTATTCCAAGGATAAGACAGAACATGCAGAACACCTCAGAATTGTTCTGACCCGCTTAAGAGAGCATCAACTATATGCCAAGTTCAGCAAGTGTGATTTTTGGCTTAAGGAAGTGCAATTTCTTGGACATGTCTTGTCAGCCGAAGGAGTTGCAGTTGATCCAAGCAAAGTGAGGGATGTGCTTGATTGGAAACCGCCAACCACAGTTCATCAAGTTCGGAGTTTTCTTGGATTAGCAGGGTATTACCGTCGGTTTATTCCAGAATTCTCTAAAGTATCAAAACCTATAACTGAATTGTTGAAGAACCAAGTCAAGTTTGTCTGGTCATCAGATTGTGAAGAGGCTTTCCAGACTTTGAAAAGGCTGTTGACTACTGCACCAGTGTTAGCCCAACCTGACATCGAGAAGCCGTTTGATGTTTATTGTGATGCTTCATGTATTGGTATTGGATGTGTGTTGATGCAAGAAGGTCGAGTCATTGCCTATGCATCCAGGCAACTTAAGCAACATGAAGAACACTATCCGACGCATGACTTGGAGTTAGCAGCTGTGGTTCATGCTCTGAAGATTTGGCGGCATTACCTGCTTGGTAATACGTGTCATATGTATACAGACCACAAAAGCTTAAAGTATATCTTTACTCAGTCAGAGTTGAACATGCGACAAAGAAGATGGTTAGAACTGATTAAGGATTATGATTTGGAAGTACATTATCACCCTGGTAAAGCAAATGTAGTTGCAGATGCCCTCAGTCGCAAAAGTTATTGCAATTGTTTGACAGTGAGAACAATGGGTTTGGATTTATGTCAAGAAATGGAAAAGTTGAATGTGGAAGTAATTCAACAAGGAAGTTTGACCAACATAATTGTTGAAACCACTATTCAAGATCAAGTTATTGCTGCTCAGAAGGAAAACAAGGGTATAGCCCATATCAAGGAAAGAGTCAAGAATGGAAAAGCGGAATGCTTTAGTATTGACAATGAAGAGGTGTTGTGGTTCAAGGATCGCCTGGTGGTACCAAAAGTTCTTGAGTTGCGGCAGTCGATTCTAGATGAGGCACATGCAACTAGGTTATCAATCCATCCGGGAAGTAACAAGATGTACCATGACTTGAAGCAAAGATTCTGGTGGACTAAAATGAAAATAGAGATTGCTAGATATATAGCAAAGTGTGATACTTGTCAAAAGGTGAAAGCTATACATTTGAGGTCTGCTGGTGAATTACAACCATTACCTATTCCATCTTGGAAGTGGGAGGATATAAGTATGGATTTTATTGTTGGTCTACCCAAGACATCAAAGGGATTTGACTCAGTATGGGTTATTGTAGATCGACTCACTAAGTCAGCACATTTTCTTCCAGTCAAGACAATATATCCTACGATCCAATATGCCAAAATGTATTTAGCAAGAATCATGAGTCTCCATGGAATACCCAAAACTATTGTGTCAGATAGGGGTACACAGTTTGTCTCCAACTTTTGGAAACAATTGCATTCTTCATTGGGTACCAAACTTCTGTATAGTACAGCTTATCATCCGCAGACTGATGGGCAGACTGAAAGAGTCAATCAAGTACTAGAAGACATGTTAAGATGTTGTGTCCTTAACTATTCCAATAAGTGGGATGAGTGCTTACCTTTGGCCGAGTTCTCATACAACAATAGTTATCAGGAAAGCATTAGAATGGCTCCATTTGAAGCACTCTATGGTCGTAGATGCAGAACATCATTAAGTTGGTCTGAGCCTGGAGAGAGAAGATTCTTTGGAGTTGACCTTGTGAAAGAAACAGAAGACAAGGTTAGGCAAATACAGAGTAATCTGAAGATAGCTCAGTCCCGCCAAAAGAGTTATGCGGATAGACGACGGAGACCATTGGTATTCAACAAAGGAGATTTTGTATATCTAAAAGTATCACCAATGAAGGGAGTTAACCGTTTTGGTGTTAAAGGAAAGTTGGCACCTCGATATATTGGACCATATCAAATTTTGGAAAGGTATGGAAAAGTAGCATATCGTTTGAAATTACCTGAACATCTCGCAGCTGTGCATGATGTGTTCCATGTTTCTCAATTGAAGAAGTGTCTCCGAGTGCCTGAACAGAAAATTGAAGTTGAAGGAGTAGAACTAGAACCGGATTTAACTTATTCCGAATATCCTATCCGAGTGTTAGATCAGAAAGATCGTGTTACTCGAAGACGGACAATCAAGTTCTATAAAATACAATGGAATCAACATTCAGAAGAGGAAGCTACTTGGGAATCAGAAGATTACTTGTTAGAAAAGTTTCCAGAATTTTTAGCGTCAATATAGAATCGAGTAATGTTAGTTGAGCTCGGTAGTACAAGTTGTGTTTTGTTAAAGGGGACCTCAGCTGTTTTATGGACATAGTTTGTATGTGTTCTTGCGACACATTTCCTTTTCCATTACTTACCCTATGGCTTTGAATCTCGGGGCGAGATTTCTTTTAGGGGGAAGGATTGTAACACCTCGGGTGTTTAAATATTAAAATCTGACATGTCATCATATGCATTGCAAAGCATTTGGCATTTGGTTAAAAACCTTGATGTGCATCTACTAAAACAAGTTTACATTTGTGTAATGAGTGTTGAATTGTATTGTTTGAATCAAGTTCAAAGTTTGTCTGGGTTTTGAATTTTTCGAGAAAACCCCGCTTTTCGACATTTAGACCCTACCCTAAACATCCATTTCAAAATCTAAGCATATTTTGGGGTTGAGCCTTAAAGCAAAAGTGTAGAGCTTGGCATGTTATACAAAGTTTATTTTTGGAGTTTTCAAAGTTGTTTAGAAAAATTTGAAGTAATTTGAAAAGGCGTGATTCTTTAAATGTCCACTATTTGAATTCAAAGTTGCATTTCAAAATGTAGAAAGAATTTGGGTATGGTTATAAAAGCAAAGTTGTAGAACTTTTGATTTTGAACAACTTTTATTTTTGGAGAATTTTGAGTTGTTATACAAATTTGGGAGTAATTTGTGAATTTTGGCGAATGGCATTTCTGTAAATTGAGTGAACAGTGTCCACCGCCGAAGCTACATGGCCGGCGACCGTCTTCGGCGTTCCAGGCACGCGCGTGGCGGTCTTGGCTTCGCGCTGGCGTGGGAAAGGCGTCGTCGTGGCTTCCTTGCGCTTCCTTGGCTACCCTATAAAGCTCTGGAGCCGCCGTTGTTCTTCTTTCTTCGCCCTCTGTTTTTCCCGTCGTCGCTGCTCCATCTCCGGCGAGCCCGTGCCGTCGTTGTCGTGCTCCACCGTCGCTGATAAGCTAGTCCCAGCTCCGCCTACTCCTTGCGCGTCCAGCTAACCCCTCAATTTAGTCTGATTTCGCCGGGAAACGCCGCGCAACGTACTTCTTCTTCGCGGCCGGCAACAGCTTCGGTGATCCCGTTTCACCGTGGTCAGGGCCCTCCGGTGAGCTGTTGCTTCTGATTAGCGTAGCTCCAGCTTCGTCTCGATGCTGTGATGCTTAATCCGTTGTTGCTTGCTCATTTTGATCACCACAGTCACCGGCACACCATCACCGACGATCCTTGCTCCGCCGCCGTTGCTGTGCACGTCGACCCGCGTCTACGCTGCTTCTCCAGCCTTGCTCTCTGCTCCGTCGTGTTCGTGGTGAGCTACTGGTGCTTCCTGTACCGTTTATTTAATCGCTACCGAGCTCCTGTCGCCGGCGTAGTGCCGCCGAGCCGCCGCGTCCGCCATGGCCGATGCCAAGCTCGTAGCTCGTAGTAATTCGTCTAGCTAGTGCCTTCAATCGATGCGCCGTGATGATGTGGTCATTTTAGTACCTTGACCGTCGCCTTTGGATTCACCGTCGGCGAGTTTGCGCCGGTCAGCGCCGTCGTCGTCGTAGTCAACGCGCGAAGGTTGAAGATGACATGTGGGGTCCGATGTCAGTGACTCAGCGTTCAAATGAGTTTTCTGTTTTTCAGATTTATATGAATAGTGCTGGAATTTGTTATTTTTGTGTAAATTTATTTAGAGCTCCAAAAATTATGAAAATTTTTGTGTGACTTCTTTGTGATGTATATTATGTGACAAAAATTTGAAATATTGATTTTAAGTATTTTTGGGGTATGATAAAAATTGCTCAATTAATTAATAAATGACTTTCCATGATTTTTCTAGGCTTAATTAATTATCCAAAAATTATGAAAATTGTTTTGCCACTTAGTTATCATGTAATGAACATTTACAAAAATTTTGAGCCCAATTGGAATAAGTTGATTTATTTCATAATTCTTAATTAAATAATTAATTCATAAAAGCAAATAGTAACCTTTAATGATTTAGGTTTTGATTGAATTTTTGATTGGGTGATGTCCTTGGGTCATTTGTTGATAATGATCCTTGGCAGTTGATGTATGTGTTACGAAAAAGATTTAGTTTGTTTGACTTGCAACTGTACCGCGAAGGAAAGTTGTATTCAAATTGGTAATTTTTGTATCCATCATCGAGCATCATATTTCGTATTCCGCATCATGTTAAACATGGCATTGTTATTACGTGTAGTAAACGAAGGTGATCACGTGGTAGTTAATCAAGCTGTTGAGGAGGTTAATCCATCTGTTGAGATCGGATCGAATACTTGTGTGACGTCGCAGGAATCGGACTTTTCCATCAACGAAGGCAAGCCCCGGATGCATACAACCCTACCTTGTGTTTTACAAATTAATTTCGCTTTTGCTTTCCGTTACTGCATTAAGTGATTAGGGGTTAAGTAAGAGCCTAATTGGTGCATTACCATCCTTGTTATTCCATATTTACCATATTACCAGTTTTAAACTCGTATATGCCTAGTTTTGCTTAGCTATGCGTAGAACGATGAAAGTCGGGTGATTACCTGTCACCTGCAAGTTTTAAATGGAACATTGGTTACTTATGTTATCATGTGATATGGGAATGTGGAGTAATAAATCTAGACCGGGCGGACTCGGTGTGTGTGAGCCACAAGACATGGAGGTCTTGTGAGCGGGTTCTTTCCGCCTGTGTCGATTAAGGCACGTCCGTTGTTGAATTGCATGAGGTGAGAATTTGTAGTACTAACCACATACTCCGGTAAGCCTGAACTTGGCGATTCTGTTGCGAGAATGGCTACTCGCGCACTGGGAGTGGAGAGATGGCGGGAATAGCGTGTACCCACGTGGCCATGGGCTGGAATGGTGGAGTACTGTATTCTCGGGTGGCGCGGACCCGTTCTTGTTTTAGAGGATCCAAGGGTAGGTTGGTATATGTAGGTCAGGGACCTACATATGTCGTGTGGTCTGGAATTCCCAGCTGGGTTTATAATCGGTTCGAATCGTCGTTGCTCCTCGGTTATGGAGACTCAACTCACTGTTCATCATCGTAGTACTAATAACTGGAACTCAAACTAGAACTTGTGAATGTGTTGGATATGAAGTTTCATGATCTCATCATGGATCGTGTCAGCTTTGTATATGATTTTATGAAGCTTTCTATATAAAGACTTTTGTTAAAGAGCTTTTACGCAAAAGAACTTTGATTATTGCTAAAACCTTACCTTGAATCCTTGAGCCTGCATTACTGAGTTATCAGTTCTTATTTCGGTTAAGTCTTGTTGAGTACTTTTGTACTCAGGGTTCGTTGACCCTTGTTGCAGGTGAGCCTCATGAGCAGATCTGTTTTGGATCGTGCTGCATGACAGTTGTACCGTGTGATGACGATGAGAAGTAAATGTGTGGCCCTTGGGCAGGGCAATCTCCTTGTGTGTTTTGTATTATATTATAATGCCACTCCACTATTTCGTTTTGTAATAAACATCGAACCTAGTTGCGAGGTTTGAAACTACTGTTTTGTAAATTATGTTATTGTAAGACTTCCGCTGTTTTTACTCTGATGCATATATTTGAATAAATGTTGTAATACTGCAATGACTCTGTAACGTGATCCTGCTCGGAAATCGTGGATGATTCGGGGTTCCCCGAGGACACCCGACAGTCTTTTTAAGTTATTAGAAACATATGCATAATTGTCAAAGGTCGTCGGACAGTGACAGGTGCATGTGGGCCCTATAACTTAGGAGGTTCTGCCACAAATAGGTGATAAAAATATGATCACTCATGATAAAATGGTGGAAAGGGAAATGGTGACCGGGCAGGGATATGGTTTGGGTACTGGTGGGTGTAAGGGGTTGTGTCCTACAGCCAACGGGGCATAGCTCGGTTACACTTTTTCCCTATCTATGTTAATTAAGGACCGGTCATTGCAATGGACGCTAGGCAAGTCATAGATCTATTGTTCCGAGCGCATACTTGGGTATTGGCGCAGGGAAGACTTGTCGCTCTCTTGTCGCGGATTCGGCTATTTCTAGACCGATTGATTGGAGGCAGAGATGGTGGAGGTCCTTGCACCACACTGAGTCCGGGACTCAGGAGTGGGCGCTTGGAGTCCAAGTTTGGACGGGGACCTAGACACCTAGGACAGGAGAGTGATGGGTTGGTCCTGCTTGTGCCTGGGGTATAAGCAGGGCATGTGTTTTCAGGGCACCCAGCTGGGCACATTGGTTCACAAATTGCCGTCGAGTTGGTATGACTTGTCTTAACTCTAGCATCGTAGTAAGAACTGAAAGTTGAATGGAGAAGAAATGGAACTGATTGCTCAACTCTTGCTTGAAAGTAGAACATGTGCTTATATAGACTGGCTAGATAATAACTTAATCCGGCTGATAATAATAACATAAATAAGGACTCCCTATTAGTATTGCTTTCTACTAAAGAAAACCAGCAAACCATAAAGCTTATCATATTCCTTGGAGTCGGGAAATTATTCCCACTAGTCGGGTAAGTCTTGCGAGTACATTGTGTACTCAGGGTTTATTTACCCCTGTTGCAGGTGATGCATGAGAAGTACCTTTGTGTGGAGGATTCTTCTGGTGGGCACAGACGGATCCTCATCCCTTATCGCTAGATGTTATTTTAAATTCCGCTGTTTATTATTCCGCACTCTGATATTTGGTGTTGTAATAATGTACTTTTTAAGAAACTCGGATGTATGAAATGGACCAGTATTGTAACTCGTTCTCATTATTGGATCCTTGGGAAAAATGTGGATCTTTTGGGTTCTCACTTGGGGTGTGCCCAATGGATACCTCTTGTGGTAGCTTGCTTTCGGGGTGCTTAGTGTCTGGTGGAAGGCAAGCACCTTCGTAAGCGTGTTATTTCGGGCGGTTCTGCCATAGTTGGTACCAGAGCCAATAATGGTTACGAGTTTCATCACTCTTTTTCAAAAATTTAAAAAGTGACCAACAAAAGCTTTGCGAAAAGTAGGATGTGATTAAGTTAGTTAAATAAGTATAAGCCCTAGCAATATGGTCTATCTAGGATAGCGGCACTGGTTTATCTAATCAGTTTTCTATAGGTACACTGACTTACATTGCGTAAGAAATCACTTAGTATTATAGAAAGTGAGTGTGCGATGTGCCAAAAAATTTACGAATGCCGCTATATTCCGGCTCGAGTGAACGTATAGGACGATACATGCATCATGATAATAGCATCTTACTTAAATTGAAATCCCCCTACACGTATAATTGAATTAGTAAATTGATAGGACTAATTAAAGGAATGCTATAATAAATATGATGTCAATTCTCTAATCCCTTGCTTCTACTCGAGAAAGTTATTCTAAATGGATGGTTCTTATCTCTTACAGATGAATCTAAGGTTTGAACATGGGAACACCAGTGCTGGGGTGGCTCACGGTCTTGACGAGGGCCAAGGCGAGAGTGGTCGGGCCCATGAGCCCAACAGGGAGAGCCATGGGGCTCCACTTTTGGCTCCTCCTCCTCTGCCACTGCCACCCGTGATGACTCACACTGAGATGATGGCGGAGCTGTTGGCTGCTCACCGGGAGTCAGCCCATGCCATGGAGATAATGGCACAAGCTATTGCGGGCTTCGCCCACGGAGGCCACATGGGAAATGGTGGGAACGGTGGTGGTGCCCGCCATCCTAAGGGACCCTCCTTGTACTAGGATTTCCTCAAGACCCACCCACCCACCTTCACGCCAACAGATGAGCCCCTGGATGCGAAGCACTGGCTTCATATCCTGGAACAGAAGTTTCTGTTGCTCGATGTGGCCGACGAGCAGAAAGTGCGCTTTGCAGCGCAATAGCTATTGGGGTCCGCAAGTGCATAGTGCGATACTTTCCATGCCATACAGCAGCTAGATCATCCAGCAACCTAGCAAGAGTTCACCACTACATTATGAGAGTTCTATATTCCTGCTGGTGTCATCAATCAGAAACTAACTAAGTTCTTGGAGCTACGACAGGGGAGTATGACAGCGATGGACTATGTGAATAAGTTCAATAACTTGGCCTAGTATGCTGGCATTCATGTGGACACTGACGACAAGAAGAAGGACTGCTTCTTTCGTGGCCTCTCTTCTATCCTTTAGGAGAAGCTATACACGATGAACTATCAGACCTTCAGGGCACTGATGAATGCCGCCATTGCCATGGAGGGCTTTCAGCGGGAGTCCTAGGTAGAGTGGAAGAGGAAACGGGTGGCTGTGGGATCTTCCAACCACCCTCACACTCATAAGGTATAGGTTGTCCGGTGGGGGCCCTATCAATCATCAGGCGGGCCTTCATTTTGGCAGCCCCAGCAGACTTCAGGGACAGCAGGTCCCACCTTGTCAGGGATTTGGGAACAAGCCTGGTGCATGCTTCAAGTGTGGCAATGATGGCCACTATGCCCGAGCATTTTCCCAGAACCAGCCCGCTCAGTATACTAAACCATCAGCGAACTCTAGGCTTGTCAAGAGGACCATAATCAAGAAGAAAGTGCCCAGCAGATCCAGCCAGGTGCATTTCACAGATGCTAAGCAGATTTTGCAGTAAGAGCCGATGATGGCTGGTATGTTTACCATCGAGTCCCATCCAGCTTATGTGTTGTTCAATTCTGGTGCATCACATTCCTTTATGAGCATGGGGTTTGTAGAGCGGCACAACTTACCACTTATGGCTATAATGTATGCCTATAAGATCCATACTGTGGGTTTACAAATGTTCATCAATACTCGAACAGATACAGTAAGCTTGGTATTAGCCACCCACACTTACCACCTACAGTTTATGGTAATGCCGGGGCAAGGCATTGATGCTATTCTTGGAATGAACTGGTTGCGGGTGTATGGGGTAGTCTTGGATATGAAGAGGAGAAGTGTGGAGTCATGGCTTCCTTCTTCTAAGGATAGGATGTCTCTTATTGTACCCTCAGATCTAGTCTTACCTGTTGCTGCCCATGCTGAAGCCACTCCTGATCTTACCTCCATTCCGATAGTATGTGAGTTCTCGAATGTTTTCCCTAAAGATCTTCCTAGGTTGCCACCGGACAGAGAGGTAGAATTCTCCATTGAGCTAGAGTCTGGTACTACCCTGATCTCTAGATGCCCATACCGCATGGCTCCAAGGGAACTAGTAGAAATGAAGAAGCAGCTAGAAGAGTTGATGGAAAAAGGTTTCATCCGTCCTAGTTCTTCACCGTGGGGTTGCCCGGCTATTTTTGTGAAGAAGAAGGATGGTAGTTTGTGGATGTGTGTGGATTACCTCCCTCTTAATGCGGTAATAGTTAAGAATAAGTATCCTTTGCCCCGCATAGATACTTTGTTTGACCAATTAGCTAGTGCCAAGGTGTTCTCGAAGATTGATCTCCGATCAGGCTATCATCAGATCAAGATCAGGCCATATGATATACCAAAAACAACTTTCTCTACTAGGTATGGGCTATATTAGTACTTAGTGATGTCTTTTGGGTTCACCAATTGTCAATGTTTCACTACCGATAGCCTGCCACGGGGGTACCCGGGGCAGTTTGTTCGGGCTTCAGCGTATGCAGAACTCAACGGTAAACATAAGAGACAGTCGATTTATCCTGGTTCGGGCCCTTGACCGTGATCGAGTAACAGCCCTACGTCCAATCAGCGTTAGCCTTTGCGTTGGATTGATTATAAAGTGTTGCGTTGTGTTGTGTTTTCTCTTCTAGGAACTCCACCCTCCTTTATATAGTCAGGAGGCTAGAGTCCTAGTTGGTTTACAATGAGGTTCCTAGTAGGATTACAGAATAATACTACTACTAAGTTTATAGGGAAAGAAATCCTAGTTAGACTAGATCTTCTCCCTTCCTTGTGGGGTATCTCGTGGGTCTCGTATCGACAAGCCCCCAAGCACTTCATGGTTGAGCTCTGGAAGCCTCGTCTTGTTCCTTCCGGTCTTGCCGAGCAGGAACAAGCATCGTCCGAGTGCTTTCTTGAGTGAAACCGTGTAGCGCTTCTTGGGATCTTCGAGTGGTGTGTGCTTTTTGAAGAAAAAAGTACTCCCATCCGGGTGTAGCCCACGAGCCTCTTGCTATTTGGAACAAGAAGCTAGAGGGTCTTGTCTTGAAATTGCTCTGATTCTTCGTCAAAGGGTTCTCGAGCACATACCCGGGTTCTTTATAAAAAAGAACTCGGATATAGCTCGGTCTGGGTTCTTTTTGTCTTGAGGCCTTGAAGTGGTCTGTCTTGAATAAGTCTTCTTGGTGACGTGTGCTTTTTTTAAAGAAAAAAGTGCACTCACTGAGTGTAGCCCCCGAGCCTCTTGCTATTTAGAACAAAGAGTTGGAGGGTCTTGAATCTTATGTTTTTGAAAACTCCTGTCTTGAAGAATTCTTCTAAGTGATGTGCGATTTTTTGAAGAAAAAGTGCACTCACTGAGTGTAGCCCCCGAGCCTCTTGCTATTTGGAACAAAGAGTTGGAGGGTCTTGAATCTTATGTTGTTCAAAAGTACTGAAAACCTCTCCTGTTGCAGCCCCCGAGCGTATATCTGGGTTCTTTTATTCAAAAAGAACTCGGATGCAGGGTCTTGGCATATTCTCTGGTAGTCTGCTATTGTTAGATGTAGTTGTATGGTGGTGGTTGAGTGTAAATGTTGTTTGCTCACGAGTTGTACAGTGTTGGTATATCCTTTCAAATATGCTTGTCCTAGAGTACCGTTCCTTCACGCCTGAGTCCTCTTTCATTGAATTATGTCTTTTCACTGTGTCCTTTGTTGGGTTTGTTCCGTTGGTGCTCCCGGTCCATGTGCACCGCTTCTTTGGTCTATAAATACCCTCCTGGTGTGCTGTTTTGATTCATCAAGCGTTCTATTGCGTGGTCTAAAATCTCCGTAGTCATGAATATGATAGTTTCTGAAGTAGAGCAGCCCTCGGGCGTATCTTGTAGTTCTTGTATATCTTATTGTAGCTGGAGGGAGTCTTGTGATAGAGATTTTAGGTAGACTAATCTCGCAGCGGCATTATACCAGGAGGTACATGGCAGTAGTTGGAGGAAGTCTTGTGATGCGGGATATGTTCCTTCATCGAGCAGTTCTGGGTAGATCCCCCTTGCCTGCCCTGCGACTGTTCGGTGTAGATCAATGCCTGATCCAGTGTCACATCGGACTTGGGTAGACAGATGCCTGCTAGGCTTCCCTATTCCATGTTGTCCCGCCGTGCTGCTGACTTCCACCTCGGATGTACTGCGTCCCGTCCTTTGAAGAAAACAATGTAGCCGAGTGTTCTTTGTTCTACTGAGTAGCAATTTGGAACACGTAGTCGTTCCAGAGCCTAGTTTTGTCCGGGTTCCTTTTTGCTATCTTGCTTGTCGTAGTACCGAGTTCGTTGGGTCTTGTAAGATGTGTAATCTTGTAATTTTTGAAGCCATTTATAATGGAAAGAATCTTGTCTTCTGGGTTGTCATTCTTTTTCCTGCTAATGTCCTGGTTGTTTGTGAGATTCCCGAGTTCTTTCTATAAGAACCAAGTTCTTGTGTTCCTTGTGAGGTAACTCTTCATTGCTTCATGGTTGATGAGTTTTTTGTAGCAATATGTTAACTATGCCTTGGTGTTGGATGGATAAGTCTAAAATCTGCCCGTTCAATTGTACCTTTGTGTAGAAGTGTGCCGTCCGTCATTTTAGCTTTGTCTGTTGTGTTGGGAAATGAACCATTGCGTTCTCATGCCGTGTTTAAACGGGCCTAGTGGACCATATTTTTATTGCTGTAAAAATCTATTTAAAGGCCTTCTTTCTTATTTTTCTTTGCTGCCCTGCTTTTGCCTTGAAACCCTAGTTCTCACTCCGCCATCGCCATTGTCGCCGTCATCTGAGCGCCGTCGCCTGACCGTTGTCGTTTCTTAGTGCCTTATTGCTTTCGCTAGTATATGGGTAGGAAGAAATCAGCGAGCAAGTCCCAAGCAACCTTTGTAGACGATGAGGCATCACTTTCTGTGATTGAAAATCAAGAATTCATAGCCATGAGGGGTGCTCAGAAGGTCTGGCCGACTCTGACTATGACTGAGGATCAGTTGCGCGAGCTTATCAGTGATTGCCTGATCCAGGACAAGGAGATTGCTGAGTGGAGAGCTCTAGGCCAGCATCGGGTCCCAATTCTAGGCTCTGGTGAGATTGTTCTTTTTGTCTCCTTTATCCGTGCTGGACTTTGCCTTCCTGCCTCTGCCTTTCTTCATCGCTTTCTTAATTATTTTGGGATTAACTTGAACCATCTTACTCCCAATGCTGTCCTTCATCTTTCTGTTTTTGTTCATTTTTGTGAAACTTTTCTTGGAATTCCTCCTTCTCTTTCTCTCTTTTGTTACTTCTTCCATCTAAAGCCCCAACCCCACAGCGATGACACCCATGTTCTTGGTGGCTGTGGGATTCAGTTTTGTCAGGGTCATAAGGGTAGATTCTTTGATTATGACTTGGTTGATTCTATGAGGGATTGGCGTGCCGACTGGTTTTATGCCACCAATATGATTCCTCCTCTTGCTGTCCATTCTAGTTCTGGTCCCGTGGTTAATGACCAATGGGAAAAGAATCCCCTGACGGTGGATGAGATCCAAGCGATCAAGCCATTTTTGGAGATGATATGTGCTCTGAAACAGCAAGGCTTGACCAGCTTTGGTATCATTTCCAGTTTTCTTCGTCGCCGTGTTCAACCTCTGAAGGAGCGAGAGAACTATGGTTTTGAATACTCTGGAGCGGAGGACCCTTCTCGTATGATCCCTGCCCTTGAGTTGACTAGTGAGGAGGTGCTCGAGCGCCTTCAGAAGATGTTGAAGGGAGTAAGCGTCGTCCCGCATATTGTCCCTGAGTATTGTGCTAACAACTCACCTCCTGCTATGAGTTGTTTTTTCTTATGCTGGTACTTTTCGTATTTCCTTTGTTGTCTCCACTTTTTGCTTAATCTTTCTCGTCTGGTTATTTTACTCTTTTATAAGAATTGGGGTGTAACTTCGTTGACCCAATCCCCCTTGATGACTGCCCTGTCATTATGGAGCTTGGGGAGAATCTTGCTGGGGCATCTTTAACCAGTAAGTTTCAAACCACCACGATATTTCCTGGTGTTTCTTCCGTAGTTCTTAACACATGTGTAGAGTATGTTCCTCATCCAGTTCCTCGAGCTCCCCGCGGTGTCAGAAAAAGGGGGCGAGCGGATTGTTCTTCTTCTGGTTTGCCTGCCACCAAGAAGTCTAGCCAATCGAGTACTCGTCCAGGTACTCAAGTTATAGGTAGCGTGCTCCTAGGTGAGCATATTAATATGTTTTGTCTTTTTGTTGTTTGTTTTTGCCTCTAACCGAGTACTTTTCTTCTTTTTCAGATGGCGCTGTGGTTGCCATGTTTGAGAGTGAGGAAGATGAGGATGATGATGCGGCCCTTGTTACGCGTCGGTGAGTTGTTTTCTTGTTTTTCTACTGTTGAACACTTCTTTTTGTTCTGACTTTGACCTTGTTCTCTTGTAGTAAGTGGATGTCAACCTCGAGTTCTTCTAGAGCTCCGGTATCGACCACGCCACTCTTGTTGCAAGGTGGTGGTGATATTTTTGCTACTATAGTTCCCCCTCTAAGGTCTTCTGTTGGTCTTGGGGGTTTTATGAAGAAGAAGATAGCTAAGTGAGTGAATCCTGGTTATGTTTCTTTGTTTCTGTTTTCCTCTTCTCTGATTCATATTCTTATCGTCGATTTTCCTTATCATCTTGCAGGCCCTCGCCTTCCCTTAACCCTTAGTCGACTTCTTGTCAGTCCTCTAGTGCGCCCCTGCGTTCTGAGTCTTGGGACTCGGAATGTGTGGTCGACGAGGTGGCTATGAGGGGGACAGGGTCCTCTAGTGATTCCGCTGCTGCTGATTTGCTAGCTCCGGAGGTGACCGTGGCCATGGCGGTGGAGCCATCTGAGGAGGTAGCCGGGACTTCCTAGGGTACGACCCTGGTCTTGTCTTCTTTGCCTCGGCCGGCTTCTCCCTCTGCTCCTCTTCCTAGTGGCGTTCAGCATTTAGATGATGATGTGGGGCAACAATTCGATGCCACTCATCAGTTGTCAGAGCTGACCGCTGCCTGGGGAACCTTCGCGACTTCTTTCGGGGAAAAACTCTAGGTAAGTTTTTTTTGAAGTTCTTTCTTTGGATGCTCGTATTTCTTCTATTCTTATGTCTTGTTTTTCTCTCTCTTTTTTGCTCAGTCTTTTTCTCAAGATCATACCGGCTTCTTTTTCTCATCTGAAATCGAGAAAAAGTTGTCTTATGAGGTTAGTGCCCTAAAAATAGAGCTTGACCTCTGTCGGGCTGAGATGGAGACCGAGCGTCAAACGCACCAAGGGGAGGAACAGGCTCTCCGTGCCCGGGTGGTTGAGGCAGAAAAGCAGAGGGATGCAACTGTCTAGGAGGCCTTGAAGAATGTGGAGGCCATGAAGAATGAGTGCAATGGTATTGCGGGTTCTTTTTGTTTCCTCTTGTATTCAAATTTCCCTTTCTGCTGACTTATTTTTGGTGCCTGGTCTAGCTCTCCGAGTTGAAAAGCAGCTCTCGGAGGGTATTGAGGAAATTAAGACACTTGCTCGCAATAGTCACAACAGGGCTGAAGAGGTAATTACTCATGCTGAAGAAGAACTCGCGCTTGCCAAGTTGATTAGGCGTGGAGCTGATAGGGATCTTGTGCAGGTCCAAAAAACAGTTGAAGTCTTGACTGGTAAGTTGGCGATGGCTACTAAGAACTAGAATGCTTTGTGGAAATCCTTTCGGTCAGTAGCCGATCTTCTCCGGACTCCATCGGATGATGGTCAATCTTGGGCTCAGTTTATTCCCCAAGTTCTGACCCATTTCCAGGAGTTCGTGAAGAGGTGCGCCCAACTATGTAGAAACGTCCTTGCCCAGGTCCGGGTTCTTGCTCCGGAGGTGCCTTTGTCCAAGATTGCAGAGGAAGCCGAGGGTCAAGAATATCTGGATGCCGTTGAAAAGATGGAGTCTGAGGTCGACGATTTGGCTAGGAGGATTGTAGATAATCTTAATATTGATATTTCTTCTCCTGATGACGATGCTTGATGTATTTGACCTTTGTACTCTAGCCTCTGTAATAGGATATTATACTTCTTTTTGAATGAAGATCCTTTATTTTTCGTTGATGTCTTCCTTGTCTGGATGTCTTTGGTTTTGTCAAGTGCTTGTCATGCTTTCGATTGCGCCGTGTAAACAACTTGGTATTTGCAGATCATTGTCTTGACAAACTTTTTTGATTTGTCGAGTGCTTGTCTGGCTTTTCTCTACGCCATGTAAACAACTCGGTGTTTGTAGATTGTTGTCTTGACAAACTTTCTTGATTTGTCGAGTGCTTGTCTGGCTTTCGTCTGTGCCGTATAAACAACTTGGGGTAAGTAGATATTTGTCTTTACAACCTTTTTGTTCTTGTTAGTACAGACAAGACTTAGGACCAACGATCTCAAGCATCTTCAGCATCTTCTTTTTAGCTTTTTGCTTAACTCGAGATGTGGCCAGCATCTGGCTCTTTACCTGGTTGTAAAAACATCTTAGGATCGGTTCGGGTGTTAGCTTATTAGCTACCCTCATCGGCGGGCTCAAGCATCTTTTCAGTTCTTTTGCTCTCGACCGGTATGCTTAGGTGTAATTTCAGCCATTTTGCTTTTTTGGATCGGGTGTTAGCTTATTAGCTACCCTCATCGGCGGGCTCAAGCATCTTTTCAGCTCTTTTGCTCTCGGCCGGTATGCTCAGGCGTAATTTTAGCCATTTTGCTTTTTTGGATCGGGTGTTAGCTTATTAGCTACCCTCATCGGCGGGCTCAAGCATCTTTTCAGCTCTTTTGCTCTCGGTCGGTATGCTCAGGCGTAATTTCAGACATTTTGCTTTTTGGATCGGGTGTTAGCTTATTAGCTACCCTCATCGGCGGGCTCAAGCATCTTTTTAGCTCTTTTGCTCTCGGCCGGTATGCTCAGGCATAATTTGTCGCAGAACCAACCAATTTATAAGAGTACAAGTACAATGGCAGCCCACAAGCGGCCGCACTGTCATACTTGAACCCATATAAACCCGGTAGTCCATCGAGTACCATGACGGGTCTCGATAAACGATTTACAACAACCAAGATCGTACAGGATTCAACATACATGCCACATATTACATAAAGTTCACAGATACATTTCATCATCAGAGTACGAATAAAAGTTATTACAAACCGAGTTTGATAGATAAAGCGGAAGCAATTAAGTTCAAAAATAAAGTTTCCAACATAGTTTGATACAGTGCCAAGTAGGATCATGGTCCGCAAAAGCAAAGATAGGAATTAATAAAGAAGCCTGCCCAAGGCTTACTCCTCATCCATAGCGGGATAGAAGCAACTCTTGCAATAACCATGATACACAGTGCCATCTGCATCAATGGGAAAATAAACCCTGAGTATGAGAAGGTACTCAGCTAGACTTACCCGTCATGACCCAGAAATAAAATGACTCCAAGGATTACGCAAGGCTGTATAAGTGGACGTAACTTGACAACATTTTGCGTAAAAGGCAATTGACCCATTGTACAATTATGATTCCTTTATCAAGTTAATTATAACTATCCATTTCTAGATTAGCAACTATCCTATGCCAAACATGTAGTATATCATTAGAAGCATACAATAGTAACCATAGCAGGTATTGTAATTCCATATTCATCCGAACCATCATGTTTCATAACACAGTTACTACGATGTTGGAGCTAGTCAAGTTTCTCACTATCCGGGAGAGACGGCGATTCGAATCGATTTCAACCAGCTAGGAATTTATTCCTAACACAAACCTAGGTCTACCAGCCACGATAGCCTTAGGTCACCTTTGGTACAGCTCAGGTACACATTTCGCAGGTCCGTATCGCGCTGCACAATCTGGAACACCAGATGCCAGGATGCTCAGGTCAAGCCTGCCCTTGGGCTCAGTCTGATCGTTCCCTGGAAGGAGCGCACAACAGAACAGTTCCCGGCCTGAGTTGAATTACTCGGCTTCACGGTCGGAACGAGTTATCCGGCCAGCTAAGTGAGAGGCATGCGTTCAATCTTGTTAGAAGTTCCAACAACAGTACGGTCCTTGATCAACACAGATGGGGATAGATCCACACCCAAGACCTCCATGCCTTGTTGCTTCTCTATCAACCTCCCGTCCGGTCTTGATTTACTTTTACCTCATGGTTCTATTCCACGACAGCAGATATAGCCAACCATGCTCCGGTATCCACCTATATCTCGAAGGTGATAGGACATCACCCGACTTCTACCGGTCTAAGCATGGCTAAGCATATATTCGATACTGGACCTATACCGGTTAAAGGTGTAATATCTGGACAAGGAATGTACATGCATCAAGTGGTTCCATTCAACTCTTATAACCTAATGCATCAATCATAAGTACTTAAGTAAACATTTGTAAATTACTGGGAGACTTTGAATGCTCTGGGGCTTGCCTCGCAGAAAGGAAGTAGGGCGGTGGTCAGGACACTCCGGAAGCTCTTTAGGGTTCTACTCCATGCCTTCGGGAGCTATGGCCTGCGGATTCTCCTGCTGGTCCCCTTCCTCTGCTTCTTTGAATTCCAGCAACGTAATCTCTTCCTTCGATCCTAGATGCATGAATATGGCATAAGTATTATGAATGCATATATGTTAACAAGTGCATCATATTTATTGAGTAGGTGCATATCTCTTCTCGATTATTTAATTAACTACTTCCACAATGCATCGATTATACCACAAAATAGTAGCTACTTGTTTCACTCATAACTAGAGTTCTACTAATCCAAATATAGTGATCCTAGACTTTCTGGAAAGCTTATCAAATTCTCTACAACTTTGTTATTAACCATTTTTATAGTACACATAATTTTCAACATGCAACTCATCAAACTACAGAATCTATCCGGAACCCTTTTAATTTTGCATTTTAAAGCAATGATACTACCACTTCATGTAATCACTCAAAATTTGACAACATAAAGCTTACCAATAGTTTAAGCATGTCAAATACATTCAAGACAATAAAATGGTGAAGCCCAAACTATTTATTTAAATGCCTTTATTATTTTACTTAGATTTTTAGGTTAAATAATAAACATATACCAGATGTGCTTAATAAATTCTCAAAAATTTACAGTGCCTTACTAATGCTATCAAAGGACTACTATAAAAATTTCATGTCATTTTACCAAGTAGAACATCCTATACAAAAATGACAAGGAAGCAAGGCTTAAAATAGCATAAATGGAAAACCCTATTGAAAATTGTCAAACAACAGATTTCCTATTTTTCTTAGCATCCATATGGTACTAGGATTACCTCCAACAAATTTCATGAATTTTGGATTCCTAAATAATTTATAAAAATTTACACAAGGATCTCCTAATTATAAAAGAAAATTCTATAACTACAAATCTACACATGCACTCATCTTCAAATTTTTACCGAAGCTCATATATGCTAAGACTAGCTTACCACAAAAATTTCATAATTTTTGGAGCAAAGGAACTCTAGATATAAAATAAACAAATTTGAATGCATTCAAAAGCACATTTCAAATCCCTATTTAAATCTCCAAAAATTTCTACTGTAAATGTCAAGAACATATTTTTCCTAAATACTACACTTCCTAAGGGACACTAACAAATTTATTTCACAATTTTTGAAGCTACCAAACTGAAGATACAAAAATTACAAAACATATGAAATCTGCATTCAAAATGAACTGGCTTTAATACATGGAGTCGCTGACACGCGGGACCCACTGGTCAGTTGACCCCACCGGTCAGCGAGACAAAACAGAGCACGACGGTGTCGCCCGACGCTGCACGGCTAGAGCTTGTCGACGGCGAGTCCGCCGGCGGTGACGTCTTCACGACACGACCCCCACTATCTCCCGGACCTAGTGACCTACTTGACCGAGACTATTGTCGGAGCTAAGTACGCTGGCGGCATTCATGGTGGCACGGCGGAGCCGAACAACGGCGCTACGCCGACGGAGACCACGGCGAAGCACTAAAAGGCGCGGATGAGCTTCCATGGGCTCAGGCGAACCTATCGCGCAAGGTTGCATGGTCTACGGTGGAAGGAGGTGCCCCAGCCACGGTGACGGGCGCGGCGGGGATGCTCCGGCGAGCTAGCGCATGGCGCTATTGCTTACCAAGTGCGGTCAGCGAGCGCGGACCGAGGCGGTGAGTCACTAGAGCTCAGGTGGAGGTGTTGCAGTGGTGGAGAAGCGACGAGGGCGAGCTGGCGCTGGCTACGGCGACGGTGGAGCTGCTCGGTGCTGCAGGAGCTCGGCGGCTACGCGCAAGGACGAAGGAGGAGTAGAGGAAATGCAAAATGGAGCGCGGGCTGGGTCGGGCGAGCACTGGCGGTGTTAAGGCCGCACTCTGGCTCGTCACTGCCGCGCTGGGCAGAACGCCGGCGACGCGCGGCCAGTTCCCGCGCCACGCGGCGGCCACGGTCTGAACCGGTCGGCCACTGAATAATTGCGATTCAGTTCCTTCAGTCGAGAGAGTAGCAGCCTGACAGCGCGTTTTCGAGTCGATCAAACTCCTAATCCGTGGACTTCTAGCCAAAACTTCCTAAACCAAAGTTGAAGCCCGAAGTACCAGCTACAAATCTTGTTCAAAGAACTTGTTCTAATTCGCAATAGAAACGGAGTAAAATCATCCCAAACCTCGGCTGTCAGCACGGTTAGGGTACAAGACTTAGAAAAATTTCTTGTGTTGAAATCTTGATTTTGCTAATTTTTGTGGGACCCATTCAAGCATGCTAGGAGCTGAATCAGTCAATGACCTAAAAATAAAAGTTGTTCCTTATGTCAAATACTACAACTTTGCTTTAGTGATTTCCTCCATGCAAGATCTCTAACACCTAGTTCAAACTTGGTCAAACAAGCTACATTCAAATGATGATACATACTCAAACTATGACTTAATGACCTAATTAGCCCTAGCCATAAATACCAAAGTTGCTCATGATGATATTCTAAACATGTTTAAGCTATTTGCAAGGTCACACAATCATCTACATGTTTACACTCATGATCATATGCACATACACATGGAAACATGAAATAATAAGAATGTTGCATATGTTTCAATCAAATGTTTCAAGTGTCAAAGCTTATATATGAATGCTTTATGATCATGCTCAAGCTATGGAAGTCAAGTTATGCAAGGCTAACACCCGAGGTGTTACAGCCCCTCCCCCTTATAAAAATCTCGTCCTGAGATTTGCAAGACCTACCATTCTTAGAAAAAGGCGGGATAAACTTCTCGTAAATAATCTTCTCTCTCCCACGTAGCATCTTGTTCACTATGATTGTTCCACACCACCTTATAGAACTTAATAATCTTACTCCGTGTTACTCTCTCCATCTCCTCTAATACTCGAATTGGCTTTTCTTCATAGGTCAAATCCGATTGAAGCTGCACGTTGGTGGGTGCAATAGCTTCTTTAGGTACTCGAAGACATTTCTTCAACTGAGACACATGGAACACATTAAATATTGCACTCATCTCTGGTGGAAGTTGTAACTTATACGCAACATTTCCTTTTCGTTCCAAAATTTTGTATGGCCCTACATATCTTGGTGAAAGCTTCTTTTTCATCCCAAATCTTTTCACACCTTTCATGGGTGATACCCTCAAGTATACGTAGTCACCCACTTCAAAAGTCAGTGGTCTTCTTCTTCTGTCGGCATAACTCTTCTGTCTTGATTGAGCTACCTTCATATGTTGTTGGATGATACGTACTTGCTCTTCGGCTTCATTGACAAAGTCAATACCAAAGTATCTCCTTTCACCGGGCTCAATCCAGTTCAATGGAGTTCTACATTTTCTACCATACAAGGCTTCAAATGGAGCCATTTTGATACTCGCTTGATAACTATTGTTATAGGAGAACTCAGCTAAAGGTAACCATTTCTCCCATGAACCTTTTGAAGATATAACACAAGCTCTAAGTAAATCTTCTAGGATTTGGTTCACTCGCTCTATCTGTCCTAAAGTTTGCGGATGATATGCCGAACTTCTGATTAGCTTGGTTCCCAAAGCCTGGTGTAAGTGCTCCTAGAAACGAGCTATGAACTGTGGTCCTCGATCTGAGATTATAGTCCTGGGTACTCCATACAGTCTCATGATCTGGGAAACATATAACTCAGAGTATTTCCCCACGTGATATGTTGTGTGAACTGGTACAAAATGTGCTGACTTGGTGAGACGATCAACAATTACCCATATTGAATCGTGACCTTGTGGCATCATTGGAAGGCCTGTGATAAAGTCCATGCTGATTTCCTCCCATTTCCATCCTGGAATAGGCAACAGCTGAAGTAATCCAGTAGTTTTCATATGGACAGCTTTTACTCTACTGCAGTTATCACACCTAGCAACATAGGCTACGATCTCTTTCTTCATCTTAGTCCCCCAAAAACGGGTTTTCAAATCTTGATACATCTTACTACTACCCGGATGGATGGACAATTTGGACGAGTGAGCTTCATCTAAAATTTGATTCCTTAGCTCACGGTCTTTTGGTACCACTAGTCGGTCCTCAAACCATAATACACCTCTTTCGTCCAATCTAAAATGTTTGGTTTCTTGCTCTTGCATTTTTCTCTTGGTGTGACTTATTCCTACATCTGTCTGCTATAGCTCTATGATTTTGCTCTCAAGTGAACAACTGATCGTGATATTGTGTAGTACATCAGGATGTAATAAGTTGAATCCATCTTCCAATAATGCTTCCATAGTGTTGCAATGAGACTTCCGACTAAGTGCATCAGCTACTACATTTGCTTTACCCGGATGGTAATGCACTTCTAAATTGTAGTCCTTAATTAGCTCTAACCATCTTCGTTGTCTCATGTTTAGCTCTGGTTGGGTAAAGATATACTTGAGACTTTTGTGGTCAGTATAGATATGACATACATTGCCCAACAAGTAATGTCTCCATATCTTTAATGCATGGACAACGGCTGCAAGTTCTAAATCGTGTGTAGGGTAGTTGACTTCATGTTTCCTCAATTGCCGAGAAGCATATGCAATAACTCTTCCTTCTTGCATAAGCACACATCCCAAACCTATTCCCGATGCATCACAAAATACATCAAAAGGCTTTTCAATGTCTGGTTGTGCTAGCACAGGTGCTGTAGTCAACAAAGTTCTGAGGGTGTGAAAAGCTGCTTCACATTCTAGTGTCCATTTGTACTTCTCATCTTTCTGTAGTAGTCTAGTCATAGGCTTAGCTATCTTTGAGAAATCTAGAATGAACCGACGATAATATCCTGCTAACCCTAGAAAACTCCAAACTTCATAAACCGAAGTTGGGGCTTTCCAATCCATTACCTCTTGTACTTTTGATGGGTCTACAGAGATTCCATCTCTTGATAAAATGTGACCTAAGAAAGGTACTTTGCTCATCCAAAATTCACATTTGCTAAACTTGGCATATAGCTTATGCTCCCTTAATCTGGATAAAACAATCCTCAGATGCTCTTCATGATCTGACTTATTTTCTAAATAAATCAATATATCATCGATAAACACGACCATGAACTTGTCAAGTTTGGGCATGAATACCGAGTTCATCAGGTACATGAAGTAGGCTGGAGCATTTGTTAGTCCGAAAGACATAACCAAATACTCATATAAGCCGTACCTAGTAGAGAAAGTAGTTTTAGGTATATCCTCCGGTCTGATCTTTATCTGATGGTAGCCTGATCTCAAGTCAATTTTGGAGAATACATTTGCCTTCGCTAGCTGATCAAACAAGATGTCAATGCGGGGCAACGGATATTTGTTCTTGATGGTCACAGCATTGAATGGTCTGTAATCTACACACATTCTCAGTGACTTGTCCTTCTTTTTCACAAACAAGGCTAGACATCCCCACGGAGATGAGCTAGGTTGGATAAGACCCTTGTCCATTAGATCTTGCAATTGAACCTTAAGTTCCACTAACTCATTGGGTGGCATTCTATAGGGCCTTCTGGATATGGGTGCCGTACCAGGTACTAACTCGATCTTAAATTCCACGTCCCTATCCGGTGGTAGACCTAGTAATTCCTCAGGAAATACATCTGGAAAATCACAAACCACTGGGATATCACAAAGTGTGGTGGTTTGGATAGCACAGGCTAAATGTTGGGGTTCGAAATCGCGGGAGAGTGGTACTAGAAAAGCATTCCCTCCCGTGGGTTCTCTCAACATAATAGTATGGGTGCTAGTGTCAATAAGAACACCATGATCCTTCATCCAATTCATGCCTAAGATTACACTTATCGATAACTCGGGCAATATTATCAAATCTGTGGTGTACTCCCTCCCTTGTATAGAGATGAGTACATTCTTGACTATCTTTTTGGTAGTAACAGTTCCCCCTGCTAAACTTATGTTATAACCCTCTTTACTTACTTCAATTATTTCTTGATCATGTCTAGATGCAAATGCTTGACTCATAAATGAATGAGAAGCTCATGAATCAAATAAAACAACAGCGGGATGCTTGTTGATGAGAAACATACCAGCTGTGACAACTTCTCCGGTGGGCACTTCTTCTACAGCGGTATAATGCATGTGTCCCTGACGTGCCCTAGCATTCACATGCCTCTGATTGTTCTGGTTTGGGTTGCCATTCTTCTTGGGGTGGGGCATTCCTTGGACCAATGACCCAGTTGGTTGCAGTTGAAACATGGTTGATTACTTCTGAATCCGGTGGAGCTGTCCTGATTGCCATTTCCTTTTGGTAGGGCAATAGTGAATGCCTTATGGAATGGTTTCTGTGGCCTATTATTCTGAGCTTTAGGTGGTGGAGGCCTAAACTTGGGTGCAGGTGGACGGAATTGTGGCCTAGCTGTGATAGGCGCTTTTGACTGGAAAGATCCAGATGCACCGGCCTCATATGCCCTCTTGCGACCCTTAGCAATTGCATGCATGTTGTTGTGGTTTTCTTGGGTCAAGGCATCACTAATAAACTCATTGTATGTGGCACACCTAGAATTTGCCATAGTCTTCATCAGTTTGGTACCCAAACCTCGCTTGAAACTCTCTATCTTTTTCTCCTCAGTATCCACAAAACTTGGAGCATATCTGGACAAGTTGTTGAATGCGTGCATATATTCTGTGAGTGACTTTGTTCCTTGAGTGAGCCTCATAAATTCGGCCGCTTTCATGTGCATCAGGCCCGGGGGAATATGATGTCCCCTAAAAGCCAGCTTGAACTATTCCTAGGTCACTCACGCGTTAGTAGGCAAAGACGACAGGAAATGTGTCCACCAGATCCCTGCTGGTCCTTGCAATTGATGAGAAGCATACTCAGCTTTCAGATATTCTGTGACCCTCAGCAGACGAAATTTCTGCTCAATGGTATTTAGCCACTCGTCAGCCTGTAGTGGTTCCTCAGCCACCTTGAAGATTGGAGGCTTCGTATCCAGAAACTCCTTGAATGTATTGTGTTGATTTGGCTCGGCCCCTAGTTGATGTGGGTGGCCACGAGCAGTGTTTTGTGTGATAAGGCGCAAAGCTTCCTCCATTGTCCTCTGGCTCCCCAGGAACTAGGTAAAGAACTCCTGAGCAGACGGCGGCGGTGGGGGTGGCAAGTCATCATGGTTGCCATCCTGGCTGCCACCAGCTCCAGCACGGGTGCGCGTCATCTACGAAGTTGCAACAATAAGCGATTATTGGTTGATGTCAAGAGATTGCAGATGAATTAGGTACTCATGCCAAACTAAAATTACTGGAGAAATTTCTCAAAATCACAATAAAAACAGAGGCATAACACTTCATTCTCGCAACATGACATCCCCAATTTGACCACTTATCACGCTCAAAATGCATGCAAATTTAAATCGTGATTACCAACAAAGGACTGGAATCATATTGATGTTCAACCAAATGTGCGATAGTCGTGCGATTAACAATATTACAGGATAGTCAGATTACTAATGCCAAATTCGAACTACAGGTCCATTACATGAATAAAGGTGATACATTAGTCCTTCCACTAATTGCTAAGCGATCTAATCCTCATCATGATCACTATCGAGGTCAGAGATAGGATCATCTCCTTCTTCGTGCTCCACTTCTTCTTCAGGCTCTACTTCTTCTTCTTCCTCGTCCTCTTCTAGATCCATCTCTGCGGCTCCAGGTGGGACATAAGGGTGGAGCTGGTTGTTTAGTAGATGAACCTCTTCATGTAGATTATCATTGTATTCTTCCGCATTGGCCAGCTGCTGCCCCAGCTCAAACTATCGAGCTCTCAGAACATCTTCTCTGGACCAGGCTACATTCCTTTGGTGAGTTAACTGAGCCATATCTACATTGAGCCTCTCAATCTTGGCGTCGTGCTCCCTCTGAAGCTGACGTCGGTCCTCGTGGGCATGACCAAGAGCACCAGACACACGTCTAAGGCTACCTTCTACTCCATCTAACACTCTCATCACTACGAACATGGCGCTCATGGTAGGGTTATCACTGTTCTGCCCTTCTGCTATACCAATCTCCAAGGGTCTTCCTCTTGCCTGCTGCCATGCGTCAGTGGAGGGGTTGCCCCTCGAAAAGACTCCAACCAAAGTGGCTGCTAGCTCCTGAGGAAAATAATCCATGATATCCCTCAGGATCCCAAAGGCTGCCCTGCCAGCTGCTTCTTCAGCAGTCCTGCCAGTTGACTCATAACACCAACCTGTCCACTCAGAATCGTCACCTCGGGGACGAACAACGGCCTCCATAGTAACCAAGAGACCTTCTCCCAACTGCTCATTCGCCCAAAAGTAGCGGGGTTCCATTCCATCAGGATAGCCTACATAGCTGAGCACTCTCCACAAGAGTGTAGGCATCCCAAACTCTCCAAGGAACATGTGACGTTGATGGGTATGTGGAGCAAGCTGACATCTAGGAGCTCTGCCTTCGGTGGACTTGCGAGCGGTCTGCTTTATGCGTGCCATCTGCACCATTAACATGTACCACTTGGTGAGACAATGCCATAATGGATAAGAGTTACTTAACCGAGTAAGAATTTTATAAGGGGAGGAACAATGTAGTTATGTGAATGGTAATTATCATGATGCATGCTCGTTCCGTACGTCATCACAAACTTAGGAAAAATTTGTTTCTAACGGTAGACACGGTGGCATACATTCGTTCTCTCATATATATCGTAACTAGTCGAGCTACATGTTTCATTGTTAGTGTACCTGCATAAGAATTTCATTTTAGCCCTAAACCCATAATGAAATATGCAGAATGTAATTGTAAATACTTCCATATATGTATATCCATACATATACCTCCGTATCAATCTACCCGACAATAATTTAAACCCACAATTAAATACGTACCATATACGCATGCAGGCATGCATACATAGCCATATCAAAGCTAACTCTCCCCGACCGCACGCTCACATCTTGCGGTCATACACTCATCATCTTACCTTGGCGTAGAGGCATTTGATCCATACATTACCACTCAACTGAATGGTATCCATACAATAGCACGCCGTATGGACGACGAAGTAAAAACCCCCATGTTAGTACTTAAATAGCCACCTAATAGTCCTTAATTTGGGCATAAGGAAAGTGATCATTGGCACACTTTAGATTTCAAATACCTATTATATAACTATTAGTTGCTAGAGAAGGGTTTTCGGAAAACAAAAACTTTTGTTTTAAATACACTTGTGACAATTAACGTTGAATCTTGCTCTGATACCAGCTGTCGCAGAACCGACCAATTTATAAGAGTACAAGTACAATGGCAGCCCGCAAGCGGTTGCACTGTCATACTTGAACCCATATAAACCCGGTAGTCCGTCGAGTACCACGACGGGTCTTGATAAACGATTTACAACAACCAAGATCGTATAGGATTCAACATACATGCCACATATTACATAAAGTTCATAGATACATTTCATCATCAGAGTATGAATAAAAGTTATTACAAACCGAGTTTGATAGATAAAGCGGAAGCAATTAAGTTCAAAAATAAAGTTTCCAACATAGTTTGATACAGTGCCAAGTAGGATCACGGTCCACAAAAGCAAAGATAGGAATTAATAAAGAAGCCTGCCCAAGGCTTACTCCTCATCCACAGCAGGATAGAAGCAACTCTTGCAATAACCATGATACACAGTGCCATCTACAACAATGGGAAAATAAACCCTGAGTACGAGAAGGTACTCAGCTAGACTTACCCGTCATGAACCAGAAATAAAATGACTCCAAGGATTATGCAAGGCTATATAAGTGGATGTAACTTGACAACATTTTGTGTAAAAGGCAATTGACCCATTGTACAATTATGATTCCTTTATCAAGTTAATTATAACTATCCATTTCTAGATTAGCTACTATCATGTGCCAAACATGTAGTATATCATTAGAAGCATACAATAGTAACCATAGCAAGTATTGTAATTCCATATTCATCCAAACCATCATGTTTCATAACACAGTTACTACGATGTTGGAGCTAGTCAAGTTTCTCACTATCCGGGAGAGACGGCGATTCGAATCGATTTCAACCAGCTGGTAATTTATTCCTAACACAAACCTAGGTCTACCAGCCACGATAGCCTTAGGTCACCTTTGGTACAGCTCAGGTACACATTTCGCGGGTCCGTACCACGCCACACAATCTAGAACACCAGATGCCAGGATGCTTAGGTCAAGCCTACCCTTGGGCTCAGTCTGATCGTTCCCCGGAAGGAGCGCACAACAGAACGGTTCCCGGCCTAAGTTGAATTACTCGGCTTCATGGTCGAAACGAGTTATCCGGCCAGCTAAGTGAGAGGCATGCGTTCAATCTTGTTAGAAGTTCTGACAACGGTACGGTCCTTGATCGACATAGACGGGGATAGATCCACACCCAAGACCTCCATGCCTTGTTGCTTCTCTATCGACCTCCCGTCCGATCTTGATTTACTTTTACCTCATGGTTCTGTTCCACGATAGCAGATATAGCCAACCGTGCTCCGATATCCACCTATATCTCGTAGGTGACAGGACATCACCCGACTTCTACCGGTCTAAGCATGGCTAAGCATATATTCGATACTAGACCTATACCAGTTAAAGGTGTAATATCTGGACAACGAATGTACATGCATCAAGTGGTTCCATTCAACTCTTATAACCTAATGCATCAATCATAAGTACTTAAGTAAACATTTGTAAATTACTGGGAGACTTAGAATGCTCTGGGGCTTGCCTCGCAGAAAGGAAGTAGGGCGGTGGTCAGGACACTCCGGAAGCTCTTCAGGGTTCTGCTCCACGCCTTCGGGAGTTGCGGCCTGCGGATTCTCCTGCTGGTCCCCTTCCTCTGCTTCTTCGAATTCCAGCAACGTTATCTCTTCCTCCGATCCTAGATGCATGAATATGGCATAAGTATTACGAATGCATATATGTTAACAAGTGCATCATGTTTATTGAGTAGGTGCATATCTCTTCTCGATTATTTAATTAACTACTTCCACAATGCATCGATTATACCACAAAATAGTAGCTACTTGTTTCACTCATAACTGGAGTTCTACTAATCCAAATACAGTGACCCTGGACTTTCTGGAAAGCTTATCAAATTCTCTACAACTTTGTTATTAACCATTTTTACAGTACACATAATTTTCAACATGCAACTCATCAAACTACAGAATCTATCCGAAACCCTTTTAATTTTGCATTTTAAAGCAACGATACTACTACTTCATGTAATCACTCAAAATTTGACAACATAAATCTTACCAACAGTTTTAGCATGTCAAATACATTCAAGACAATAAAATGGTGAAGCCCAAACTATTTATTTAAATGCCTTTATTATTTTACTTAGATTTTTAGGTTAAATAATAAACATATAACAGATGTGCTTCATAAATTCTCAAAAATTTACAATGCCTTACGAATGCTATCAAAGGACTACTATAAAAATTTCATGTCATTTTACCAAGTAGAACATCCTATACAAAAATGACAAGGAAGCAAGGCTTGAAATAGCATAAATGGAAAACCCTATTGAAAAGTGTCCAACAACAGATTTCCTATTTTTCTTAGCATCCACATGGTACTAGGATTACCTCCAACAAATTTCATGAATTTTGGATTCCTAAATAATTTATAAAAATTTACACAAGGATCTACTAATTATAAAAGAAAAATCTATAACTACAAATCTACACATGCACTCATCTTCAAATTTTTACCAGAGCTCATATATGCTAAGACTAGCTTACCACAAAAATTTCATAATTTTTGGAGCACAGGAACTCTAGATATAAAATAAACAAATTTGAATGCATTCAAAAGCACATTTCAAATCCCTATTTAAATCTCCAAACATTTCTACTGTAAATGTCAAGAACATATTTTTCCTAAATACTACACTTCCTAAGGGACACTAACAAATTTATTTCACAATTTTCGAAGCTACCAAACTGAAGATACAAAAATTACAAAACATCTGAAATCTGCATTCAAAATGAACTGGCTTTAATACATGGAGTCGCTGACACGCGGGACCCACTGGTTAGTTGACCCCACCGATCAGCGAGACAAAACAGAGCACGATGGTGCCGCCCGACGCTGCACGGCTGGAGCTCGTCGACGGCGAGTCCGCCGGCGGTGACGTCTTCACGACATGACCCCCACTATCTCCCGGACCTAATGACCTACTTGACCGAGACTATTGTCGGAGCTAAGTATGGTGGCGGCATTCATGGCGGCACGGCGGAGCCGGACAACGGTGCTACGCCGACGAAGACCACGGCGAAGCACTAAAAGGCACGGACGAGCTTCCATGGGCTCAGGCAAACCTATCGCGCAAGGTTGCATGGTCTACGGTGGAGGGAGGTGCCCCAGCCACGGTGATGGGCGCGGCGGGGATGCTGCGACGAGCTAGTGCACGGCGCTGTTGCTTACCAAGTGTGGTCAGCGAGCGCGGACCAAGGCGATGAGTCACTGGAGCTCAGGTGGAGGTGTTGCAGTGGTGGAGAAGCGACGAGGGCGAGCTGGCGCTGGCTACGGCGACGGCGGAGCTGCTCGGTGCTGCGGGAGCTCGGCGGCTGCACGCAAGGACGAAGGAGGAGCAGAGGAAATGCAAAATGGAGCGCGGGCTAGGTCGGGCGAGCACTGGCGGTGTTAAGGCCGCGCTCTAGCTCGTCACTGCCATGCTGGGCAGAATGCCGGTGATGCACGACCAGTTCCCGCGCCACGCGGTGGCCACAGTCTGAACCGGTCGGCCACTGAATAATTGCGATTCAGTTCCTTCAGTCGAGAGAGTAGCAGCCTGACAGCGCGTTTTCGAGTTGATGAAACTCCTAATTCGTGGACTTCTAGCCAAAACTTCCTAAACCAAAGTTGAAGCCCGAAGTACCAGCTACAAATCTTGTTCAAAGAACTTGTTCTAATTCGCAACAGAAATAGAGTAAATCATCCCAAACCTCGGCTGTCAGCATGGTTAGGGTACAAGACTTAGAAAAATTTCTTAAGTGTTGAAATCTTGATTTTGCTGATTTTTGTGGGACCCATTCAAGCATGCTAGGGGCTGAATCAGTCAATGACCTAAAAATAAAAGTTGTTCCTTATGTCAAATACTACAACTTTGCTTTAGTGATTTCCTCCATGCAAGATCTCTAACACCTAGTTTAAACTTGGTCAAACAAGCTACATTCAAATGATGATACATACTCAAACTATGACTAATGACCTAATTAGCCCTAGCCATAAATACCAAAGTTGCTCATGATGATATTCTAAACATGTTTAAGCTATTTGCAAGGTCACACCATCATCTACATGTTTACACTCATGATCATATGCACATACACATAGAAACATGAAATAATAAGAATGTTGCATATGTTTCAATCAAATGTTTCAAGTGTCAAAGCTTATATATGAATGCTTTATGATCATGCTCATGCTATGCAAGTCAAGTTATGCAAGGCTAACACCCGAGGTGTTACATAATTTTAGCCATTTTGCTTTTTTGGTTCGGGTGTTAGCTTATTAGCTACCCTCATCGGTGGGCTCAAGCATCTTTTCAGCTTTTTCTCTCGGCCAGTATGCTTAGGTGTAATTTCAGCCATTTTGCTTTTTTGGATCGGGTGTTAGCTTATTAGCTACCCTCATCGGTGGGCTCAAGCATCTTTTCAGCTCTTTTGCTCTCAGCCGGTATGCTCAGTGAAAACAACTCGGGAAAAGTCATAATAGGACATCTGTTTGTCGAGGAATACCATCTTTATTGATCATGAATGTTTACATACTTAGTGAAAACAACTGGGGGAAAGCCATAATAAGACATATGTTGTCGAGGAACACTATCTTTATTGATCATGAACGTTGATCTCTTGTGGCTTGTATATATGTTTTTCCTTGTGTTGTTTTCATGCGTAGAATCTTCTTAGTTGGCTGATGTGCCATGTATTGTTGACTTCTTTTCCATCTTCAGTTATCAACTTGTACGTGCCTGGTCCGGTGACTTTTGTGACAATAAAAGGACCTTCCCATGGACTGAGTAGTTTATGGCATCCATCAGTTTTTGTATTCTTCTTAGTACTAGATCTCTGATTTGGAGTGATCAAGGTTGGGTACTCTTGTTGTAGTGGCGTCTTAAACCTTGGAGGTATCTGGCTAATTGAAGGGTAGCATTTACTCTGACTTCTTCTGTACTGTCGAGTATTAATCTCCGGGTGTGTTCTACTTCTTCTTTATATTGTTCTATCCTTGGTGACGTCCAGATCAAGTCGGTGGGTAGTACTGCTTCGGATCCATAAACTAGGAAGAAAGGTGAGTATCCGGTGGCTCTGCTTATTTGAGTCCATAGGCCCCATACTACTTTGGGTAATTCTTCAATCCATTTGGATCCATAGTCCACTAGTTCTTCGTACAATCTTGGTTTTAATCCAGCTAGTATGAGTCCATTAGCCCTTTCTACCTGTCCGTTGGCTTCTAGATGTGCGACTGATGCGTAATTTATGCCGAAACCGCAATCCCGTGCCCAACTTTGGAATTCTGTAGCTGTAAAGGGAGAACCCAAATCTGTGATGATTTGATTGGGCATGCCAAAGCGGTGCATAATGTCTTGGATGAACTTGACTGCTTTGGCTGCACTGTATTTTGCGAGTGGTTTGTATTCAATCCACTTGGTGAACTTGTCAATTACTACAAAGATGTACTCAAAACCACCATTTGCTTTCTTGAGAGGTCCTACTTGATGCAGCCCCCAGTAGGAGAAAGGCCAAGCAGGAGGGATGCAGATCAGATTGTGAGCTGGTACATGAGCTTGTCTTGCGAACATTTGACAACCTTTGCATTTTCTGATGAGTTCTTCTACGTCTTTCAAAGCGACTGGCCAGTAGAATCTAGTTCGGAATGCTTTGCCGACTAGTGTTCTTGAAGCGGCATGATTTCCACAGCAACCTGAGTGTATTTCTTCTAAGATCTCTTTGCCTTTTTTGAACAAGACACATTTTAGGAGTACTCCTGATGATGCGGCTCTTCTGTATAGCTTGTCCCCTACTAGGACGTAGTTCTTGCTTCTACGAACAACTCGGGTAGCCTCCGCTTTATCTGCTGGCAACTTATTCTCTTTGATGTAATCGATAAAAACCTGGGTCCATAAGGTGGTGATTACCAAAATCTGGGTGCCTTTAGCTGGGAGTTCAGGGGTTATCTCACTGGGTTGTTTGATAGAGGGAGCTAATAACTCTTCTATGAATACACCGGGTGTTACCTTCGCCCTGTCAGACCCGAGCTTGGCGAGTACGTCTGCCGCAATATTAGAGTCACGCAGGACATGTAGAATTTCTAATCCTTGAAAATGTTTTTCTAGTTTTCGTATTTCAGCACAGTAGGCGCCCATGTTTTCTTTGGTACAGTCCCAATCTTTGTTGACTTGGTTGACGACTACCGCCGAATCGCCATATACGAGTAATCACTTGATTCCAAGGGTAATTACCACTCGGAGTCCGTGGATGAGGGCTTCGTATTCTGCTTCATTGTTTATAGCTTGCCATAATATCTGAAGGACATACTTGAGTTGCTTTCTGTCTAGAGAGATGAAGAGAACGCCTACACCGGCTCTGCCTAGCTTGAGTGATCCATCAAAGTACATCTTCCAATGGTCAAGGATGGTATTTGACATAGGTTGTTGAATTTATGTCCACTCGGCAACAAAATCGGCAAGGGCTTGAGATTTGATTGCCTTCCATGGGGTGAAATTGATATTGAGAGCGCCAAGTTCAACTGCCCACTTAGATATGCGCCCTGTTGCGTCTCTATTGTGTAGGATGTCTTCGAGTGGGAAATCTGTTACCACGGTAATCTTGTGGCTTTCAAAATAGTGACAAAGCTTGTGTGAAGTGATCAGGAGGGCGTAGAATAGTTTTTGCACATGCGGGTACCGGATTTTTGATTCTGACAGTACTTCGCTAATGTAGTATACAGGGCGTTGTACTTTATATATGCGCCCTTCTTCTTCTCTTTCTATGACTATTGTTGTGCTGATCATAGTAGTAGTTGCCACAATGTATAGCATCATGTCTTCGTTTTTCTTTGGAGGTGTGAGAACTGGCAAGGAGGTGAGGTATGCTTTAAGTCTTTTGAAAGCTTCGTTGGCTTCCTCCGTCCACTCGAACTTGTCTGTCTTCTTTAGTAGTTTAAAGAAAGGTAACCCTTTTTCGCCGAGTCTTGATATGAAACGATTGAGGGCCACCATGCAGCCTATTAGTTTCTATACATCCTTGACGCTTCAAGGAGGGCCCATTTCTGTTATGGCTCGAATTTGCTTAGTGTTGGCTTCGATTCCACGATGACTGACCAAGAATCCGAGTAGTTGTCCTAAAGGAACTCCAAATACACACTTGTTTGGGTTCAATTTCCACCTCCACCTTTTTAGGTTTTCGAAGGTTTGCTTTAAGTCTTCAATTAGTGTGTCCAGGTTCTTTGTTTTTACTACTATGTCATCCATGTATGCTTCTACATTTTCGCCGATCTGATCACCAAGGCACATTTGGATAGCTCTTTGGTATGTGGCCACAATGTTCTTGAGTCCAAACGACATGGTCTTATAGTAATAGGCACCGAATGGAGTGATGAAAGATGTCTTGCTCTGGTCTTGTTCCTTTAATGTGATCTGGTGATATCCTGAATATCAATCAAGAAAGGGTAATAGGGCAGATCCTGCTATTGAATCAACTATTTGATCAATGCGTGGTAGCCCGAACAGATCTTTCGGGCAATGTTTATTGAGATCTATGTGGTCGATGCACATGTGCCACTCATCCGTATTCTTTTTTTGTACTAGAACTGGATTTGCTAGCCAATCTGGATGAAGGATTTCTCTGATGAATCCGACCGCCATTAACTTTGTGATTTCTTTTTTAATTGCTGCCTTCTTGTCGGGCGAGAATCGTCGTAGCCATTGCTTCATAGGCTTGGAGCCTTTATTGATATCAATTCAGTGCTCAACCAACTCTCTTGGGACACCTGGCATGTCGGCTGGTTTCCAAGCGAAGATATCTTTGTTGTCCTAAAGAAAGCTGGTGAGCACGAGTTCCTATTTTGCCGAGAGGTGGGCGCTGATGGTTGCCGTCTTGGAGGGATCCCCAGTGCCCAGGTCGATTTGCTTGACGTTGGCTTCTTTTGGTGGTGCGAGGATGCTGGGGTTTTTAGCCGGTATCTCTAGTTCTTCTGGGCTCATTTCTGCAGCAATAGTGGCTATTTCTTTTCTACCATTGGCGGTTTGTGCTTTTGCTGCAATTTGAATTGCCTGAACATCGCAGTCAAAAGCGCGCTTCAAATCACTTCGAAGGGAAAGGACTCCGTTGGGCCCTGGCATCTTAAGCAATAGGTATGGATAATGTGGTATTGCCATGAATTTTGCTAGTGTTGGGCGCCTGAGAATTGCGTGATATAATGAATCAAAGTCTGCAACTTCAAACTTAATGAATTCTGTTCGGTAGTTTGAGGAAGTTCCAAAAGTAACCGGTAGAGTGATTTGTCCAAGTGGCATGGCTGCCTTGCCGGGTACTATCCCATAAAAGGGGTGCTCATTGGTGTAATCATCCCGGTGAGTTGTAGTCCCATCTTCCTTAGCGTTTCTGAAAAAATGATGTTGAGTCCGGCTCCCCCATCGATTAATACTTTTGTGATAGTCATACCGGCGATAGTTGGATCTAGAACCAGTGGGTAATGACCTATGTTTCCTGCGCTAGTCCATTAGTCTTCTCTTGAAAACTAGATTGGATACTGTGACCAATTGAGATATCTTTGAGTAGCCGGCTCTGCTGCCATGATAGTTCATAGAGCTAGCTTTTCTTGATGTCTGCTTCTGGAATCTGAGGCCCTAGCAAAGATAACTGCTACTGCCCCATGGATTTTTGGAATCCCTTGTCTTCGCAGTTGTCTTCATCTTTTTCTGATTGTCTTCTTTAGTGTTTACCTTATTATCTTTTCTTGTGTATCGCTCGTTGAAGGTGTAGCAATTCCTAGTGGTGTGATTTCCTTTAGGATGCAAAATGCAATGCATGTTTTCAATGTCGTCATACCCTCTGGGTTTGGAAAACTTCCTTGATTTATCAACCATCGCTACGGTGTTGTCTGGTCCACGTTTTCTTTCCTGATGTCTGATGTTTCGATGATTTCGCTTGTCTGGGTTGTCTTGGTTGTTTCTATCTGGGAACCTTTCTTGTGTCTTCTCTTCTGCAGTAATCATCTTTTCTACTGTGCGTCTGAATTCTTCATTGTTTCTCAAGTTCTCTTTGCAGAAGTCCTAAAATTGCCACCTAGCCATAATTCCGTGAGAGAAAGCTTCGATTACTTCTCGTTCGGTGATGTCATGTACTTGAGCACGTAGTTCGCCAAATCATCGGTAGTAATTTCTGAGAGTTTCGCCTCCTTTCTACTTGAGTCCTTTTAATTCTGCGTGGGTGATGGGGTGCGTAATGATACCCGCGAAATTTCCACAGAAAACTCTTTGCAAGTCCTCCCAATTTCTGATTGACCCTGGATTTAATTTGTCGAACCATTGGAGGGGCATGGTTTCCAGTGCCATGGGAAAAAACAAGGTCTTGATATCGTCATCTCCTCCGGCTAGTTCAATCGACTGCGAGTAAATCCTGAGCCACTGCCTTGGTTCGATCTTGCCATCATATTTAGAGTGGTTGGATGGCTTGAACTTGTGAGGTAGCCATATTGAAGCAAGTCTGTTCGCAAAATAGGGGAATCTATCGTGCGTTCCGGCTTCTGTGTATTCTGATTCAACACCTCCTTCTAGCCAACTATCGTCTTGGTGAGAGTAGTTCTACGGGGCTGTCTGAATTAGTACTTTGCTTTTGGTCTTTCTTGGTTGTTCGACTTGGTAGTTTTGACTATGGTCCCTTCTACTTTGTGTGTTGTGACTTCCACTTGGTCCGAGTCTTTCGAAAGCAGACTTCCTTTGATTTTGATCTTCCTGTCTATGAGACGTTGATCTGGCAGGTAGTCTTGAGCGGGTCTCTCCATCGTGTACTCTTAGGGCTGTTGACCAGAGGAGGTTCCGGAGCTGTTCCTTGTAACACCTCTGGTGTTTTGACCTAACACTAAAACTTGACATGTCATCATGTGCATTGCAAAGCATTCATAAAGTAGAAAATTTTGAATGCATTCACTAAATAAGCTTTATTTCATAATGTTGTTATTTTATGTAATGTGATTCAAAACCCTAAATAAAGATCATGACCACAAGGGTCAAATTTCATGTGATCATGTGAGACCATGTGTCATTTGACTCAAATAACCCTAATGGACCATGTTACTGGTCAAAAATCAAAGTTAAAGCAAAAGGTAAACAAATCAAATTTGAATTCAAATTCAAATCATAAAAGTCCTTTTTGCCCCTTTTGTCTAATTCAAAATCCATTTGGAATTTGGGGGTTGTGACAAAAGGCAAAGTTGAAGCTTATTTTATAAGGATCAACTTTGGTATTCAAAGTTTTTCAAGTTTCCATATAAAATTTGGAGAAATTTTGAAATGATTCAAATGCTCAAATGTACCCCAAATTCAAATTTCAAAATGGAGGCAGAATTTGAAAATATTCCTTGAAGCAAAGTTGTAGAGTTTGAAAAGTTGAGCAACTTTCATTTTTGGAGATTTTCAACTTCTTTAGAAAATTTGTGAGTAATTTGCAAAATAAACACAGTGGCAATTCTGTAAATTTCTCAAAGATCAGGTTGGCAACAGGGCGTCACCGCCCCACCGCCGGCGTCCTTTCTCTAGCCTTCCAGGTGTGCCCGTGGCCGCCCTCGGCTTTGCGCTGGCGTGGGGAGCACACTGCGTGTCGATTCCGCGCGCTCCTGGCCGCGCTATAAAGCCCAGACGTCGCCATTCACTTTTCTTCCTTCCCTCTGTTTTCCCGACGCCGCCGTCACGACTCCGGCGAGCTTCCCTCGTCTCCTCAGCGCAAGATAGCCCAGGAAAAGCCATGTTCTAGTTCTGCCTGCTCCTTGCACATCTGACCGAGCTATTGCTACCGCTTGATTTCACCGAGAGCTCGCTGTCCACGTTCATCTTCCTCGCGGCCGGCGACCTCAACCGAAACTCCGATTCACCGCGGCCAGCATCATCCGGTGAGCTGTTGTCCTTGCTTGTTGCCTCTACGGCTTCGTCTCGATACTATAGTGCTTATTCCACTCTTGCTTGCTCGTTTTGCCCACTGTAGTCGCTGGAACGCAGTCGTCGACGAGGTCGGCTCCGTCGTGATCCCGATCACCGTCGAAACGCGTCACCATAGCTTCTCCGGTCTCGCTCGTTGCTTCAACACATTCGGGGTGAGCCACTGATGCTTCCTGAACTCTCTATTTCACTGTTACTGGCCTTGTTTCACTGGCGTAACGCTGCCGTGCCACCACGTCCACCATGGTTGGCATCAGCCTTGTTCCATGTTGTAATCAACCTCCAAAGTACCACAGATCGATGCGCCTAGTTCTTGTGAACGTGTTGGTACTCTGACCGTCGTTGTTGGGCTCACCGTCGGCAATTTAGCGCCGGTCAGCGCCGTCGATGCCATGGTCAATGCCAGAGGTTAGGGATGACATGTGGGGGCCGGCTATCTATCAGTGAGAGAGAGAGAGAATAGTGTATTTTGATATTTTTTTGCTTTTGAATAGTACTGAATCTTTAGGAATTTGTAGGAAAATAATCATAGCTCCAAAAATTCTGAAAATTTGTGTGTAGCTTCTATACATGCTCTAGTATGGTTTAAAAATATGAAACTTGAAATTTGAATAAATTTTTAATGTTCCAAAATTCAGTCCATTAATTGATAAATGCAATTTCCATGATTTTTGTAGGCCACTCTATAATTCAAAAAATTATGAAATTTGTTTTGGTACACTAATTTGTCTTGAGGAAGCTTACATAAATGTTGAGTTTATTTGGAACAAGTTCATTTTTGGGCTTATTTCCAAATTAATTCAAAAAGAAATAAAAGCAAACCTAAGGGTTAGATTAGAGGTCCTACTTGATGCAGCCCCCAGTAGGAGAAAGGCCAAGCAGGAGGGATGCAGATCAGATTGTGAGCTGGTACATGAGCTTGTCTTGCGAACATTTGACAACCTTTGCATTTTCTGATGAGTTCTTCTACGTCTTTCAAAGCGACTGGCCAGTAGAATCTAGTTCGGAATGCTTTGCCGACTAGTGTTCTTGAAGCGGCATGATTTCCACAGCAACCTGAGTGTATTTCTTCTAAGATCTCTTTGCCTTTTTTGAACAAGACACATTTTAGGAGTACTCCTGATGATGCGGCTCTTCTGTATAGCTTGTCCCCTACTAGGACGTAGTTCTTGCTTCTACGAACAACTCGGGTAGCCTCCGCTTTATCTGCTGGCAACTTATTCTCTTTGATGTAATCGATAAAAACCTGGGTCCATAAGGTGGTGATTACCAAAATCTGGGTGCCTTTAGCTGGGAGTTCAGGGGTTATCTCACTGGGTTGTTTGATAGAGGGAGCTAATAACTCTTCTATGAATACACCGGGTGTTACCTTCGCCCTGTCAGACCCGAGCTTGGCGAGTACGTCTGCCGCAATATTAGAGTCACGCAGGACATGTAGAATTTCTAATCCTTGAAAATGTTTTTCTAGTTTTCGTATTTCAGCACAGTAGGCGCCCATGTTTTCTTTGGTACAGTCCCAATCTTTGTTGACTTGGTTGACGACTACCGCCGAATCGCCATATACGAGTAATCACTTGATTCCAAGGGTAATTACCACTCGGAGTCCGTGGATGAGGGCTTCGTATTCTGCTTCATTGTTTATAGCTTGCCATAATATCTGAAGGACATACTTGAGTTGCTTTCTGTCTAGAGAGATGAAGAGAACGCCTACACCGGCTCTGCCTAGCTTGAGTGATCCATCAAAGTACATCTTCCAATGGTCAAGGATGGTATTTGACATAGGTTGTTGAATTTATGTCCACTCGGCAACAAAATCGGCAAGGGCTTGAGATTTGATTGCCTTCCATGGGGTGAAATTGATATTGAGAGCGCCAAGTTCAACTGCCCACTTAGATATGCGCCCTGTTGCGTCTCTATTGTGTAGGATGTCTTCGAGTGGGAAATCTGTTACCACGGTAATCTTGTGGCTTTCAAAATAGTGACAAAGCTTGTGTGAAGTGATCAGGAGGGCGTAGAATAGTTTTTGCACATGCGGGTACCGGATTTTTGATTCTGACAGTACTTCGCTAATGTAGTATACAGGGCGTTGTACTTTATATATGCGCCCTTCTTCTTCTCTTTCTATGACTATTGTTGTGCTGATCATAGTAGTAGTTGCCACAATGTATAGCATCATGTCTTCGTTTTTCTTTGGAGGTGTGAGAACTGGCAAGGAGGTGAGGTATGCTTTAAGTCTTTTGAAAGCTTCGTTGGCTTCCTCCGTCCACTCGAACTTGTCTGTCTTCTTTAGTAGTTTAAAGAAAGGTAACCCTTTTTCGCCGAGTCTTGATATGAAACGATTGAGGGCCACCATGCAGCCTATTAGTTTCTATACATCCTTGACGCTTCAAGGAGGGCCCATTTCTGTTATGGCTCGAATTTGCTTAGTGTTGGCTTCGATTCCACGATGACTGACCAAGAATCCGAGTAGTTGTCCTAAAGGAACTCCAAATACACACTTGTTTGGGTTCAATTTCCACCTCCACCTTTTTAGGTTTTCGAAGGTTTGCTTTAAGTCTTCAATTAGTGTGTCCAGGTTCTTTGTTTTTACTACTATGTCATCCATGTATGCTTCTACATTTTCGCCGATCTGATCACCAAGGCACATTTGGATAGCTCTTTGGTATGTGGCCACAATGTTCTTGAGTCCAAACGACATGGTCTTATAGTAATAGGCACCGAATGGAGTGATGAAAGATGTCTTGCTCTGGTCTTGTTCCTTTAATGTGATCTGGTGATATCCTGAATATCAATCAAGAAAGGGTAATAGGGCAGATCCTGCTATTGAATCAACTATTTGATCAATGCGTGGTAGCCCGAACAGATCTTTCGGGCAATGTTTATTGAGATCTATGTGGTCGATGCACATGTGCCACTCATCCGTATTCTTTTTTTGTACTAGAACTGGATTTGCTAGCCAATCTGGATGAAGGATTTCTCTGATGAATCCGACCGCCATTAACTTTGTGATTTCTTTTTTAATTGCTGCCTTCTTGTCGGGCGAGAATCGTCGTAGCCATTGCTTCATAGGCTTGGAGCCTTTATTGATATCAATTCAGTGCTCAACCAACTCTCTTGGGACACCTGGCATGTCGGCTGGTTTCCAAGCGAAGATATCTTTGTTGTCCTAAAGAAAGCTGGTGAGCACGAGTTCCTATTTTGCCGAGAGGTGGGCGCTGATGGTTGCCGTCTTGGAGGGATCCCCAGTGCCCAGGTCGATTTGCTTGACGTTGGCTTCTTTTGGTGGTGCGAGGATGCTGGGGTTTTTAGCCGGTATCTCTAGTTCTTCTGGGCTCATTTCTGCAGCAATAGTGGCTATTTCTTTTCTACCATTGGCGGTTTGTGCTTTTGCTGCAATTTGAATTGCCTGAACATCGCAGTCAAAAGCGCGCTTCAAATCACTTCGAAGGGAAAGGACTCCGTTGGGCCCTGGCATCTTAAGCAATAGGTATGGATAATGTGGTATTGCCATGAATTTTGCTAGTGTTGGGCGCCTGAGAATTGCGTGATATAATGAATCAAAGTCTGCAACTTCAAACTTAATGAATTCTGTTCGGTAGTTTGAGGAAGTTCCAAAAGTAACCGGTAGAGTGATTTGTCCAAGTGGCATGGCTGCCTTGCCGGGTACTATCCCATAAAAGGGGTGCTCATTGGTGTAATCATCCCGGTGAGTTGTAGTCCCATCTTCCTTAGCGTTTCTGAAAAAATGATGTTGAGTCCGGCTCCCCCATCGATTAATACTTTTGTGATAGTCATACCGGCGATAGTTGGATCTAGAACCAGTGGGTAATGACCTATGTTTCCTGCGCTAGTCCATTAGTCTTCTCTTGAAAACTAGATTGGATACTGTGACCAATTGAGATATCTTTGAGTAGCCGGCTCTGCTGCCATGATAGTTCATAGAGCTAGCTTTTCTTGATGTCTGCTTCTGGAATCTGAGGCCCTAGCAAAGATAACTGCTACTGCCCCATGGATTTTTGGAATCCCTTGTCTTCGCAGTTGTCTTCATCTTTTTCTGATTGTCTTCTTTAGTGTTTACCTTATTATCTTTTCTTGTGTATCGCTCGTTGAAGGTGTAGCAATTCCTAGTGGTGTGATTTCCTTTAGGATGCAAAATGCAATGCATGTTTTCAATGTCGTCATACCCTCTGGGTTTGGAAAACTTCCTTGATTTATCAACCATCGCTACGGTGTTGTCTGGTCCACGTTTTCTTTCCTGATGTCTGATGTTTCGATGATTTCGCTTGTCTGGGTTGTCTTGGTTGTTTCTATCTGGGAACCTTTCTTGTGTCTTCTCTTCTGCAGTAATCATCTTTTCTACTGTGCGTCTGAATTCTTCATTGTTTCTCAAGTTCTCTTTGCAGAAGTCCTAAAATTGCCACCTAGCCATAATTCCGTGAGAGAAAGCTTCGATTACTTCTCGTTCGGTGATGTCATGTACTTGAGCACGTAGTTCGCCAAATCATCGGTAGTAATTTCTGAGAGTTTCGCCTCCTTTCTACTTGAGTCCTTTTAATTCTGCGTGGGTGATGGGGTGCGTAATGATACCCGCGAAATTTCCACAGAAAACTCTTTGCAAGTCCTCCCAATTTCTGATTGACCCTGGATTTAATTTGTCGAACCATTGGAGGGGCATGGTTTCCAGTGCCATGGGAAAAAACAAGGTCTTGATATCGTCATCTCCTCCGGCTAGTTCAATCGACTGCGAGTAAATCCTGAGCCACTGCCTTGGTTCGATCTTGCCATCATATTTAGAGTGGTTGGATGGCTTGAACTTGTGAGGTAGCCATATTGAAGCAAGTCTGTTCGCAAAATAGGGGAATCTATCGTGCGTTCCGGCTTCTGTGTATTCTGATTCAACACCTCCTTCTAGCCAACTATCGTCTTGGTGAGAGTAGTTCTACGGGGCTGTCTGAATTAGTACTTTGCTTTTGGTCTTTCTTGGTTGTTCGACTTGGTAGTTTTGACTATGGTCCCTTCTACTTTGTGTGTTGTGACTTCCACTTGGTCCGAGTCTTTCGAAAGCAGACTTCCTTTGATTTTGATCTTCCTGTCTATGAGACGTTGATCTGGCAGGTAGTCTTGAGCGGGTCTCTCCATCGTGTACTCTTAGGGCTGTTGACCAGAGGAGGTTCCGGAGCTGTTCCTTGTAACACCTCTGGTGTTTTGACCTAACACTAAAACTTGACATGTCATCATGTGCATTGCAAAGCATTCATAAAGTAGAAAATTTTGAATGCATTCACTAAATAAGCTTTATTTCATAATGTTGTTATTTTATGTAATGTGATTCAAAACCCTAAATAAAGATCATGACCACAAGGGTCAAATTTCATGTGATCATGTGAGACCATGTGTCATTTGACTCAAATAACCCTAATGGACCATGTTACTGGTCAAAAATCAAAGTTAAAGCAAAAGGTAAACAAATCAAATTTGAATTCAAATTCAAATCATAAAAGTCCTTTTTGCCCCTTTTGTCTAATTCAAAATCCATTTGGAATTTGGGGTTGTGACAAAAGGCAAAGTTGAAGCTTATTTTATAAGGATCAACTTTGGTATTCAAAGTTTTTCAAGTTTCCATATAAAATTTGGAGAAATTTTGAAATGATTCAAATGCTCAAATGTACCCCAAATTCAAATTTCAAAATGGAGGCAGAATTTGAAAATATTCCTTGAAGCAAAGTTGTAGAGTTTGAAAAGTTGAGCAACTTTCATTTTTGGAGATTTTCAACTTCTTTAGAAAATTTGTGAGTAATTTGCAAAATAAACACAGTGGCAATTCTGTAAATTTCTCAAAGATCAGGTTGGCAACAGGGCGTCACCGCCCCACCGCCGGCGTCCTTTCTCTAGCCTTCCAGGTGTGCCCGTGGCCGCCCTCGGCTTTGCGCTGGCGTGGGGAGCACACTGCGTGTCGATTCCGCGCGCTCCTGGCCGCGCTATAAAGCCCAGACGTCGCCATTCACTTTTCTTCCTTCCCTCTGTTTTCCCGACGCCGCCGTCACGACTCCGGCGAGCTTCCCTCGTCTCCTCAGCGCAAGATAGCCCAGGAAAAGCCATGTTCTAGTTCTGCCTGCTCCTTGCACATCTGACCGAGCTATTGCTACCGCTTGATTTCACCGAGAGCTCGCTGTCCACGTTCATCTTCCTCGCGGCCGGCGACCTCAACCGAAACTCCGATTCACCGCGGCCAGCATCATCCGGTGAGCTGTTGTCCTTGCTTGTTGCCTCTACGGCTTCGTCTCGATACTATAGTGCTTATTCCACTCTTGCTTGCTCGTTTTGCCCACTGTAGTCGCTGGAACGCAGTCGTCGACGAGGTCGGCTCCGTCGTGATCCCGATCACCGTCGAAACGCGTCACCATAGCTTCTCCGGTCTCGCTCGTTGCTTCAACACATTCGGGGTGAGCCACTGATGCTTCCTGAACTCTCTATTTCACTGTTACTGGCCTTGTTTCACTGGCGTAACGCTGCCGTGCCACCACGTCCACCATGGTTGGCATCAGCCTTGTTCCATGTTGTAATCAACCTCCAAAGTACCACAGATCGATGCGCCTAGTTCTTGTGAACGTGTTGGTACTCTGACCGTCGTTGTTGGGCTCACCGTCGGCAATTTAGCGCCGGTCAGCGCCGTCGATGCCATGGTCAATGCCAGAGGTTAGGGATGACATGTGGGGGCCGGCTATCAGTGAGAGAGAGAGAGAATAGTGTATTTTGATATTTTTTGCTTTTGAATAGTACTGAATCTTTAGGAATTTGTAGGAAAATAATCATAGCTCCAAAAATTCTGAAAATTTGTGTGTAGCTTCTATACATGCTCTAGTATGGTTTAAAAATATGAAACTTGAAATTTGAATAAATTTTTAATGTTCCAAAATTCAGTCCATTAATTGATAAATGCAATTTCCATGATTTTTGTAGGCCACTCTATAATTCAAAAAATTATGAAATTTGTTTTGGTACACTAATTTGTCTTGAGGAAGCTTACATAAAATGTTGAGTTTATTTGGAACAAGTTCATTTTTGGGCTTATTTCCAAATTAATTCAAAAAGAAATAAAAGCAAACCCTAAGGGTTAGATTAGTGTTTGATCTTGTTTTGGTCATGTTTTGTGACTAGTAGGGTTTCAAGATCAGTTTGGTCAAGTCACATGTGTAGTTCTTGATGGTAGAATTGCAAGTTGGTTTTGTTGGCTTGCAACTGTACCGTGAAAAACAGTTGAATTCGAGGTGTTGTTATATTTCATGTACCATGACAGCATCATGTTTACATTGTCATCATGTTAAAGCATATGTTATCATTTCGTGTAGAATCCGAGAGTGAAACGATTCTAGTTGAGCAAGTTCTGGAAGAATCCCCGGTTGTTACGGGATTCGATAATTGTGGTACTGATCCAGAACCTGAGATCATTAACGAAGGCAAGCCCCGGTTTATGCATTAAACCATTACCTTGTTTACTTTGAAAAGTTTATCACCTATGTTACCTATTGCATTAAATTGTTTATTTCAAATGTTACCTACTTGATGCATTGCCTACCTTGTTAATTGTTTACCATCCTTGAAGATGATTTCATTTACAAAGGCGTAGAATGCTTAGTATGCTTTATGGTAGGCTTTCAAAGTAAAAGTTTCGATACAATCAAAGATGGCATACTGGCCAAAGAAAGAAAGAAGATAGAATGAACTAGAGACTAGTCGGGTAACTTATCTTGAATGTTGGGTAATGTTGCCGACTATGTCGCTTAAAGGCCACTCATTGTGGATCTTCTGAACGAGACACTTTGTAGTACTGGTCACATACTCCGGTAAGCCTACTTCGGCTAATTCGATACTAAGATGAATGCCCATGCACTGGGAGTGGAGAGATGGCGGGAGTAGCGTATACCCTCGTGGCTGGAATGTGGCTGGATTTGAGGTGTGCTGTGCTCTCGGGTGGCATGGAGATGGCTTAGTATAGGAGGATCCGGTAGCGAGGTTGATATATGCAAGATTAAGTTCTACATATATCGTGTGATAAGGAATCCCTAGCTGGGACTTGAATCAATTCGAATTGCCGGTGCTCGGCGGATATGGAGACTCGATTCATTACAAAAGCAATACAGGACTGGTGAATTACTAAAACATGAGAAAAGAATGGAATGAGAAGGATTGGAATATGGGAAATGTACATTTAGCTTGAGATAATGAATTAAAAGGACTTAAGGGTAAAACCTGAACATAGGTTCAAGAATAGTAAGCTTTTGGCAAAGAACTTTTGAATCTTGCTACATCCTTACCTTGCCCCAACTCCTGCATCTCTAAAGTCTTTCACCCCCCTTTACGTCGGGTCAGTCTTATTGAGTACCTTTGTACTTAGGGTTTGTTAACCCTTGTTGCAGGTGAGTCGCATGCGCAGGCTTGTTTTGGTCCCTACTGCATGTCCGTGTTTGAAGTCAATGACGATGAGGAGTGATGAATGGCCTTTGGACAAGGCACTAGTTTGTATGATAAATAAAGTTAATGTAATATTATCCCGCTACTATGGTTGTATGACACTTATGGTATTGTAAGTTTGAAAACAATTGGTTTGTAAACTATGTTATCTTAAGACTTCCGCTATCTTTTACTCTGATGTATATAATTGAATAAACTATTGTAATCTGCAATGACTATGATTGGGATCCTGTTCGAAAAGATTTGTGGATGATTTGGGTTTCCCGAGGACACCTGACAGACCTGTTAAGTTGTTGGAAACTCATGTACGCTATCAGCGGTCCGTTGAGACAACGAAAGGTGCATGTGGGCCCAATTTCTTAGGAGGTTATGTCATAGCTGGTATCAGAGCGGTTCCCATTCTAAGATCATTGTAGGTAACTTTGGAAAACATTCAAATTGATTTGGATCAAAGAAAGTAAACTTGATATTTAAAGTTCAAATTTTTTTCTTTTTACCTTTGATCTAGCCTCAATCCTATATTATTTGAAAGTTTGTGGCAGAAAATATGATTAGGTTTGTCCTATGTATTAAAAATCTAGTACTTATGATTATATAAATCTTTTGTACCTAGATTTGTAAGATCGATTCATGCACCATGCTTGAGCACCTTGCATAATAATTCCCCTTAATAGTGGTTGGGTAAGTAATGTCAATCCCATTCTTGCTAACCTCCATTATCCTCAAGCTATTCTTATAGTCCTACCCTAAATTCTACAAGCTATGGCAAAGACCAAGATAACCGCACGCAAGTCCACCAGACCTCACGGAGTCCCTCGTCACCAGTTCGCACCGTGAAACCATGAGCTTAGTGAAGGAAGTTCCAAGAACCTAGGAGATGAAGGATCTTCAAGCAACCCCGGCAACATCGAGAACCTTACCAAGGAGCTCAACACTCTTCGTCGGGCTCATGCCAAAGATCAAGAGGAGCTGGCAGAATTGCAAAGGGGCATCACCATGACCATAGAGCTACGGAATGAAGCCTAGACACGAGAGGATGCGGCCAATGAACGCGTCCATGAGTTGGAGTTCTACGTAGAAGATCTAGAGATGGACAATGCCATTCTTCATGAGAATGTCCACATGTTGTACGCTCAACTTCATCCTCCTCATGGGGATGGTGAAGTTATAGATGAAGAAATGATTGTAGATCTAGGAGAAGTCAAGAATGAAGAAGAGGAGGAGGATCCTAAGGAGTTAGTGTACTTCTCGGATGAAGATGAGGTTTCGTCCGATATGGGCATGGACGCCGAAGACTGAGAGCTCGGAGTAGTAATAGTTCCTTTACTGCTTTCCTAGTAAACCAGGGTTGTCTTGTGGGATACAAGACATGTAATTTAAATAAGTAACCCTTTGTAGCATAAAACCTTTTAAATGCTTTCAATAAAGAATAATGTAAGTAAATGTGTTTTTCTAACAGTTGCCTCGTCCTGTCACCCGAACTGGTGCTAGTGGCTCGCATGGCGATGATGAGTACCCAAATCCTCCACCAATGCCTTTGACTATGGCAGATGCCATAGCCGCCCTCGTCAATGCAACGGCAGAGAATGCTAGGTTGTTAAGGGAATTGGCACAGAACCAACAAGCACCATACCCTAATCGTGGCCGTCGTAATAATGGAAATGATGAGTCAACCTATGTTGATTTTACTAACACACATCCACCTGTGTTCTCTAAGGCAGAAGAACCTTTAGAAGCAGATGATTGGCTTAGGACAATAGAGCAAAAGTTTGAGCTGATTCACTGTACCGAGATTCAGAAACCAAGGTTTGCGGCACAGCAACTCCGAGGAGTTGCTGGTGCCTGGTGGGCAAATTTGGTAGCAGTACAGCCCGCTGGTCACCAAATCACCTGGAGGGAGTTCAAGGATGCCTTTAGGGCACACTATATTCCAGACGGTGTGATGACCATGAAGTTAGAAGAGTTCTTGGCTCTTAAGCAAGGGGAGCACCCGGTGATGCATTATGTTGGGCGCTTCAATCACCTGTCGTAGTATGCTATAGAGTATGTGAATACTGACAGGAAGAAGAAGAATCATTTTCTTAGAGGCCTGAACACTAAACTTCAGACCATGATGGCAACTTGTGGTAACGCAACTTATCATGAGACAATCAACATTGCTACCGCTTCGGAGGAGAATTACCGCCGACACAAGGAGGCGAAGAAGAAGAAAATATTTGCTTTCGGATCGTCGAGTGGAAAGCGTCAAAAGATAGTCTACCATCCTTAGAATCATGGCTGTGCACCATTCTGCCCGCAACAAGGCCAAGGCAGGCATCAAATCTTTATTCGCCCTGCAACTAATACGCCTTATCCTCATCAAGCACCGCAGCAGCAAAATAATATAAATAATGCAAACCGCATTGCTACTCTCCAGAATCACAATTATCCATGCTATAATTGTGGTAAACCCAGACACTTTTCCTAAGAATGTCCATATCCCAGGAAGAATAATCCTGATGCACCCAAAGCCCCTGTTACTCAAGCTCAGAATCAATACAAGGGCAATGCTCAGAATAGTCAGAAGGGTCAGGCTGAGAAGAAAACTGGAAGGGTCTTCTATACTCAGGTGGAATCTATTTCAGAAGGAGAACCAGTTATGATGGGTATGTTTCCCATTGCTAAGCATCCTACAAGTACCTTATTTGATTCTGGTGCATCCCATACATTCATCAATCATACATTTGTTATGAAGCATGGGATAGCTATTGGGGAAACAAAAGAACCATATCATATACAGTCGCCCGAGGGACGAATCTGTACAAGGGAGCTAGTTCAGCATGTACCTATTGATTTGGGAGGTTATGAGTTCCCTACCAATATGCTGATATTAAAGGATCAAGATATAGATGTGATCCTTGGTATGAATTGGTTAACTCAACACGGGGCTATCATAGATGTTCTGCGTAGAACCATAAGGGTAAATGCACCCGATAGCAAAACCCAACTTCTCATCCAACTTCCCTTTCCTAAGAGTACAGTGGAAACAGTCTGTGCAACTATTGTTGAAGAAGCCGAGAAAATTTCATTGGTATGTGAGTTCATGGATGTCTTTCCCGATGATCTGCCTGGTTTGCCACCAGACCGAGATGTAGAGTTTAGAATTGATCTGAAACCAGGAACAGCACCAGTATCCAGAAGAGCATATAGGATGCTGTAACACCCCGGTGTTACAATCTTATTTAGCGCCGCGATTTAGGCCTAAGTAAAACTTTCGAAACGCGTTTCTCGAATTAAGCGCTCAAGTTAAGCTACGCCGTACGTAGGAATATTTAGGAATGTCGAACGACGATGCTAGCGAATGGGTTGTTTTGTTAGATTAAGCGGGAAAACAACTTTTATAAATAGAATAAAATCCATTAATAAATAGAACGATATACATATATATATCGTTTGAATCAAATTTAAATTGAGCCTTGCTGAAATTTTCCTGTGCCTAGACGTTGCAAATTGACTAAAGCAGTAAACCGTTATATTATATATATATAATATATATATATACACACACACATATATATATATACCCGACAATAGCTCTAAATCTGTACGTGCATGCATGCTATCGATTGTCTCATTCAATTGGTTGTTCACACACACGGACATATATATACATATATACATTATATATATATATACACATATGAGGGGGAAAGTTGACTTCACCGTGTGCTGCGCTGTGTTGCCTGCATGTCCGTTTCTGCGGCCTCTGAATCCAGATGGGGCGTCTCTCTGCTGCTGCTGCCTCTGCCGTTCGGTCCTTGTCTGTCTCCTATTGTTTTTCCACGCTGTGCCAAAGAGGTGCATGTGCGTGCACGTTGTTCTTTGTCATTCAGTCACTACGCGCCAGGTCTGGCCGGGTCACATCCGTGCCGGCAGCAATGCTTCTCTCTCTCCCTTTCTTTTTTCTGCTGCCGAGTCGTTTCGTCTCTGATCCAGTCCGTCGTGGCCGGCTGGTTCCTTTTTCCTCCTCTCGCGCGCAGGCGCAACCGTGCCACCGACGCCTCAGCTCCGCTCTTCTTCCTCGTGGGAGCGTGCGCAAGTTCTCTGCGCTGCCGTTCCTGCTGCTCCACAGCACCCGCGCGTCTCCTACTTCATCCCCACATCGAGCGCTTCCATGCTGCTGTCCGCGCAGGTGTCACCGCCTCTCTGCTCCTCCCGCACCCCACTGCTGGCCACGCATGCGTGCCCACCGTTCACCTCCCGTCACCCAGCCGTAGCAATCACCGACGCATCCATGCTCTCATTCTACCGTGGTACCTCCTTGCCTTCCGGGCCGTGAACGCCACTCCTCCTTTTTCCCCCACCACACTCGGCTCCCTTCCGTGCATCTGCGCTCCCCCTCCCTTGGCTTGCCAGCACACGTTTGCATCCGGCTCTCTACCCCGCGCCACTGCACAGGGCCGCGCCGAGCAGCACCACGCCGAGCCCCACGGAGCTCCTCGGCTGCACTCCGTAGTGCCGTGCCGAGCCCACCACCACCGCAGCGCCGCGCCCCGTGTCCCGCGCTGCGTCCCCATGCCGGACCATGGTCCAGCGGCGGCTCCACCGTCGTCCGCTTCCGCCGCGCGCGCGAGCACGCCTTGCTGCCGGTGCCGTGGAGCTTGCTGCACCATGGTCACCGCCGCTTGGCCACACACTCCTTCCCCTCGCTCGCAGTCACCGCGCCTCGTGCCGCCGGTACCGGTCTTCACCTGCAGCTACGCCCGTCGCCACCGTGCCATGCCCGCTCGGTGTCTCGGCGTTCGTGCAGCCCCACCTCACCATGCTGCCCCACTGTGGCCGAGGCCGCTGGCATTTCCCCGCACCACCTCGCGTCCCCTCCACCGCCTGCGAGCCGCTGATTGGGCCGGCGAATCGTTTCCCGTCCATGCTCTGTTTTGGGAATGAAGAAAGGGACCCAGGGGTAAGAAACGAGTAGTGCAGGGTTCTTTTTGCAAATTGCGTGACCCATATGAACAGTAGTGTGCTAAATAAGGAGAAGAGCAGGGTTGTTCCTGCTTAACCGTCGGGGCTGTCGGGCAGGCCACGCTTGGGCCGGTCTGTTGGGCCGCGCGCGCCTCGCTGGGCCAGCTTGCCGGCGACTGCTGCTGGGCCGCGCGCCTTTACTACGCGTCTCACTGTGGCTGGGCCGCTGCCCATGGCCTGCTCGCTGCCCCACTCGGGCCACTGGCCATGCGCCACGCCTGGGCCATCCGCTGGTCAGGTGCCTGCCTGGGCCTCGTGGTCTCCGCGTGGGCCGCGCTGGCCATGGTTGGCCCAAGTGCCTGTCCTTTTGTAGTTTTTGCTTAAAATGTCTGAAACCTATAAAATCAATATAAAATGGTATAGGCATCCAAAAATTATGAAACCAGTTTTGTTGAGTTCCAAAAATCCTGCTCTACCTGCTGGTATAATTTGTTCACATAGTTGGATAATATTCTTAGGAAGCTATATAATTAATTAGAGATAATTAATATTATGAACAGGTAAACTTGTAGGAATTGGTATGGCAAATTGGTAATATTGTTGAATCTAAAAATTGTATAGTAGACTCCTAGCAGTATTAGTTACCTGCCGTAATTTTTGTAGCTCCGGAATAACTAGTTGCTAATTAGATAATGATGTCTTATTTTGAATAGTGATAGAATAAAATAATAACACCTTATCCGACAACGTGTATATATAACCTAAGTACGATCGTCGTTAGAACTAGCTCGTTCACTTGAGAGACATGGAGCGTATTTATACGAGTCACGATTGCAGTCAGTTGATCATACCCTTGCAGTTTATTACATTGCATATCATGATAGGGATGTCGATGGATCACGGAGTCATCAGGAGTTGCTGGAGAAATGGTGCTTTTGGAGATCATGCCGCCATGATGGAAAACTAACTTATGTTTATATTTTACCCAGGCAAGCCCCGGTGCATAACCCCTACCTTTCTGCAGTTTAAATTATATTTGTGCATTAAGTTTTAAGGAGTTGAATGAAACCCACTTGCATATATATATTTATTCCTACGAGTCTCACTAGTATGACAGGATCATGTAGAATGCTATGCTACATGACTCCGGTAGAAGTCGAGTGATTGCCTGTCATTCGCGAGATATAGGAAATATGTTACTATATGATTATCACTTGGAATATATAAAATGGTGGAAAGGAAAATGGTGACCGGGCAGGGATGTGGTTTGGGTATTGGTGGGTGTAAGAAGTTGTGTCGCCGCGGAGGCGGGTCATAGCTTGGTTACACCATTTTTCCCTGTCTGGTCGGTTAAGGACCGATCGTTGCATATGACTCTAGGCAGGTCACAGACTTATTATCCCGAGCACATACTGGTGTATGGGCGCTTGGAAAGCTTGTTGCTCTCTTGTCGCGGATCTGGCTCTTTCCGGACCAACTGTTAGGATTTTGTTTTGGTGGAGGAGGTCCTTGCGTCGCACTGAGTTCGGGACTTAGGGGCGGGAGCTTGGAGTCCCAGTTTGGACGGGGACCTGGACACCCGGGACAGGAGAGTGATGGGTTGGTCCTGCTTGTCCTTGGGGTACAAGCGGGGCGTGTGTTTTTGGGGTACCTAGCTGGGGGCATTGATTCATGAATCGCCTGGCTATCCGGTACGGCTTGTCTGCGGTTTAGCATCGTAGTAAGAACTGGAGATGAAAGATGGAAGATGGAAAAGGAAATCTGATTGCTTACCACCTGCTTGAAAGTAGCACAGGTGCTTACATAGAATGGTTAGTTAATGAACCAATGTGGCTATTAATAAAATTCGAACATAAGGACGCACGCTTAGTAATGCTTCCTGCAAATGCAATAAACCCACAAGCCAGATAACCTTGCATATCCTTGGAGTCTTTTCTTTTCTCCTGTCGGGTAAGTCTTGCTGAGTACAATTGAGTACTCAGGGTTTTATTCCCCCTGTTGCTGGTAACAGGTGGAGGCTTGGGCTGACCTTTGTGTGTGGATTCCTCCTGGTGGGCTCAGAGGGGATTTCCTTTACGCTGCGATCGTAGTTGTTATTTATAACTCTCACCAAATACTTTTATAAATAAAAGTTTAACAATCTGTTGTCGTAGTTTATATATCAATACTTCATCATGTCAGTAATAGATGTTTATTTCCGCTGTAACTCTGATCACATGCTTATATTCCGCTGTTTAATTAAATTGTTTATAACTCTGATAATATGATTACATTCCGCTATTATAATAATAAATGTTATACTCTGATGTACATGTAAAGTGATGTAAGAACTGGTTAAGAATGATGTAAGCTTTATTCTCTCATTTATGATCCTGAGGGAAAAACGTGGATTTTCGGGTTCTCCCCTAGGGTGTGCCCGATGGAACCGAGTAATTTAGTGTTCTCCCTTGAGTGCTTAGTGCCTAATGGAAGGCAAGCACTTCTGTGAGGCATTAGATTAGGCGGTTCTGCCATAGATGCCACCTAAAGAACTAGCAGAATTAAAAATGCAACTATAAGAGTTGTTAGACAAGGGTTTCATTCAACCCAGTTCATCACCTTGGGGATGCCCTGCTATCTTTGTGAAGAAGAAGGACCAAACCTTAAGGTTATGTGTTGACTATCGGCCGTTAAATGAAGTCACCATAAAGAACAAATACTCCTTACCCCGAATTGATTTGCTTTTTGACCAACTTGCGGGAGCCAAGGTGTTCTCAAAGATTGACTTGAGATCAGGCTATCACCAGATTAAGATCAGACAAGAAGATGTGCCGAAGACAGCGTTCACTACCCGATATGGTCTATATGAGTATCTAGTCATGTCTTTTGGGCTAACCAATGCCCCGGCTCATTTCATGTACCTGATGAACTCAGTTTTCATGTCTGAGTTGGATAAGTTTGTAGTGGTGTTCATTGATGACATTCTTATCTATTCTAAAAGCAAAGAGGAACATGCGAAACATCTCCGTATTGTTCTACAAAGATTAAGAGATCACCAACTATATGCCAAATTCAGTAAATGTGCATTTTGGTTGGAGGAAGTACAATTTCTAGGTCATGTGCTATTTACTGGTGGTATAGCTGTTGATCCAAGCAAGGTAGAAGAAGTCCTTAACTGGAAAGCACCTACAACTGTTCATCAAGTTCGTAGTTTTCTGGGGTTGGCAGGGTATTATCGTCGGTTCATCCCTGACTTCTCCAAAATTGCGAAGCCAATTACTGGATTGCTGAAAAATCAAACTAAGTTTATATAGTCAACAGATTGTGAGAAGGCCTTTCAGACATTGAAGAAGTTGCTGACAACTGCACCGGTATTATCACAACCTGATATCGAGAGGCCATTTGATATCTATTGTGATGCATCTAGAATTGGTATTGGTTGTGTTCTTATGCAAGAAGGCAGAGTCATAGCGTATGCTTCTAGACAACTCAAGAAGCATGAAGAACATTATCCCACCCATGACCTTGAATTAGTCGCTGTTGTTCATACACTCAACGTTTGGCGACATTATTTATTGGGCAATATCTGTCATATCTATACAGATCACAAAAGTTTGAAATACATCTTCACTCAGTCAGAGTTGAATATGAGGCAAAGAAGATGGTTAGAACTTATTAAAGATTATGACTTAGAAGTGCATTATCATCCGGGCAAGGCTAATGTGGTTGCCGATGCCCTGAGTCGCAAGAGTCATTGCCATTGTCTAACTGTGAAACCTATGCAACGAACATTGTGTCAAGAGATGGAGCATCTGAATTTACAAATCATAGAACAAGGTTCCCTGTCCAATATTGCAGTTGAATCCACTATCAAAGATCAGATCATTGCTGCTCAACAGAAAAGTAAGGGTATAGCCCATATCAAAGATAAAATCAGATCTGGAAAACCAACATGTTTCACTATTGATGAATCCGATGTCGTATGGTTTAAAGATAGATTGGTAGTACCCAAAAGTTCGGAGCTACAAAAGTAGATTCTTGATGAAGCTCATTCTATAAGATACTCCATTCATCCAGGTAGCAACAAAATGTATCATGATCTAAGAAAGAGATATTGGTGGACCAAGATGAAAATAGAAATAGCTCAATATGTAGCCAAGTGTGATATTTGTCAGAGAGTCAAAGCAGTTCATATGAAGACTGCAGGTCCATTACATTCATTGCCAGTTCCATCTTGGAAGTGGGAAGATATTTGTATGGACTTCATCGTGGGATTGCCTAGGACATCTACAGGTTACAATTCAATATGGGTTATTGTTGATCGCCTAACCAAGATAGCTCACTTCTTACCAGTCAGAGATAAATATTGAGCGAAACAGTATGCAAAGCTTTATCTTGATAGAATCTTCAGTCTGCATGGGGCACCCAAGACCATTGTCTCTGACAGAGGGTCATTGTTCATATCCAAGTTTTGGAAAAGTCTACATGAGTCTTTGGGAACTAAACTTATCCGTAGTTTTGCTTATCATCCGCAAATAGATGAACAGACTGAAAGGGTAAATCAAATTCTTGAAGATATGTTAAGAGCATGTGTCCTTTCCTATGGTGCTAAATGGGATGAATGCCTTCCCTTAGCTGAATTCTCATATAATAATAGCCATTAAGAGAGCATTAAAATGGCACCATTCGAAGCATTGTGCGGCCGTAGATGTCAGACACCTTTAAATTGGTCAGAAGCTGGAGAACGTTGGTTCTTTGGACCAGATGTGGTCAACGAAGCTGAAGAAAAAGTTAAACTCATACAAGCTAATATGAAGGTAGCTCAATCCCGACAGAAAAGCTATGCTGATAAGAGAAGACGACCGCTAGAATTCAAAGTGGGAGATCATGTCTACCTCAAGGTATCGCCGATGAAAGGAGTTCATCATTTTGGTATTCGGGGAAAGTTGGCGCCCCACTATGTCGGTCCTTTTCAAATCCAACAATGATGTGGACCAGTCGCCTATCGTGTCAAGCTACCAGATCACATGTCAGCTGTGCATGATATCTTCCATGTATCTCAGTTAAAGAAGTGTCTTCAAGTACCTGACCAAGTGATCGACTTTGGTGATGTAGAACTAGAACCTGATTTGACTTATGCTGAGTACCCCATTAGAGTCTTAGATTAGAAAGATCGAGTCACTCGAAGACGTACAATCAAGTTCTACAAAGTATAATGGAATCAACACACTGAATATGAAGCTACTTGGGAGTCCGAGGATTACTTAGAAGAAAACTTTCCTGACTTCTTTGCTTCTATCTAGTTGCAATACCTTGTCTATATTGTAACTTGTCTCATTTGTTAATAGGATGGAAAAACCCCTTCACTAGCCTTTTGAATAAAGTTATGACGTGTTAGCTTGACACATTTCCTTTTCCTTTACTTAGCCTTAGGTTTTAAATCTCGGGATGAGATTTCTTTAAGGGGGAAGGGTTGTAACACCTCTGGTATTTTGACCTAACACTAAAACTTGACATGTCATCATGTGCATTGCAAAGCATTCATAAAGTAGAAAATTTTGAATGCATTCACTAAATAAGCTTTATTTCATAATGTTGTTATTTTATGTGATGTGATTCAAAACCCTAAATAAAGATCATGATCACAAGGGTCAAATTTCATGTGATCATGTGAGACCATGTGTCATTTGACTCAAATAACCCTAATGGACCATGTTACTGGTCAAAAATCAAAGTTAAAGCAAAAGGTAAACAAATCAAATTTGAATTCAAATTCAAAACATAAAAGTCCTTTTTGCCCCATTTGTCTAATTCAAAATCCATTTAGAATTTGGGGTTGTGACAAAAGGCAAAGTTGAAGCTTATTTTATAAGGATCAACTTTAGTATTCAAAGTCTTTCAAGTTTCCATATAAAATTTGGAGAAATTTTGAAATGATTCAAATGCTCAAATGTACCCCAAATTCAAATTTCAAAATGGAGGTAGAATTTGAAAATATTCCTTGAAGCAAAGTTGTAGAGTTTGAAAAGTTGAGCAACTTTTATATTTGGAGATTTTCAACTTCTTTAGAAAATTTGTGAGTAATTTGCAAAATAAACGCAGTGGCAATTCTGTAAATTTCTCAAAGATCAGGTTGGCAACAGGGCGTCACCGCCCCACCCCCGGCGTCCTTTCTCCGGCCTTCCAGGCACGCCCGTGGCCGCCCTCGGCTTCGCGCTAGCATGCGGAGCACACTGCGTGTCGATTCCGCGCGCTCCTGGCCGCGCTATAAAGCCCAGATGTCGCCATTCACTTTTCTTGCTTCCCTCTGTTTTCCCAACGCCGCCGTCTCGACTCCGGCGAGCGTCCCTCGTCTCCTCAGTGCAAGATAGCCCAAGAAAAGCCGTGTTCTAGTTCCGCCTGCTCCTTGCGCATCCGGCCGAGCTGTTGGTGCCGCTTGATTTCGCCGAGAGCTCGCTGTCCACGTTCATCTTTCTCACGGCCGGCGACCTCAACCGAAACTCTGATTCACCGCGGCCAGCATCATCCGGTGAGCTGTTGTCCTTGCTTGTTGCCTCTACGGCTTTGTCTCGATGCTGTAGTGCTTATTCCACTCTTGCCTACTCATTTTTCCCACTACAGTCGCCGGAACGCAGTCGTCGACGAGGTCCGCTCCGCCGTGATCCCGGTCATCGTCGAAACGCGTCACCATAGCTTCTCCGGTCTCGCTCGTTGCTTCAACACATTTGGGGTGAGCCACTGATGCTTCCTGAACTCTCTGTTTCACCGTTACCGGCCTTGTTTCGCCGGCGTAATGCTGCCATGCCACCGCGTCCGCCATGGTCGGCGTCAGCCTTGTTCCATGTTGTAATCAACCTCCAAACTACCACAGATCGATGCACCGAGTTCTTGTGAACGTGTTGGTACTATGGCCGTCGTTGTTGGGCTCACCGTCGGCAATTTAGCACCGGTCAGCGCCGTCGATGCCACGGTCAATGCCAGAGGTTAGGGATGACATGTGGGGGCCTGCTGTCAGTGAGAGAGAGAGAGAGAATAGTGTATTTTGATATTTTCTGATTTTGAATAGTACTGAATCTTTGGGAATTTGTAGGAAAATAATCATAGCTCCAAAAATTTTGAAAATTTGTGTGTAGCTTCTGTACATGCTCTAGTATGGTTTAAAAATATGAAACTTGAAATTTGAATAAATTTTTTATGTCAAAAATTCAGTCCATTAATTGATAAATGCAATTTCCATGATTTTTGTAGGCCACTGTATAATTCCAAAAATTATGAAATTTGTTTTGGTACACTAATTTGTTATGAGGAAGCTTACATAAAATTTTGAGGTCATTTGGAACAAGTTCATTTTTGGGCTTATTTCCAAATTAATTCAAAAAGAAATAAAAGCAAACCCTAAGGGTTAGATTAGTGTTTGATCTTGTTTTGGTCATGTTTTGTGACTAGTAGGGTTTCAAGATCAGTTTGGTCAAGTCACATGTGTAGTTCTTGACGGTAGAATTGCAAGTTGGTTTTGTTGGCTTGCAACTGTACCGTGAAAAACAGTTGAATTCGAGGTGTTGTTATATTTCATGTACCATGACAGCATCATGTTTATATTGTCATCATGTTAAAGCATATGCTATCATTTCGTGTAGAATCCGAGAGTGAAACGATTCTAGTTGAGCAAGTTCTGGAAGAATCCCCGGTTGTCACGGGATTCGATAATTGTGGTACTGATCTGGAACCTGAGATCGTCAACGAAGGCAATCCCTGGTTTATGCATTAAACCATTACCTTGTTTACTTTGAAAAGTTTATCACCTATGTTACCTATTGCATTAAATTGTTTATTTCAAATGTTACCTACTTGATGCATTGCCTACCTTGTTAATTGTTTACCATCCTTGAAGATGATTTCATTTACAAAGGCGTAGAATGCTTAGTATGCTTTATGGTAGGCTTTCAAAGTAAAAGTTTCGATACAATCAAAGATGGCATACTAGCCAAAGAAAGAAAGAAGATAGAATGAACTAGAGACTAGTCGGGTAACTTATCTTGAATGTTGGGTAATGTTGCCGACTATGTCGCTTAAAGGCCACTCATTGTGGATCTTCTGAACGAGACACTTTGTAGTACTGGTCACATACTCTGGTAAGCCTACTTTGGCTAATCCAATACTAAGACGAATGCCCACGCACTGGGAGTGGAGAGATGGCAGGAGTAGCGTGTACCCTCGTGGCTGGAATGTGGCTAGATTTGAGGTGTGCTGTGCTCTCGGGTGGCATGGAGACGGCTTAGTATAGGAGGATCCGGTAGCGAGGTCGATATATGCAAGATTAAGTTCTACATATATCGTGTGATAAGGAATCCCCAGCTAGGACTTGAATCAATTTGAATTGCCAGTGCTCCACGGATATGGAGACTCGATTCATTACAGAAGCAATGCAGGACTAGTGAATTACTAAAACATGAGAAAAGAATGGAATGAGAAGGATTGGAATATGGGAAATGTACATTTAGCTTGAGATAATGAATTAAAAGGACTTAAGGGTAAAACCTGAACATAGGTTCAAGAATAGTAAGCTTTTGGCAAAGAACTTTTGAATCTTGCTACATCCTTACCTTGCCCCAACTCCTACATCTCTAAAGTCTTTCACCCCCCTTTACATTGGGTCAGTCTTGTTGAGTACCTTTGTACTCAGGGTTTGTTAACCCTTGTTGCAGGTGAGTCGCATGCGCAGGCTTGTTTTGGTCCCTACTGCATGTCCGTGTTTGAAGTCAATGATGATGAGGAGTGATGAATGGCCTTTGGACAAGGCACTAGTTTGTATGATAAATAAAGATAATGTAATATTATCCCGCTACTATGGTTGTATGACACTTATGGTATTGTAAGTTTGAAAACAACTGGTTTGTAAACTATGTTATCTTAAGACTTCCGCTATCTTTTACTCTAATGTATATATTTGAATAAATTGTTGTAATCTGCAATGACTGTGATTGGGATCCTGTTCGAAAAGATTCGTGGATGATTCGGGTTTCCCGAGGACACCCGATAGACCTGTTAAGTTGTTGGGAACTCGTGTACACTATCAGCGGTCCGTTGAGACAACGATAGGTGCATGTGGGCCCGATTTCTTAGGAGCTTCTGTCACATTCCTGTTTTTCACCAGGAATTGAGGTTGCTTCGAGTTCTTCTAGTGCTTCTCGGATCCTATTGTAGGGTGTATTCACCGCGCATCTTTCTTTGACTTCTTGTTTTGATTTTCTTCTATTGTACTCGGCCAGATCTAACTCATATTTGATCCAAGCTTCCTTGCGCTGCCTAGCACGGCGTTGGCGTCCTTGTTTCAATTTATTTCTTCTTTCTCTGGCTTGCTTCTGATTCTCGGTCTCACCATCGTGCCCTTGGATAAAGGGTGATATGTTGGACTCAGATTCATCCGATGACTTGATGTCGGGTGCTTCTAGGGGGGCCAATGGCGATCAAGGACGTCGAACCATGAATACTTCTCGTGCATGAATTGTTCTGTTATCGGCGTTGGTTTCCATACTATCGGAGTCGCTGACAACTTTAGTAGAGGCTTCAAGGTCATAGATCGAGTCTCCTTCTTGGTAGGGTAGAATCGCTGTCGTCGTCATGCCGACTAGTCGGGTTCCGCTATCCTCAGGAACAGAACCTGGCTAGTGGACGATGCAATTTTGAGATGTTATAGTTAATACCAGGCCTTCCTAAGCTCCTTTTAGTGGCATTCTAAGCACCGGATCGAGGGATCCTTCGGGCCGTGTCTGATAAGATTTTGCTATTTTGTGGAGTTCGAACAGAAAAGGACTTGACTTCTTAAAAGGATTCTGAGTGTACTCCAAGTTGTATTCTTGATAGGCAGGAACCATGTTCTGGAACCCTGTTGGAAAAGAACTTGGCCTCTCGAAAGAACTTGGGTAGGACTCCATCTCAGATGCGGAGCCTGAGTTTGAGTTGGATGCGCAAAGCTGCGAAATCTAAGTTGGATCGGACATCACGAGTTGCGCGAATCTTCCGGCGCGTTGATCCATCATAGTTGCCGAAATAGAAAAGTCTTCATGGTGATCCGAATCTTCAAGGAGATGGCTTTGGAGCTTTCCATCATCATCTGCTTCGCAGATCCATGAACCAAAGATGAAGGTTGATCCCGTCGAGAAGATCATGTTGTCGAGGTCCATCGAGCTCTCAGATGCAGTTTTGCCAAAAGCCCCAACCTGGCACGCCAGCTGTCGATGTTTCACTACCGATAGCCTGCAATGAGGGTACCTAGGGCAGTTTGTTTGGGCTTCAGCGTATGCAGAACTCGACAGTAAACGCAAGAGACAGTCGATTTATCCTAGTTCGGGGCCTTGACCGTGATCGAGTAACAGCCCTACGTCCAGTCGGCATTAGCCTTTGCGTTGGATTGATTATAATGTGTTGCGTTGCGTTGTGTTGTGTTTTCTCTTCTAGGAACTCCACCCTCCTTTATATAGTCAGGAGGCCAGAGTCCTAGTCGGTTTACAATGAGGTTCCTAGTAGGATTACAGAATAATACTACTACTAAGTTTACAAGGAAAGAAATCCTAATTAGACTAGATCTTCTCCCTTCCTTGTGGGGTATCCCATGGTCCCGTATCGACACCAATGCTCCTTCCTTCTTCATGTACCTGATGAATTCAGTATTTATGCCGAAGCTAGACAAGTTTGTGGTAGTTTTCATTGATGATATCCTAATATATTCCAAGAATGATGAAGAGCATGCCCAACACCTTTGGATAGTACTGACTCGACTAAGGGAGCACAAGCTGTATGCTAAATTCAGGAAGTGTGAATTTTGGTTGGATCGAGTGCAGTTTTTGGGGCATGTGTTGACACCTGAAGGCGTTTCGGTAGATCCCAGCAAGGTGCAAGATGTATTGGATTGGAAGTCTCCCAAGTCTGTGCATTAGATTCGTTAGTTCCTTGGTCTAGCGGGGTACTATCGGTGTTTCATCCCGGATTTCTCCAAGATAGCCCAACCAATGATCAAGCTGCTCTAAAAAGAAGTCAAGTTTGATTGGAGCCCTGCCTGCGAGGAAGCTTTCCAAACATTGAAGACATTTCTGACCACTGCTCCTGTGTTGGCCCAACCTGATATCGATAGGCCTTTGATGTGTACTATGATGCCTCAAAGACGGGGCTAGGGTGTGTGCTTATGCAAGATGGGCGCGTGATAGCTTATGCTTCGCGCCAACTAAAAAAGCACGAGGTGAATTACCCCACCCATGACTTAGAGCTGACTGTTGTGGTCCATGCTCTAAAGATTTGGAGGCACTATCTATTGGGCAACAAAGTGCACATCTTTACCGATCACAAGAGCCTCAAGTATATTTTCACTCAGTCTGAGCTGAATATGAGGCAACAGAGATGGTTAGAATTGATAAAGGATTACAACTTGGAGGTCCATTATCACCCAGGAAAGGCCAATGTAGTGGCTGATGCTTTGAGCCGAAAGTCACACTAGGTTGAGGAAACATCTTTGTCTCTCAGCCATGCAGAGGTGTTGGCTCACATTGCATTGACCTCATAATTGCTAGAGCAGATTATTCGGGAGCAAAAGGAAGACCCCAAAGAAATTCCCCACATCAGAAGATTGATGGCCGAAGGGTGTGGACCTCACTTTAGTGATTATGAGCATGGTATAGTAAGATACAAGGATAGGCTGGTGGTTCCATTTTGTGAGGAGCTGAGAAGAAAGATTTTGAATGAAGCTCACCATTCAAAGCTATCTATTCACCCTGGCAGTAACAAGATGTATCATGTTCTATGTCACATGTACTAGTGGTCCAACATGAAGCAGGACATCACCCGACACGTCGCTGAGTGCGACAAGTGTGGTAGAGTTAAGACAGATCATCTGCGTACCCTAGGATATTTGCAGCCCTTGCCCATTCCTGTTTGGAAGTGGGAAGATATTTCCATGGATTTCATTTTGGGTTTACCCCACACAACCAAGGGCTATAACTCTATCTGGGTCATTTTGGATCACCTCACCAAGTTAGCTCATTTCCTCCTAGTGAATTCTAAATACTCTGCCAGACAGTATGTTGAGTTGTACCTGGACCGGATTGTGACTCTACACGGAGTTCCCCTCACTATCATCTCTGATAGAGGATCAATTTTTGTCTCCCATTTCTAGGAGCAACTCCAGGAGTGTCTTGGAACTAGTCTCCTCCGTAGTTCAGCCTATCACCCCCAGACTGATGGCTAAACTGAAAGGGTAAATCAAGTGCTCGAAGATATGTTGAGAGCTTGTGCCATTTCTTTCCTTGAGAAGTGGGATGCCTGCTTGAAGCTAGCAGAATTCTCTTACAATAATAGCTACCAAGAAAGCATCAGCATGGCACCCTTTGAAGCTCTATATGGAAGGAAGTGTAGGACACCACTCAACTAGGTTGAAGTGGGAGACCATGGATACTTTGGGCCAGAATTCATCGAGGAGGCTCATGAGCAAGTCATTCTTATTCAGAGTCATTTGAAGGCAGCCTAGAGTTGGCAGAAAGCCTATGCCGACAAGCAAAGAAGGCCTTTGGAGTTTGAAGTTGGGGATTATGTGTACCTCAAGGTGTCTCCTATGAGAGGAGTGCATCGGTTTGGTATGCATGGCAAGCTAGCTCCCCAATATGTGGGCCCTTACAAAATCTTGAAGTAGTGTAGTCCAGTTGCTTACCGTTTATAGCTTCTAGATATTCTATTTGAAGTACACAATGTGTTCCATGTATCACAACTGAAGAAATGTTTGCGGGTTCCTGATGAAGCTATGGAAATTGAAGGACTTCCTCTCTAGCCAGATTTGACTTATGTTGAGCACCCTGTAAAAATCTTGGATGAGAAAGAAAGTGTAACCAGGAATAGGGTGGTAAAATTTTACAAAGTGCAGTGGCAAAACCATTCCGAGGATGAAGCCACCTAGGAACAAGAGAGTTATCTATTGTAGCATTACCCCCATCTCCTCGCCGGTTCTGATAGTTAGTTGTTGTGCCAAAATGTATTTCCTATCTCTTTCTCACACTAGGCACAAAAAATCTCAGGTCGAGATTTTGTTTTAGGGGGGGTTAGATTTGTAACACCCTCGGTGTTACATTGTACAACTTTTCGCTAACATACTGCATAAGCATCATATTTGATTATACATGTTGATATTATAGGGTATAAAGCAATTTTTGAAACTTGGAGCGTTCATTTGAAACAGGAAATGAGATTACATTTCATGCCGCATGGTGTTACTTAGGGTTCTTAATGATTTTTTATTGGATGGAAATGCTATAGGATGCGTATGTGAACTTTAATAAAGTTGGTAGTATAAACTTCATAGGTGACAGTGAAATATTTGTGGTTGGAAATGGGTTCGCTAGCTAATATATCAAGAAGCTTGGAAACAGGGATTCAACACAAAACCATTCGAAGTTTAAGTCATTTTGTGTAACTTTGAAAATGGGTCGACGAAGCCATGTTCGGCAATTTTTGTAGAGCGATCGGGTTAAGAAGTGGCGAGATGTTTTGGCATGGTTGGCTAGCCCTAGGTACCCTTTTGGGTCTAGAACAACTGGTCTGTCGTTTGGAGCATCAGGTTTGAGTTTTGGGCCACTTTAAAAAGCGTGCAGGTCACATATCTGTGAACGGTGCCAGCGCTGTCCGTGGTCACCCTGCTCGGCTCTCGATGTTGCCGTGCCAGTGCTCATCATCACCGCATCTGTTGCCCTACGAGCGTGTCACATGCAGACCGCTGCACCGGCCGTCCTCACCACTAGCACAGTCCTTCTGACCACGACACGTTGCTGCCTTAGCACGCCGCACAAAACTCTTGCTCTCGCCCTGCCACACTGTAACGTCCTGCTTATATCTGGTAGCTTTTTTAGGACATAGACTGCCCTCACAGACCCACACAAGTCTTTTCTGCGCACTTTGTCCTCACTCATGCACACCCGGGAAGGACTTCCCGGTCGATCACCCATCATGAAATTGCTCTAGACCAAGCACGCTTAACCTCAGAGTTCTTTAGAGATGGGCTTCTGGAAAAGATGTTGCAACTTGTTTGTATAAGTATCCTATTAATCCTGTTAAGCCCTGGGCCAGGATGTTACATCCTCACCCCCTTAAGAGACCGACGTCCTCGTTGGTCAATCCCAAGCCAGGAACGTCCCCTCTTGGCCACATCCGTGTGCCGAGTGCCAGCGCATGTGCCATGCTGTGTGACCACTCCAGCCATGCGCACCATGCCTGCGCAACTACGACACACATGCCTGTGAAATCGTGAGAGTCGGCTCTGATACTATTCTGTAACGTCCCGCCTCTATAAGGCTAGGCCCGCTTACATCTGGCAGCTTTTTTTAGGACATAGACTGCCCTCACAGACCCACACAAGTCTTTTCTGCGCACTTTGTCCTCACTCATGCGCACCCGGGAAGGACTTCCCGATCGGTCACCCATCCTAAAATTGCTCTAGACCAAGCACGCTTAACCTCAGAGTTCTTTAGAGATGGGCTTCCGGAAAAAAAGTTGCAACTTGTTTGTATAAGTATCCTATTAATCCTGTTAAGCCCTGGGCCAGGATGTTACACACATGGTCCCACATCACCACGCTACGCTGCACCACCGTCACGCCCGTGCACACTACCCACACACATGGCCACGCTGCTGGCTAGGGTCCCTGCTGCTGCGCCTAGGCACGTGCTCACGCACGTACGTGCACTGCACCGGTGGGCCCTACTGCTCTGCCCGTCGTCGTGTCCGCTTGCGCTGTTCTGGTGTTGCTGTTCGCCAAGCGCGCTCATGAGCACCACCTGCATGTCACTATTGCTGTTGATGTAGTGTAGCTACACGCACGTGGGACGGCCACCTAATTTCGCCAGCACGCCCGTGTCCGCTGCCATGTTCCGTCGCTACCTTCTCGGACCTACCATCCTGTATGGCGATTAGTGCCGAGTCACCGTCGGCGCGCATGCGGTGCAGTGTGGCGACGTCTTGTGCATGCCTCGCTGCTCCCCATCGCTAGTGCGTGCTTGTACCTTGCATTGACGGCCATGATAGTGTTGAGCTAGGCCATGCCTAACTCCCCTGTCTCTACTGTCGCCATGGCCGGCAGGACCGTTTCCTTTGATTTGCCATGATGGCAGCACCATAATCCAATTAGTTGCGTCCTCGGCTCAGCTGGGTAGCTAGCCGCACAACTGACCCCACCACGCTACTTGTACCACCGCATAGTGCCTCAATTTGGAATCGCCGCTCCACCGGGTCCTTAAGACCGGACGGGCACACGCCGTCGGCAAGCCACCTATCCAAAGCACCCTGTGGCGATTCCTTGCACCGCCGGCCTCGTCTCCCCCTCCTAAGTACCCTGCGCACCTCAGCCGTAATGCTACCATAGCCTAGCTTTCCCTAACGCGACCGTGCCATCGCTGTGTGCCGCGGCACCACCCCATGCGCATGCGGCCAGCTTAGGTCGGGCCATCTCCGAACGAATCGCCATCTCGAAGGGTTCCATGGTGAGTCACTGAAGCTCACTAGCTACCTATTTTGCCTCGGCCTTGCTGACATTCACCGGAATGGCACCGCCGTGACTGTAGGACCTCCACCACCGTGGTCAAACCACGCTGCTATATCCTGACTCGCGCTTCCTTCGCCCAGCACTTCGCGTTCGCTCCTAGGTAAGGGTCGGCTTGGTTGTTGGGGAGGGGAAGGTCTGTTGTGGCTAGCGTATCCCACCGGTGCCAGCGTCGCCACGTCGAAGCACGTGTGCGGGTGTTAGGGATGTAGCTGTTGTGAAGGTAGGGTTTTCCGAGGGCGTAGCTATAAAATGGTAGACTAGCGAAACAGTGCGTTTAGCACTCGCGGAAATATAGAGTAGTCCGAGGGTGTTTCTACTTTTTGCCTAGCACGCGCGGGTCTTTCTCTCCACAGGCCATCGTTCGGCTGGGCCGCGCTGCGCTTGCGCACGCGTCGCGCCATTGTCGGCCGAGCCGCGCGAGTTGGGCCGCAAGTTAGAAATCGGTTTCTTCAATTTCTAGTAAAGTAGACATGCTTATTCAATATTAGTTTGAGCTAAACTTTAATAAATTGTAGTAAATCGTGTAGATGTTCAAAAATAGTGAAACCAATTTTGTTAGGTTCACAAAATTACCATCTACTTGTTAGTACAGTTAGATTATAGTTAGCTGTGACGATGGTAGTTTCATAAATTCAAACTAAAGAGCTTAGTATTATGTATATTAATATTGTAGGAATATTTGTGGAAAATTGGTGATAGCTATAGATATGAAAATTTTATAGTAGCCTCACCAGATTATTATGTACTTGTTGTAAATTTTGTAGCCTTAGAATGAGTTGCTAAATAGAGTAGCTATTACCCTTGCTTTATCGTATATAGCGTAGATCAGTGTTAGGAGTAAGAATACCTATAGTTGCTATAATACTAATGAATGTCATACTTCAAACTTGTTATCGGTAACAATAGATAGCTTAGTACCATGGTCGGTAGCACTAGCTTAGTAGTTAAACAGATGTACTTTTATTTTAAGAGTTGCTATTGGTATATCACTAAGCATTGCATCATCATTTCATGCATGTAGATCATGAGCTAGTAGACTTCATGCCCGTTGATGAGTAGGAGTACGATGAGGTGATTGAGGAGTATGAGGAGGAGATCCTCATGCAGAAGGGAGCCCCAAAGCCATTTGGTGCTGACCTTACTGACCCGTCATCTGCCCAAGGCAAGCCTCGGTGCATAACCCATATTTTAATGATCACTGAATATATATATATATATATATATATATATATATATATATATATATATATGTGTGTGTGTGTGTGTGTGTGTGTGTGTGTGTGTGTGTGTGTGTGTGTGTGTGTGATGTGCATTTAAGTTGTAGGCATTTTATGGAAACTACATGCATAAATATATATACCTATGAGTCCTACTAGTACAGGTCGAGTAGCTGCTATGCTCAGCATATCGGTAGCGTGAGTAACCTGTCGTTACTCGCAAATAGGTGATAAAATATGATCACTCATGATAAAATGGTGGAAAGGGAAATGGTGATCGGGCAGGGATATGGTTTGGGTACTGGTGGGTGTAAGGGGTTGTGTCCTGTGGCCAACGGGGCATAGCTCGGTTGCACTTTTTCCCTGTCTGTGTCAATTAAGGACCGGTCATTGCAATGGACGCTAGGCAAGTCACAGATCTATTATCCCAAGCGCATACTTGGGTATGGGCGCAGGGAAGACTTGTCGCTCTCTTGTCGCGGATCTGGCTCTTTTCGGACCGACTGATTGGAGGCGGAGATGGTGGAGGTCCTTACACCACACTGAGTCCGGGACTCAGGAGTGGGGGCTTGGAGTACAAGTTTGGATGGGGACCTGGACACCCGAGACAAGAGAGTGATGGGTTGGTCCTGCTTGTGCCTGGGGTACAAGTGGGGCGTGTGTTTTTGGGGCACCTAGCTGGGCACATTGGTTCATGAATCACTGCCGAGTTGGTACGACTTGTCTTAACTCTAGCATCATAGTAAGAACTGAAAGTTGAAAGGAGAAGAAATGTAACTGATTGCTCAACTCTTGCTTGAAAGTAGAACATGTGCTTATATAGACTGGCTAGATAATAACTTAATCTGGCTGATAATAATAACATAAATAAGGACTCACTATTAGTATTGCTTTCTGCTAAAGAAAACCAGCAAACAATAAAGCTTATCATATTCCTTGGAGTCGAGAAATTATTCCCACTAGTCGGATAAGTCTTGCAAGTACATTGTGTACTCAGGGTTTATTTACCCCTGTTGTAGGTGATGCATGAGAAGTACCTTTGTGTGGAGGATTCTTCTGGTAATCACAGACGGATCCTCGTCCCTTATCGCTAGATGTTATTTTAAATTCCATTGTTTATTATTCTGCACTCTAATATTTGGTGTTGTAATAATGTACTTTTTAAGAAACTTAGATGTATGAAATGGACTAGTATTGTAACTCATTCTCATTATTGGATCCTTGGGAAAAATGTGGATCTTTCGAGTTCTCCCTTGGGGTGTGCCTGACGGATACCGCCCATGGTAGCTTGCTTTCAGGGTGCTTAGTGTATGGTGGAAGGCGAGCACCTCCGTAAGCGTGTTATTTCAGGCAGTTCTACCATAAGAACCTACTGCTTTATATATGCCCTGGCCCTGAACTCTATAAAAGGGCGGCCATGGCACCCTCTCCAGGGACATGATTCACATCATCTACCATTTCACTCATTCTTCATCGTAGCAGGGCTCCTGGAGCTTTTCTTCAGACACTCCATCTCCTAGCTCTAGCTCTTCTTTCTCTTCCACCATTCTTGCACCCTCTCATTGCAAGAACTTTAGAGCATTCAAGCGAGGAACACGCACTCGATCATCTTTGTGATTGGACATAGGGCTCTGGTCTGAACCAGTATAAATCCTTGTGTCTTTTGGATGCTACCATCATCTTCCTAGAGCAGCGCAGCAATCATATAAATTTACTAGTCAGGTTTACAAAACACCGACACAACTCCTTTCTAATAATTGCTTTTAGTATTCTAGCCATACCATCAGCTACTAAGTTAAACAAAAGAGGGGACAACATATCTCCATGCCTCAATCCTCTATAGTTTCTTAAAAAAACTATTTAGGTTAGCAGCCACTATACCTCCCCCATTGATTTCATTACCCATCACATGAATTTTGATGTAATGGTACATTCCCACATTTTCACATGTGCACTTGTTATATAGAACTTCTCAAGAAAAAAAGAACATCTAGTGAATACTCGAGTGTTTAAGGGTCTCTTAGCACTTGATTTATTGGATAAAAAATTCAAAGTCTCGGATGAAGGATCAAGGAATACCGACTAGGAGAGAATGAATAGAAGGTTTCAACTAGAAACACAAACACTAGTGAGTCTTAAAATATTGTTCACCTCTCTTTTATAATGATTATTCTTGATCTTGAGCCAGCTAGAACTAGTATCCTTTTAACTTTTATACTTGGCTTGCACTTTTTTCACCAATTTCTAATCCCATGTTTTACACTATAGTTTGCAACTTTATTCGCCTCTACTATCATCGAAAGTAGTTGTTTCCACCATGATCAATGTTGCATGATATCTCTCTTTTTGGTTGGTTAGATCTATAATCCAAGGATATATATTTATGCCCAAAGCTTGGTACAATAGCTCATATGCTCTTGTACAATTCGCTTCAATATCCTAGTTGCATATTAATAGCTCTATCAATGTCGTCTCTTATCATCAAAATGTCAAAGCTTTATCATTAGCCCTATAGATTATCCTTCCTTAGTTTCCACGCTATCAAGCCATATCTTTTTAACCTTTCTATGTTTATTTTTTAAATTCTCTCATTGAACTATATTTTTCAATGAGGTCGCACAACTGTGGGAGGAAGGGACATGTGTGAGGTGGACACTGCAGATCCATTGAATGATGAGCGTTGGATATGGTCTAGTATGGAGAGAGAATGGAGGAGAGATGATCCGGTGCGTAAGTTTTTAGGATAATGTATTTCTAGGTGCATTTGGTGGTGTGGATGTGTTAAGCTCATCTCTAAAGAGCAAGTAATTGTTGGGGTGGATGTACATGTAGAATAATTTGAACTAGTGTTTATAGAGATAGAGATAGAGACAGAGATAGAGAAGATATAGAGACATATATAGAGTGTCGATGGAATATCGTCGGTAGTCCTCCGAGGGGTATCTCACGAAGGTAGATTGATCGACAGTGGTGCGTGTAATCAAGAACAAGAAGGCAACAGAGACACAAGAGTTAGACAGATTCGGGCCGTCTGTACGATGTAATACCCTACTCCTATGGTTTGTTGGTTTGTATTGGCTATCGTATGATATTGCGTATGTTTTGAGGGGGTCCCCTACCTGCCTTATATAGCTGGGGGGTAGGGTTGCAAGTCAGTTAGATATAGGAGATAACCGATAAGTAATAATAGGTTACAGAAATCATGGGATCGTAACATATTCTAACAGATTACGTCGTATCTTCAGGATATCTTCCCAGTGTCTTGTAGGGCACGCCAAGCAGCACCGTGCTTCGCAAGGCTTCATCTTGTGGGCTGGACCACCCCTGGTGGTGCAACCCATGTAGTCTACCATGGGTATCTGGGGTTGTACCCCCCACAGCTAGTCCTCGAGCGCCTTGTATCTGTTGTGCAACGCCGTCTTGAGCTTATCCGAGCAGGTGTAAACAAAGCCGAGCAGTCAGACTCATAGTTTGACTGCCCTAATGAGTCGCCAAGCAGTTGTGGACCATAACTGACCAGCTTAATTGTCCAGCCAAGCACGGGCTTACCCAAGTAAGGCTTGCTAGAAGGATGTAAAGAGCTCAAGTTCAAAATCGAAAATTTTCGTGCTGTGAACCAAGTGTGCCCACTTAGAGTCTAACCACGAGAAAGGGAGATAATATTCTTCAACTTTGAGAGGCACAGAGTCTTCTAATGAACAAATTAAAGAAAACACACTCACCGCAAGGTGAAGTGTGCCCGCTGTAAGGAAAATGGACCCTTGGCCCATTTACTTTGGATTTTGGTGTTTGATGACCAACACAACCAAATTGGACAAATGAATTTGCAAGTGTTTATTTTGTAGTTCAATAGGGTGCAAGACGTGACTTGGATGAAGGCGACGTGGTGATTCGATGATCAACACCTTAAGAAAGACCTTAGAAGCACAAGAGAAGACCCAAGATATCAAGCAAAGTCCAAGCACGAAGATTGGAACCAAGCCATACAAAAGATCGCGAAGAAACGAGCTCACTAAGGTGACTGGACGCTGGACAAGCGACCGAACACTGGGTAGAGGACTTGGCAGACAGGCAACTGGACACTAGACCAGACACTGGCGGCAACCGACCGGACGCAGGACAACAGCGTCCGATCGAGTACAGTAAGGTTCCAGAGCGGCAAAACTGTGACCAGACGCGTTTGGTGGCAGGTGACCAGACGCTGGCCAGCGTCCGATCAGTATATTGCCAGCTCAACTGTCGAGACGACTGGACGCGTCCAGTCAAGACGATTCAGCGTCCGGTCAGTAGTAGTTTCGCGGGAATTCGACCCCAAGGGCTACTTTCTCAGTGGGGCTGATAAATACAACCCCCAACCGGCCATTTGAGAAGTGTGGAGCTGAGGAAACATACCAAGGGTGTTGATACACCATTTTAGTGATCTCCACTTGCATAGTGCTTAGTGATTCATCAGGTGATTAGCGTAGGTGCTTTGCGAAGTGCTTAGGTTAATTAGACCACCGCTTATGCGCTTGCTCTAGGTTTAGGCCTAGTGTTTAGGGAGGTTTGCATACCTCTTACCACTCGGTGCTTGCGAGCACCATTGTTGTACATCAAAGGGGCTTGAAGTCTTGCGAGATCACACCAACCGCGTTTGTGGTGTGGCCGCCACCGTGTACCGGAGGGAACAAGGCCCGTGGCGTTTCGGCCAGAAGCTTGATAGTGAAGACGGCGGGGAGCATCTGGGAGAGGCTTGCCGAAAGGCATGTTGGAGACCCACTTGCGTGTGGGGAAGGCCCGAGGCTATCCACAGAGTTACCCAACCGGGAGCTTGGCCCTTACGAGGGATTCCTTGCGAGGGGCTCCAATGAGGACTAGGGGGAAGCTTGCGCGCTTCTCGATACCTCGGTAAAAATACCGGAGTCGTCAATGGGAGTTTGCATATCTCTACCTTGCTTTTTAGCTTCTGCATTTACTTTGATTACTTTACTACGTTTGTGGTAGAGATAGCAACAAACTAGCAAAACCATAGTTGCACATCTAGATAGTTTATCAGTTGCATAGGTTTTGCTAGGGTTAGAAAAAGAGGCCATAGTTTGGAGTTAGAATTTTCAGTTACCTAATTCACCCCCCCCCCCTCTGAGGCTGTCGCACCCAATTTTGCAAAGCAAAACCAAGTACTCATATATGTGCGCCTAGGATGTCCAAACACACACATATATCACAAATTGCAATAATATCAAAGTAAAGTACTTATTACATCGCATATCTCATCATAAAAGTTAATACAAAGTTTGCTCAATGGCAATATTATTACAAACACAGCGGAAATAACTAGCCCAACTGCCACAGGGACTCCAACTGGTGAACGTCTTCCTAGTAGTCCTGGACATCCTCCGGAAACTCGTCATATCCATTATCTGTTACCCATCCGGGATTTTCATTGATGTAAAGCAAGTGTAAGCTCACCATGCTTAGCAAGTATAACAAAGGGATCTATGAGGCTCAAATAGGCTTGACACTGTTTGACTGCGGTTCGCAATTTTAGTTGATTAATTTTTAGCAACCTGAATCACTACTTTAATGAACAGTCCCAATTCCCAAGTGGTATTAAAGTATCATCCAACTATGTCTCAATTCCCAACCATCCATCATCCACAGTAACCACTAATCTCGAAGGATCCAGACCGCTCGTATCCGTGAGCACGGCTGTTATAACAGGTTAATTATTTCTGCAGAAATTGTACATCTTTACCCACCGAGCCGTGATTCCCAATGCCGGGGTTCGCGAGACCCACTACACCTCTTCCAAGGAAGTGTGGCAGAGTTTCACTATGAAACCCTTAGCTAGTTGCACTAACAGGTCGTAGCTACAAGGAATGGCACACGTGGGCATCGCAGCACGGTGCACACCCAAACAGAAAAAGGAAAGATACCCTCTTACCCCTTACTGGAGCTACAGACGAGCTAGTACAAACTAGATAATAGGTTAAAGTCAGAGCCATTTGACACTCGGGGTTGTACGGTCCCTCCTGGGTTGCCACTTCAGGATAAAGTCCTTATGGAGAGGCACTAGAGTACTCAACCCCGTACTCCAGCCCCCTATCTGTTGCTAAAAAGTTCCATTTTATCACATTGCATATAGTCTTTAAGTATGTTTAACAATTACTTCATGTTAAGCGCTGCAGCATCTATCCAAAATGCCTACCCAATAAACCCAGGTATCAAGGATATGTGGTACAATGAATCATCTAGGTAACGTCCTTAAAGGCAATTCAAATTAAACACATGCATGAATGTAAGTGGTAGTAGTTCATAGGTAACAAGGGGCCTTTGGTACACTTGCCTTCCTCAAAGTCGTCCTGGGAGTACTGCTGATCCTGCTAGGGGTCCTCAGTCACCTCGAATGGCTCACCCTCTAATCGTGATCCAATCATCAATCAAGCATCATTCCAATCATTACATGCATACAAGATAGAACTCTATTAGAACAGTACACCAAACAGTGAAAACATATGTTGAAAAACTTACAGATCTGTTCTACGCATTTCTACGAACACATGAGCGAAAGAATCACTCAAATCGGACTTAAAACGTGAAAGTTATGCATGAAATAAGATGTAATGGCAATTCTGTAAATAAACTAACCTATTTTCGAATTAAAATAATTAAAAATATAAATTATCACAGTTATAGGACTGCGGGCATTAAATCTGGAAAGTACAGGGGCCTAACCGAATAAAAACAGGACTGAAAAATAACTATTTTGAATTAAGTTGGACTGCGGGTTGATTCTGATGAAATAGAGGGGCTTTTCTGGAAAACGAGCGCAGCTGACTGGGGATTGACCGCGGCTGTTGACTGGGCGGCCACGTGGCGGCTGCTGATAGGCGTGGTGCACCACGTAGGCATAGGCGCGCTGACGTGGGCGCTGACGCAGCCCCAGTGGATCGAGTCCACAGCCTATGGTGGACCGAACCGGTACGGGGTAATCTGGGCCGTCCGTCTAGATCTAACGGACCCCGACGTGTACGGGGGCAGCGGGTCGCCGGGGAAGAAAGACCCGACGGCGGCGCCATGGCCGGCGATGGCTGGGGTTCGCTGGTACGGCGTCCCAGGGTGTGAAACAGCGAATGGAAGGTTCGTGGATGGTCAGGAGCTCACCGCGAGTTCGTTGGAGTGGATCTCGACGTTCGGGAAGGGATCCAGAGGCGCGACTAATGGCGGCGGGGCTCTGGAGAGAGGGAGGACACGCGGGTGAGGTTAAATCCAAGCATTTCGTGACCAAATCGATGAGAGGAAGGTACCTACGGGCGCGGGAGGTCGAGGCGAGTCTCCGGGTGGCGTCGGCGTCGATCTTTGAGGCGCGGGGGAAGGAAGTTATGGCGGCGATGGCTCACGGCTGCGAGCAGAGAACGGGGGAGGAAGAAGGGTCGGCATGGAGATTTATAGGCCGGCCGGCGAGCGGAAATAGGAAGGGAAGCGGGCGGGATTGGTCACCTGCCATGTGCGGGTGACGGCGGTGGCCTTCCATCCGAGCAGCGCTGACGGCGGCCGGAGAAAGGAAAGAACCGGGGAGGAAAAAGGAAGCTCGGGGAAGAAGAAAGGAAAGAAGAAAGGGCGCTGACCGGTGGGGCCGGAGTGCAGCGAGAGAGAAAGGGAGAGGGCGAGCGACGTGGGTGGCCAGCTGGGCCGCGTGCGAGCTGGCTGCGCTGGTGGGCCGGCAAACCGGGCCGTGCGGGGCAGCCACCGAGTGGGCCGCGCCAGGCAGGGCAGGCCGGGAAAGGGGGAGGGAGAAGAAGGCCGGGCTAGCTGGGCCAGAAGGTGACTTTCTCCCCTTTTTTTTCAAATCAAATGTTTATCAAATTCTATTTTTCTCCATTTTCATTTTTAAGCCAAATTCAAATAAGTTTTGAATACAAATTTCAAATCTTCTAGCCCTACACTCAATCAAAACCCAAATGATTCGGCATGAATGCAACAAATAAGTTTCTGAACTTATAGTTTATTTTATTTATACAGTATTTATTATTTGGCCTATGTTAGAAATACCTAGAAAATGTAATAAATGCTAAGAATTAATTGCTAATTTGTGGTAAAAATTTTGGGTGTTACAAACCTACCCCCCTTAAGATGAATCTCGTCCCCGAGATTCGGATGGTTCAAAGAGATTGGGATAGTCAGTTCTCAGATCTTCCTCTCTTTCCCAAGTTGCCTCATCCACAGAGTGTCTGTTCCACTGAACCTTGCACATTCTTATTATTTTGCTCCTTGTGATTCTCTCCGCTGTTTCCAGGATTTTCACTGGATACTCTTTGTATGATAGATCCCCTCGGATATCCAATTCCTCCAAAGGTAGTTGTTCCTCAGGTACTCTCAAACATTTCTTAAGTTACGACACATGGAAGACATCATGAACACCTGAGAGCTGCTCTGGTAATTCTAGCTGGTAGGCAACTTCTCCTCTCCTGTTAATGATCTTGAATGGTCCCACATACCTAGGTGATAACTTTCCCTTGGTATGAAATCTCTTTACTCCTTTCATGGGTGAAACTTTGAGATAGACAAAGTCACCAATTTCAAATGCCAAATCTCTTCTTCTCGTGTCCGCATAGCTTTTTTGTCGGGACTGTGCAACCTTTAGGTTTTGCCTTATCGTTTGCACTTGTTTTTCTGCCAGTTGCAAAACATCTGGTCCAAAAACTTGGCTTTCCCCCGTTTGATTCCAAAACAATGGTGTTCTGCACTTCCTGCCATACAATGCCTCAAACGGTGCCATTTTAAGACTCTTTTGGTAGCTATTATTGTAGGAGAATTCGGCATAAGGTAAACTCTTATCCCAACTTGTCCCATACTGCAGAGCACAAGCTCTTTGCATATCCTCTAAGATCTGATTTGTCCTTTCGGTCTGTCCATCTGTTTGAGGATGGTAAGCTGAGCTGAAGTTCAACTTCGTATCCATTGACTCATGCAATTTCTACCAAAAATGTGATGTGAACTGTGTACCCCTATCCGAAACAATCTTCTTTGGTACACCATGAAAACATACAATCCTTTCCATATATAACTCTGCTAACTTTGCACTCGAATAAGTTACCTTGACCGGAATGAAATGGGCCACTTTTGTCAATCGGTCAACAATCACCCAGATAGAGTCAAATCCTTTCTGTGTACGGGGTAACCCAACTATAAAGTCCATTCCAACTTCTTCCCATTTCCACTCGGGTATCTTCATAGGCTGTAGTAAACCTGCTGGCCTCTGATGTTCTGCTTTCACTCTTTGGCACGTGTCACATATAGCCACATGTTCTGCTACGTCTCTCTTTAGTCCATACCACCAGTACCTCTCTTTGAGATCAAGATACATTTTAGTACTTCCTGGATGTATGGAATAGGCTGAGTCATGAGCTTCCCTCAAGATAGACTCCCTAATAGATTTTACTTCTGGCACACAAATCCTTTTACCGAACCATACTGTCCCTTGATCATCCATATGGAATCCTGGGGCTTTACCAATCACTATACGCTCTGCAATATCCTTGATCCTCTCATCACCCATCTGTCCTTTACGAATCTCTTGTTCCAGAGTGGATTCTACCTCTAACTCCATGGTGTTGGCCACAATACCCAAATTCAAGTATTTGAACTCCTCACACAACTCTTCAGGTAGTTGAGTTGTATAGGCCATGTTCACATAACTCCTTCTACTTAGGGCATCCGCTACAACATTAGCCTTTCCCGGGTGATAGTGTATATCCAAATCATAATCCTTGATTAACTCTAGCCATCTACGCTGCCTCAGATTCAGATCTGACTGCGTGAATATGTACTTCAAACTCTTGTGGTCTGTATAAATCTCACACTTATGACCAATCAAGTAGTGCCTCCAAATCTTAAGAGCATGTACCACAGCTGCTAACTCCAGATCATGAGTCGGATAATTTAACTCATGTTTTCTCAGCTGTCTGGATGCATAGGCAACAACTCTACCTTCTTGCATAAGAACACCACCTAGACCTTGCCGTGAGGCATCACAATAGATAGAGAAACTTTTGGTGAGATCAGGTAAGATGAGCACTGGAGCAGAAGTCAGTCTCTTCTTCAACTCCTCAAAACTATCCTGGCATTGTTTAGTCCATACAAATTTGGCATTCTTCTCCAACAACGCAGTCATGGGCTTGGCTAACTTAGAGAATCCCTCGATGAACCTCCTATAATACCCAGCCATACCTAGAAAACTCCGAATCTCACTAACATCCTTAGGTGGCTTCCAACTCAACACATCTCTAACCTTCTTGGGATCTACTGCTACTCCTCCATTAGAGATTATGTGACCAAGGAAAGATACTTCTTTTAACCAGAACTCACATTTGCTGAACTTGGCATAAAGTTGATGTTCTCTAAGCTTTTGCAACACCAATCTCAAATGCCCTTCATGTTCTTCTTCATTCTTAGAATACACCAGTATGTCATCAATAAACACGACGACAAACTTATCAAGGTACTCCATGAATACTTTGTTCATCAAATACATGAAGTAGGCAGGTGCATTAGTCAGACCAAAAGACATAACTGTGAACTCATACAGTCCATAGCGAGTCACAAAGGCGGTCTTGGGGATGTCAGTACGCCTTATCCTCAACTGATGGTATCCAGATCGAAGATCAATCTTGGAAAACACACAAGCCCCTTTCAATTGGTCAAATAGGTCATCAATTCTAGGCAATGGGTACTTGTTCTTAATTGTGACCTCATTAAGTGACCTGTAGTCTATGCACATCCTTTGTGTACCATCCTTCTTTTCTACAAATAGTACTGGTGCACCCCATGGTGATGAACTAGGTTGAACATAACCCTTATCTAGCAATTCCCTTAGTTGTTTCTTAAGTTCTGCTAATTCATTCACTCCCATTCTATAGGGTCTCTTAGCTATGAGTGCAGTTCCAGGTAAAAGTTCAATTATAAACTCGATGTCTCGGTCAGGTGGCATACCTGGCAATTCCTCGGGAAAGACATCCGGATACTCATTTGCTATCCTTATATCTTCTAAAGTTGTGCCCTCCAACTGATTAACCCGACAGATTTCTGTAGCAGACTGAGTTGCCACAAACACCACTTCTTCCCCAGTTGAAGTGATAAGATTTACCGAGCTATTACCACAATTAATAACTGCTTTCTGCAACCTTAGCCAATCCATACCCAAGATGACATCGATACCGGTGGAGTTTATGACTACAAGATTTGCTTGAAATTCTACCCCCCTTATGCTGAGGCTAGCAGCTAAGCATATCCACTCTGCTTTCATTACCCCACCAGGTGAGCTTACTAACATGTGTTTCTTCATAACACTTACTAGAATACCATGCTTCTTTATGAATGTATATGTTATGAAGGAATGCGAAGCACCAGAATCAAAAAGTACTGTAGCTGAGTTTGAGTTGACCGGAAACGTACCGATCACCACATCCGGTGCCTCTTGAGCTGTTTCAGCAGTAACATGGTTCACCTTTCCCCGAACGTAGTTCTGCTGTGAGTTAATCTTCTTGGGGCATCTATTAGAGTAATGTCCCGGCTCTCCACAATTGAAGCACTTGTTGTCATTAACTGCATTTGGCGCTTTTGGTGCGCCATTCCTCTGCGGAACATTGGGGGCATTGTTCCTCACTGGTACATTGTTGGGCTGCTGCTGGCGCTGAGCTGGTGCTTTGAACTGCTGTTGCTGCTGCTGTGCACGCTGCTGCTGCTGGTTGCGGTTGGGACCTGTCTGACCTTGATAGCGCTGCTGGGGTTGAGTTTGTTGAGGGTTGGTACGGAAGCGAGAGTTGCTCCCAGATTGCTGTCCTTGAAATTTCCTCTTCTTGTCCTCCATCTGGCGGCGCTTGTTCTCAATCATTAAAGCTTTGTCCACCAGCTGCTGGAAGTTAGCAAAGGTATGGGACAACAGCTGGTACTGGAGACCATCATTCAAGCCTTCCATAAATAGCTCCTGCCTCTTTTGCAACTGGCAGAAAAACAAGTGCAAACGATAAGGCAAAACCTAAAGGTTGCACAGTCCCGACAAAAAAGCTATGCGGACATGAGAAGAAGAGATTTGGCATTTGAAATTGGTGACTTTGTCTATCTCAAAGTTTCACCCATGAAAAGAGTAAAGAGATTTCATACCAAGGGAAAGTTATCACCTAGGTATGTGGGACCATTCAAGTAGTGCCTCCAAATCTTAAGAGCATGTACCACAGCTGCTAACTCCAGATCATGAGTCGGATAATTTAACTCATGTTTTCTCAGTTGTCTGGATGCATAGGCAACAACTCTACCTTCTTGCATAAGAACACCACCTAGACCTTGCCGTGAGGCATCACAATAGATAGAGAAACTTTTGGTGAGATCAGGTAAGATGAGCACTGGAGCAGAAGTCAGTCTCTTCTTCAACTCCTCAAAACTATCCTGGCATTGTTTAGTCCATACAAATTTGGCATTCTTCTCCAACAACGCAGTCATGGGCTTGGCTAACTTAGAGAATCCCTCGATGAACCTCCTATAATACCCAGCCATACCTAGAAAACTCCGAATCTCACTAACATCCTTAGGTGGCTTCCAACTCAACACATCTCTAACCTTCTTGGGATCTACTGCTACTCCTCCATTAGAGATTATGTGACCAAGGAAAGATACTTCTTTTAACCAGAACTCACATTTGCTGAACTTGGCATAAAGTTGATGTTCTCTAAGCTTTTGCAACACCAATCTCAAATGCCCTTCATGTTCTTCTTCATTCTTAGAATACACCAGTATGTCATCAATAAACACGACGACAAACTTATCAAGGTACTCCATGAATACTTTGTTCATCAAATACATGAAGTAGGTAGGTGCATTAGTCAGACCAAAAGACATAACTGTGAACTCATACAGTCCATAGCGAGTCACAAAGGCGGTCTTGGGGATGTCAGTACGCCTTATCCTCAACTGATGGTATCCAGATCGAAGATCAATCTTGGAAAACACACAAGCCCCTTTCAATTGGTCAAATAGGTCATCAATTCTAGGCAATGGGTACTTGTTCTTAATTGTGACCTCATTAAGTGACCTGTAGTCTATGCACATCCTTTGTGTACCATCCTTCTTTTCTACAAATAGTACTGGTGCACCCCATGGTGATGAACTAGGTTGAACATAACCCTTATCTAGCAATTCCCTTAGTTGTTTCTTAAGTTCTGCTAATTCATTCACTCCCATTCTATAGGGTCTCTTAGCTATGGGTGTAGTTCCAGGTAAAAGTTCAATTATAAACTCGATGTCTCGGTTAGGTGGCATACCTGGCAATTCCTCGGGAAAGACATCCGGATACTCATTTGCTATCCTTATATCTTCTAAAGTTGTGCCCTCCAACTGATTAACCCGACAGATTTCTGTAGCAGACTGAGTTGCCACAAACACCACTTCTTCCCCAGTTGAAGTGATAAGATTTACTGAGCTATTACCACAATTAATAACTGCTTTCTGCAACCTTAGCCAATCCATACCCAAGATGACATCGATACCGGTGGAGTTTATGACTACAAGATTTGCTTGAAATTCTACCCCCCTTATGCTGAGGCTAGCAGCTAAGCATATCCACTCTGCTTTCATTACCCCACCAGGTGAGCTTACTAACATGTGTTTCTTCATAACACTTACTAGAATACCATGCTTCTTTATGAATGTATATGTTATGAAGGAATGCGAAGCACCAGAATCAAAAAGTACTGTAGCTGAGTTTGAGTTGACCGGAAACGTACCGATCACCACATCCGGTGCCTCTTGAGCTGTTTCAGCAGTAACATGGTTCACCTTTCCCCGAACGTAGTTCTGCTGTGAGTTAATCTTCTTGGGGCATCTATTAGAGTAATGTCCTGGCTCTCCACAATTGAAGCACTTGTTGTCATTAACTGCATTTGGCGCTTTTGGTGCGCCATTCCTCTGCGGAGCATTGGGGGCATTGTTCCTCACTGGTACATTGTTGGGCTGCTGCTGGCGCTGAGCTGGTGCTTTGAACTGCTGTCGCTGCTGCTGTGCACGCTGCTGCTGCTGGTTGCGGTTGGGACCTGTCTGACCTTGATAGCGCTGCTGGGGTTGAGTTTGTTGAGGGTTGGTACGGAAGCGAGAGTTGCTCCCAGATTGCTGTCCTTGAAATTTCCTCTTCTTGTCCTCCATCTGGCGGCGCTTGTTCTCAATCACTAAAGCTTTGTCCACCAGCTGCTGGAAGTTAGCAAAGGTATGGGACAACAGCTGGTACTGGAGACCATCATTCAAGCCTTCCATAAATAGCTCCTGCCTCTTTCCATCCTCGTCTACCTCAGTAGGTGCATACCGTGACAATTGTATAAACTTGTCACGATATTCAGCAACAGTCATGCCCCCCTGCTTGAGAGCCAAGAACTCCTTCTTCTTCAGCTTCATCAGTCCTGCAGGCACGTGATGAGTGCGAAAGGCACTGCGGAACTCAGCCCAAGTGATGGGATTAGCTTCGGTGCGGCCGAAGCGGAATGAGTCCCACCAATCCTGTGCAGCTCCCTGCAACTGTCCAGAAGCATATAAAACTTTCTCCCTATCATCACATTGGGCAATCTCCAGTTGCCTCTCAATGGCACGTAGCCAGTCGTCAGCTTGGAGTGGATCGGCAGAGTGCTTGAATACAGGTGGGTGTCCTTTCAGAAACTCTCCCCTCTTATCTCTGACATGAGGGGGTGCATTCCCATTCCCTTGCCCCATGTTCTGCATGTTCTGGGCCATCTGCTGAAGCAACTGGGTCTGCATCATCATCAGCTGCTCCATGGAGACTGGAGGTGGTGGTGGCAGTTCCTCACCTCCCTGGTTGTTCCTCCTGGTGTTCACCATCTGTAGAGGCATCATATAAGTCTCACATGTCCAAGCATATAACTCTTACAAGATACTGGTGTAACAAGAGTAGGTGTAGACAAGAGATATATGTAGGGTATGCAAGAAGATATTTGTTCTGAATTTTTCCAGCGAGTTGGATAGCAGCAGTGTGGTAAAACGAGCATATCTCACTCTCTGTTTATCATATGATTACGTATTTTACCTTTCTGGACAGCTTATGAAATTCTCTACAACTTTGATTTAGAACACTTTTCCAGATTCTGACGTTTACTTTGTCAAATACAGACGACAAGCAGTACTGTTCCAGAATTCTGACAGCACATAAACCTCATCTTAAAACAGCTGTATCTCACAATTTATAATAGGTATTGAGGTGATTCCAGAGCCAAAAGAATGATGTTGAAGTCTACTTATCTCCATATAAATTTCATGACCATTGGACAATTATATTATGAGATATGAACTGATAAAGACAGACTGCTCAGATTGATAAAGAATGGACAGCATGATAAAATGAAACCCAACTATTTATTCATAATATTCCTAAACCTTAACCTTAACTAAATGACCGTGGACATGCCCACAAGTCATCACAATCATATCAAAGATCCAAATCAAACATTATTCATAATGATAAACATCCAACCATGCAACTAACACTTGCCCAACCATTAAAAGAAAGAAACTAAATACTCTCTCGCGTAGCTACGCGTGCTTATTACATATTTTTAAGACTCTCCTATGGGTACGGGTCGACGGTGGTGCTGGTGCTGGGGTCTCCAGACTCTCCTCTGGTCCTCGGGGGTGACTGAGCAGGTACTCCTGGCGCTTCTACATCTGGACCTCCTAGTTGCTGCTTCAGTGTAGCGTTCTCACGCGCAAGCTGTAGGTAGGCCCTCCCCATGACGTCGAGCTCGTCCTGGGTCTAATCCAAGTCGGTGTTGATCTCAGCCAAGCACAACAAGGTAGGCCTCAGCCTCAGGTTCGCCTCTCCGAGTGGTGCAGCGATGTTGCATGTAGACTGTCTGCTCCGACGGCGGGGAAGATATCGGTCGTCCTCCCAGGCGATGTCGTCGAAGTGGCGGTCGCGGTTGACCACCAATGCCTGTCGAGCTGCGTCCCTGATGACGGCCTCGCGTGTGAGCCGTGCAGTGATGGCGCGGTGGATGTAGCGCACCCGAGTCCCCTCTCGGATGTACACCTCTGTCTCCCAGAAGCCGAGGTAGTCGGGGTGGGTCCAATGCTCCGTCCTGTACTGAACAGTGCCTCCGGGGTGGTAGCGTTGCACAAGTGCGAGCAGCCTGGGGTGATAGTAGGCATCACCCTCCATGTCGTAGTGGATCTCCATGGTCCATCCCTGAGCCAACAGTGCATTGTGATCATCATCACTGTCATCACCCCCATTTCCTCCATCACCACCATCTCCACCATCTCCACCATCATCACCCCCATCAGCATCAAAATCATCAGAGTCATCTCCATCGTCGGGGTCACCAGCTCCCTCCTGGCCATCCTGTTCCTGCTCCTCCATAGGATCCTCCTCAGACTCTTCTATCTCAATGGGCTCCTCGAACATAGGCCCCTCTTCTGTTTCTTCGTCCATCGGGTCTTCAAGCACGTCCTCCAGAGGTTCCCCCATGGGCACCTCCACAGGTGGTTCCTCTTCCAGGTTCCTCAGGGCTTCCACCAGATGTGCCGGCACACGCTTGCCCAAAGTGAACCTGGTCCTCCTGGTGGGCATCGGAAGGGTCCTCTTGCGCGCGGTTAGCTTGGTACGGGCCATCTATAAGAATGAAAAGGTTGAGTATTAGAACAAAATAATTTTTTGGCAATAGATAAAGAACAGAATATAAGCAAAAATTTTATAGCAAATTAAAGTAGTAAAATAAAGATAATGTGATCCTAGAAACGTCCATTTCTAACTAGGTTGTTCGTCCTACAGTCAGTTATAGCTCTGATACCAATTTGTCGCACCCAATTTTGCAAAGCAAAACCAAGTACTCATATATGTGCGCCCAGGATGTCCAAACACACACATATATCACAAATTGCAATAATATCAAAGTAAAGTACTTATTACATCGCATATCTCATCATAAAAGTTAATACAAAGTTTGCTCAATGGCAATATTATTACAAACACAGCGGAAATAACTAGCCCAACTGCCACAGGGACTCCAACTGGTGAACGTCTTCCTAGTAGTCCTGGACATCCTCCGGAAACTCGTCATATCCATTATCTGTTACCCATCCGGGATTTTCATTGATGTAAAGCAAGTGTAAGCTCACCATGCTTAGCAAGTATAACAAAGGGATCTATGAGGCTCAAATAGGCTTGACACTGTTTGACTGCGGTTCGCAATTTTAGTTGATTAATTTTTAGCAACCTGAATCACTACTTTAATGAACAGTCCCAATTCCCAAGTGGTATTAAAGTATCATCCAACTATGTCTCAATTCCCAACCATCCATCATCCACAGTAACCACTAATCTCGAAGGATCCAGACCGCTCGTATCCGTGAGCACGGCTGTTATAACAGGTTAATTATTTCTGCAGAAATTGTACATCTTTACCCACCGAGCCATGATTCCCAATGCCGGGGTTCGCGAGACCCACTACACCTCTTCCAAGGAAGTGTGGCAGAGTTTCACTATGAAACCCTTAGCTAGTTGCACTAACAGGTCGTAGCTACAAGGAATGGCACACGTGGGCATCGCAGCACGGTGCACACCCAAACAGAAAAAGGAAAGATACCCTCTTACCCCTTACTGGAGCTATAGACGAGCTAGTACAAACTAGATAATAGGTTAAAGTCAGAGCCATTTGACACTCGGGGTTGTACGGTCCCTCCTGGGTTGCCGCTTCAGGATAAAGTCCTTATGGAGAGGCACTAGAGTACTCAACCCCGTACTCCAGCCCCCTATCTGTTGCTAAAAAGTTCCATTTTATCACATTGCATATAGTCTTTAAGTATGTTTAACAATTACTTCATGTTAAGCGCTGCAGCATCTATCCAAAATGCCTACCCAATAAACCCAGGTATCAAGGATATGTGGTACAATGAATCATCTAGGTAACGTCCTTAAAGGCAATTCAAATTAAACACATGCATGAATGTAAGTGGTAGTAGTTCATAGGTAACAAGGGGCCTTTGGTACACTTGCCTTCCTCAAAGTCATCCTGGGAGTACTGCTGATCCTGCTGGGGGTCCTCAGTCACCTCGAATGGCTCACCCTCTAATCGTGATCCAATCATCAATCAAGCATCATTCCAATCATTACATGCATACAAGATAGAACTCTATTAGAACAGTACACCAAACAGTGAAAACATATGTTGAAAAACTTACAGAGGTGTCACAATCCCTTCAATTGGTATCAGAGTAGGTTGGCTCATATTTGGACCTTTGGCTTAACCGCCGTTGAGCCAATGCTATTGTAGAGTGGTTGGGATGGATACCGCTAGGCCTCCACAATTTGATGGCACTAACTTCCTCTACTATAAAGCTAGAATGGCTTGCTACCTTGAGGCGGTTGATTTAGGTGTATGGAGAGTCACTCGTGACGGGATGAAACCCATTAAGAATCCCAAAAAGCCCACAAAGAGTGACAAAAAAATGCATTTTAATGCTAGAGCTAAGAATTGCTTGTTTGAATCATTTAGCATGGATGTGTTTAACCAAGTGTTCACCTTAAATACGGCACATGAAATTTGGTTAAAACTCCAAGAGCTCCATGACGGCACAAGTAATGTCCGTGAGCAAAAACATTGTCTAGCTAAGAAAAATTATGATTCCTTTGCTATGAATGATGATGAGCTTGTTCATGATATGTATTCTCGATTAAATCTAATTATCAATGAGCTCCATTCAATAGGATTATTAAAGCTAGATGATGCGGACATCATGAGGAAGATCATCTCCGTTCTACCACAAAAGAAATATGCAAGCATCATCACCATCCTTCACAACATGGAGAACCTGAGCACCATGACCCCGGGCATTGTCATTAGCAAGCTAGTGGCATTTGAAATGACACGTAAGATGGGTCAAGGAGAAGCATCTTCATCAAGCAAAGGCAAAGCTCTCGCTTGTAGCGAGAAGAAAAATATGAAGGGCAAGAAAGTTGAGTCAAACTCAAGCTCAAGCTCCTCAAGTGAAGAAGAAGATGAGGATGATGATGATGATCAATCTTCCTCCTCCACCTCCGACATTGATGAAGAATCAATCAAACTTATCAAAAAGGTGGAAAAGATGATCGTAAGGCTCAATGTTAAGGGTGCGCCCATCCAAATTCAAGACCTCATTTTCACTAATCAAAGAAACGAGCAAAGAAAGAGAGAATGCTATGGATGCGGCGAGTTGGAGAACTTTGTCCAAACAAGCCCACACCCAAGACAAAGAAGAAGGCATGCAAGAACCAAGCCCTCACATCAATAAGATCATGGGATGATTCTTCAAGTGAAGAAGAACCCCATCACAAGAGGTGAGGCCGCAAGCACTCATCATCAAGCTCTTCTCGTGTGTGCCTTATGGCACGAGGTAACGAAAGCTCTTCCTCTAGTGAGAGTGATAGTGATGATGATATGCCTTCTTATCATGAACTTGTGCAAGAAAATCTTAATTATGCTAAAGCTTGCACTAGTCAACAAAAGAAGCTTAAAAATTTAAAAGAAAAGCTAGATAGTTCACAAAAAGCATACAAAACCTTGCTTGAACAATATGAGAACTTTGCTAATCTCAATGTTGAACTATCTACTAAAATTGAGAAACTTGAGACTAGTGCAACAACAAATGCATGCACAATCAATGATGAGCAACTCTTAAAGAAAAATGAAAAATTAAAAAAAAGTTAGCTAGCTCACAAGAAGCATATAATAGTTTGCTTGCTAAAATGGAAACCATGTGCAAATATTGTGATGAGCTAACTAATAAAGTTGCTAATCTTGAAGCCGTTAGCACAACCCCCACCAAGGCATCTAAAAAGAAAAGTTCTATCTTTAACATGTCTAAAAAGGATGCCTCTACTTCTTGTAATGATTTGTGTTTAGACTCACCTTTGTGCAACCAAGTTTGTGTTGAGAAAGTTGTTGTAGATACATGCACACAAGAGGTTGCAAAGGAGAATGAGCTACTCAAGCAAGAAGTAGCTCGCCTCACCAAGGACTTGACTCAAGTGAAAGGCAAGGCGAAGCAAACCCAACTTCATCAAGATAACACCGTCAAGGGAGTGAAGAAGCTTGATGAAGGACAAACCGTGGTTTGTTACGTGTGCCACAAGGAAGGTCACAAGTCCTATGAGTGCAAGGTGAAGAATGGGGGAGGAGCAAAGAAGAAGGAGAAAAAGCACCAAGAAGGCGGACAAGAAGGCCTCCACACCTTACCTCTCTTGAAGAAGAAAAATGACAAGGTGGTGGCCATCAAGGTGAACAAGCAAGCCAACAATGGGGTCAAACGCTTTTGGGTGCCAAAGGAAATCATTTCAAACATGAAGAGCACCAAGAAGGTTTGGATCCCGAAAGGGAAGTGAGAAGTCCGTCGAACTTCAGGAATTTGGAGACTTGGCAAAGTTTGGGTGCATTTCATGGGGTGCATCATGATGGACAAAGTCATTGCCAAGTAGGTTAGTGAATACTATGGACCCAAATTCCCCTTCCCATGTTAGGTAACTAGATGTCATTACTTTCAATTAGTATTCATTTCAATCGGTATTGTTTTCAATTGATATACTCTTAAAGCATCTAGTTATCTTTCATGCCTATGTTTGCATTTACATGCTTAAATCTTTTGTCATGCATTCAATAGGTATATCATATGGTAGGCTTGCTCGGTTTCATTATCAACCCTTGGAGCAAACCTACATGGTTTAAAATTGTTTAGGAGCACGGCACATAGCTTGTTTTACAATTAGTTATCTAATATGTGCCAAAGTCCAAATTGTAGATAATCTCTCCCAAATATCATCTTTCAAGTGGTATTTTGATACTTAAATCAATGTGCACAAATTTTACAATTCAACACTTGTGTGCACAAATTTAGGGGGAGCTTAATCTACAAGTTGGATGCTTTGAGACTAACACCTTTTCAAGCTTATCTTGTGTGTAGTAGTCTCATTGCAGGGAAAATGGAGTCCCCGGAGGAAAGCATTATACTTCAATTGGTAGAAATCAAATTGATTTTCACATGTGGTATTTCTAAACCAATATCACCATGTTGATCTCACTTTGATATTTATTTGCTCTCTCCATGCATTATATAGATTAACCTCTCTTGTGCAATAAATTGCTAATTATGCATAGGCTTTTCTTTTTATCATATGCATGCATAAATTTAGGGGGAGCTTAGTCTATATAATGTTATAGTCAAGTTTTGTGACCTATTCCATGCTAATCAAATCCTTCATTTGGTTCACAAAGTTTGACCCTCCCTTGTGCTACTAATGTATTCCTTTTTGGGTGTTTGATGCCGAAGGGGGAGAATTTGAAGGACCAAAGACAAGCATTTAGTTACAAGTAGTAATGGTCCGAGAAAGGGAGGAAAGTGAATTATGGATTAGTCTAAGTAATGGGAGAATTTTTTAAGAAAGCTAGGCTTTAATCCATAATATCACATGGGGACATTTGCAAGGGCAAGACAAGTTTTTAAGTAAAGTTTTAATGGGTATCTGTCAATTAGTATCATATAACCTTGCCCTTTGCATTACATCCTAGCAAGTAGGTAGTTTTTAATCTCCAAATTCTTATCATTTGCTTGCTTTGGTCGTGTTGTCATCAATCACCAAAAAGGGGGAGATTGTAAGGAAAATGGACCCTTGGCTTTTGGTGTTTGATGACCAACACAACCAAATTGGACTAATGAATTTGCAAGTGTTTATTTTGTAGTTCAATAGGGTGCAAGACATGACTTGGACGAAGGCAACGTGGTGATCCAATGATCAACACCTTAAGAAAGACCTTAGAAGCACAAGAGAAGACCCAAGATATCAAGCAAAGTCCAAGCACGAAGATTGGAACCAAGTCGTACGCAAGATCGCGAAGAAACGAGCTCACTGAGGTGACCGGACGCTGGACAAGTGACCGGACGCTAGGCAGAGAACTCGGCAGACAGGCGACCGGACACTACACCGGACGCTGGCGGCAACCGACCAGACGCAAGACAACAGCATCCGATCGAGTACAGTAAGGTTCCAGAGTGGCAAAACTGTGACCGGACGTGTCCAGTGGCAGGCGACCGGATGCTGGCCAACGTCCAATCAGTATATTGCCGGCTCAATAGTTGGGACGACTAGACACGTCCGGTCAGGACGATTCAGCGTCCGGTCAGTAGCAGTTTCACAGATATTCAACCCTAACGGCTACTTTCTTAGTGGGGCTTATAAATACAACCCCCAACCAGCCATTTGAGAAGTGTGGAGCTGAGGAAACATACCAAGGGTGTTGATACACCATTTTATTGATCTCCACTTGCATAGTGCTTAGTGATTCATCAGGTGATTAGCGTAGGTGCTTTGCGAAGTGCTTAGGTTGATTAGACCACCGCTTATGCGCTTGCTCTAGGTTTAGGCCTAGTGTTTAGTGAGGTTTGCATACCTCTTACCACTCGGTGCTTGCGAGCACCATTGTTGTACATCGGAGGGGCTTGAAGTCTTGCGAGATCACACCAACCGCGTTTGTGGTGTGGCCACCACCGTGTACCGGTGGGAACAAGGCCCGCGGTGTTTCGGCCGGAAGCTTGATAGTGAAGACGGCGGGAGCATCCGGGAGAGGCTTGCTGGAAGGCATGTCGGAGACCCACTTGCGCGTGGGGAAGGCCCAAGGCTATCCACGGAGTTACCCAACCAGGAGTTTGGCCCTTGCGAGGGATTCCTTGCGAGGGGCTCCAACGAGGACTAGGGGGAAGCTTGCGCGCTTCTCGATACCTCGATAAAAATACTGGAGTCGTCGACGGGAGTTTGCATATCTCTACCTTGCTTTTTAGCTTCCGCATTTACTTTGATTACTTTACTATGTTTGCGGTAGAGATAGCAACACACTAGCAAAACTATAGTTGCACATCTAGATAGTTTATCAGTTGCATAGGTTTTGCTAGGGTTAGAAAAAGAGGCCATAGTTTGGAGTTAGAATTTTAAGTTACCTAATTCACCCCCCTCTTAGGCGTCACGGTCCCTTCACCCGCTTAGTCCCTGAGCCTAATAGTAGATGACATGGTCACGCGGTGCCAGGGTCCAGAAAGTAGAAGAAAGGCAAAAGACCAGCCGAGTAGGCAACCAGTCCATGGGCTGAGCCCTAAAATGAAAAGGCGTGCATTCACCACAAGGTAAAGTGTGCCCACTTAGTCCTTGAGCCTGATAGTAGGTGATGTGGTCACATGGTGCCAGGGTCAGAAACAACAATAACCAGAAAAAAGTCCCCAGTATGGTGAGGAACCGAATCGTAATGATGACGTAGTCCCCGAGCCACAAGTGAAAATCTCAGAAAAATCAAGAACTATCGATTACTCAAATCGTAGAGAAAAAACTAGAGTAATGACTGTACAATAGAAATTACTAAGCCTTGATGGTATTGCGGAGAGGTCGGCGAATATTCGGTGTGCATTACCGAGTTGCGTCAAAAAATGGGTGATATGGGCCGTAGTTGCGCGGAAACCCAGATAACGGCCCAGCACGCTGCTTTGGGGAATTTGGAAGGGCGCAAATCGGCATGGTGCAGTTTCCTAGAAACCCTTGAATGCGAAAAGTCGAGAGGGTGTCTTTATAACTCCGTCGCCGCACTTTGCGCTCTCACCTTTACCACTTCGTCGCTTTGTCTTCCTCCTCACCCTCGCGCTCCCCCATTCGCATCCACACACACTCCGCCACTAGGGCTAAAAAACTTGCATAAAGTGACCAATCTCAATCTAGATCTGAGGGATGGCGCTGAAGAGAGGAGGTGGTAACACGAAGAAGGCGGTCACTGGGGTGAGCCATGACAAGGAATGGGCATCGTCACTCATGGGGGAGACAGAGCTCAACGAGATGGTGGAGACGGGAATTCTTCCTAATCATGTCACCGTCAGATGGCGTTCGGTCAACGGTGAGCCCTATCTGATGCCACACACTGACGAACTTGTTGTATTTGAAGATTACTTCTAGCATGGATTAGGGCTTCCGATACATCCTTTCTTGTGGGATATGTTGGAGTATTGGGGAGTGAGCTTATGTAATCTTCATCCGAACACTATTTTACACATTTCTATGTTTATCCACTTCTACGAGGTTTATCTTGGCAATCTTCCCCATTTCAATCTCTTCCAACACCTTTTCTGGCTCAAGAAGAAAGGAGGGGGCGGTTCCAAAGTTGTCGGTGGTGTGTATCTATAGCTCCATGATGGGATGGTGAGCAAATACATTCCTATGCTATTGAATACCTCACTGAAGGGGTGGAATACTAGGTGGTTCTATATGAAGAAAAGTGATCCTGCCATCCGATGTGATGTCGACCAGATTCCGAAGAATCAAAGGAGCTGATCGGAGAAACCAACCAGTGCTGATATGGAGCAGGTGAAGGAGCTCCTTGAGCTAATGAGGGGCATGAAGGTGAGTGGAGTGGTGGTGGCGGGGAACTTCATACTACGCCGCTCCAGCCCTACAAGGAGAGGGCTCATCCAAGCTTTGACTTCAAAGGAGATACTGACGGCACTCTGGAGACGACGGAGAGACTGACAAAGGAGGCTATGCTACACCGAGCCGCTAAACTATTCGCTCCAAACATGTCGTACACCATGCCGGGGTAGCCGAAACCCTCTAACTGCACGAACTCACCTCCTCAGGTAAAAATCTTGACTGTTGTTCCTGGTGCTTTTATCCCATGCCGGCACCGAGCAGTGGACAAATTCGCTTATGGAAAGATCCATTGGCAGGAATGGATGACGTACTTCTCGGGCATGCTAAGGAGCGATTGGCCAAAGGCAGTGGATGCTAGGCCGACCACTCAGTCAGAGGAAAGTGCCATCAGCACCTCATTCGAATCTATAGGTGAAGGTGCTGGTCAAGAGGAAAGTCTGCCCCCGATATCAGAGAAAGTTTGGGGGAAAAGGGCGGAGAAAGATGAGCCGTCCTGAAAGAAAAGAAGAGTGGCGGATGTAGCTCCCCATAAGCTGATCGGCATCTGATTTGGTGGCGATCGAACCGCTCGGACGCACAGTGTGGTGACATTCGAGTGGTCGGACGATGATAGGGCTCTAGTAGCTCCCCCTCCGAGCACTAAAGCATCATCACACAACACGCGCACAGAAGTGCAATTGAAGGGAGGGGAAGGAGTCCCCGAGCAGCAGGCGGAGAAGATGTCGACGGTGGGGCCACAAGACCTCTAGCCTAGGACATGCAGGTTGACCCTAGAGCAGCGCCTGGGAGCTTAGGGAGGTAGTGCCAGTCTAGAACCATTCATCGGGAAGTTGATGTGTAAGTGTCTTTCCCTTGGGATCGGTAGCTATCCGATTTTTATAGTTGCAGTGATCAATGAGCTAATCTGATGTAGAACAGGTCACGCGAAGGATCTAAATCCTTCAGGCCAGACTAGCGAGCAGCTACGGGCTGGTCCTACCATGGAGACATTATGGACAGACTCCATCCTAGAGTCCTCAAGCGCTCATCGGTTTGTAGAGGATTCAACCACCGCTGCTGAGGGAGTTGGAGGTGGAGGGAGGTCGGCAACAACAATAGACAATTCGATGGAGATGCTAGGAGCACCGATAAAAGTCACCGAGTCTTCGAAGGTGTAAGCGAGAGCTACCAGAGCTATGCCAGAATCGGGGGCGCAGAGGCTGGCAGCGTCGGAGGAGCAAGCAGCGCAACCTGAGATGTCACAGGGCATGGTCAGTCGCTCCGTGGGGCCACCGAGCCCCCAAGGAGCACCACCGGCTATGGAGGAAGAGGATGAGGTCGAGGAGATTGAGTGCGAAGGATCACGACCTCAAACCATCCGCATCTTCCGTAAGCGAGCGGAGGAAATTGTGGTCATAGAAGAGGAGGACACCACCAGGGAGGTGAAGAGGCTACGGTCCACCCTTCGCACAACTATGAAGCAAATTGAGGTTAGTGTTGTGTCAGCGGTGTCTGTCTTTGTCATTGGAGACTATGGTCATTTATAATCTTGGTGCTTTGTAGGGCATAGCATGGACTACCATACAATGGTAGCAGTTGATCAAAAGGATGGATCCCCTTGCTGAGGAGAACGAGAAACTGAGGGAGGCGATAAAACTGATGGAGAAGAACATCCAGAGGGCCCAGCGTAAAAGGGATCTTGCTGAATCAAACACCAAGGTCCTAGAGTACCAAAAGGGCGTCTTATCTAAGCAGTTCAAGACCATCTCTGAGCAGCTGGAGCACACCTTCGAGCAGCTGAAAAGCGTCTCTGAATAGAAGAAAGGTATTATAGATCAATGAATTTGTTCTGCAATACCAAATAGTCTTGATGTTGCTATCGACCATTACGTTTGTAGAGCAAGATGTGGAGCTTGGTCGGTGCGTCAAGTCATCGGTCAACTCAAAGAGGAGAAGGAAAAGCCGCCTAGGTGAGCGAAGAAACTGGCCGAGGATCTAGAAGGTGAGTAGTTCATGGTCAGAGTTGTTGCTAAAATGATTTCTTCGTTCGATGGGTCCCTTTGGTGTCTACAGAATACCATCGAAGAACCAAGGTGTAGTTCGACGTGCTAGAGCTAGAGGCAAAAATCTAGAGGGGAAAACTTGACGTCATGGTCGCCGAAGTCAGGCTTGTGCTCGATTATATCGACATGGAGGTAGCTCCTAAGCTCGATGACAGGCCACCCCGTCTGGATGCCATCATTGATAGGTGCAAAGCAGCGTGGGAGAACTTCAAAGGCTTCAACTGAGACGATGCTATCTTCGTCATGATGCATGCCCTAGTAGTGGTCCAGTCTCACTACCCTACAATCAATCTTCGAGCGATAGGGGCTAGATTCGCCAGAGGGACGAGTGCGATGAAGGAGGAGCAGCTGAAAGATAAGGTGGAGGACGCGGCGAAGAGGCTGGCCAGTGATGTCAAGCTGTTCGGCAAGGTAGGCGGTGACGGCCAAGCTCAATAGCCTGAGTGGGGAGGAACATGTATGGAACAAATGGAAAGGGGAGTTAGATGCACGAGGGCCTAAGCAAACATTTGTGTATTTGTATAAATGTTGTAAGCAGACGACATATGCGTGATCAGGCGGCTTGCTAGCGCTTGTGATGAAAAAGAGACGTGTTGTTAACCCTAACGCATTTATACATTTTATAAGTAGCGTCCGAGCAGTTAGTTTGTTTCTGTTCTCTTGGCCTTGGCTAGCCCATATTCCATAACATCGAGTGCTAGAGCCCATGCACGTGTAGGAGAGACAGACGTGACCGAGGAACCACTGCCGACCACCCATAATGCAGAGCGCCAGAGCCCGTAGCACATGTAGGGAGAGATCGGAGATAGGGTTTTCTCCAAGGAACACAGAGCGGAACGTTTGTTGCTCGATGGTTGGCGGAATATCTTAAAGATATTTTAGTATGGAGAAACAGGGCTAAGCGTTTATGAAGATCACGTATAATTGTCAGAGTTTGGAGCTTGGAGCTGGTAATCATAAATGGAGATTAAACTAGAGTGGAGAAATAATGGAGACAAATTATGGCGACAAAAACTTCATTCATTATAGAGTGAAGAGTTCATATCTGGAGCATTTCAAGGATAGAAACGTATAAGGTGCTCGATATTCCATGAATTGGGGATATTCATTCCCTCCATGTCACATAGCCGATAAGACCCTGGTCGGGTAACCTCTTTGACCATGTAAGGCCCTTCCTAGGGGGAGGAGAGCTTGTGCATCCCTTCAGTTTTCTGCTTTCTATGGAGAATGAGGTCACCGACCGCAAATGAACAACCTTTGATATTGCGATTGTAGTATCTTCATAAGCCTTCTAGGTATTTGGCTGTGCAGATGCAAGTGATCAGGCGTTCTTCTTTGGCTCTATCGACGTCCTCTATCCGAACAGCTATGGCTTGCTCTTCATTATAATGCTCTACCCTAGGTGCTCAGAAGGCAATGTCTGTAGGAAGTATGACCTCTGAGCCGTAGACCAAAAACATGGAGATACATCGGTGTTGTGACTAGCTTGAGTGCACAGTCCCCAGGCCACAGCTAGGAGCTCTTTGAGCCATCTGCCCGGATGCTTTTCCTCTTTTTGGTATAGTCTCTTTTTGAGGGCATCAAAGATCATGCCGTTCGCCCGTTCGACCAGGCCATTGGCTCTAGGATGGGCAACAGAGACGTATTTGACGGAGATGCATCGGTCTTTGTAGAAGTCTAAAAAATGGTGACTAGTGAATGTAGTTCTGAGGTCGGTGATAATACTGTTCGGGAGACCGAATCTATGGATGATATCTTCGAAGAGCTCGACTACCTTCTTTGCAGTAGCCGAAACAAGTGGCTTATATTTGATCCACTTGGAGAACTTGTCAATGGCAATGTATACGTACCAAAAACTGCCTGGCACAGGCTTGAAAGGCCCGATCATGTCGAGTCCCCAGCATGTAAAAGGCCAAGAAGCTAGGATGGTTTGCAATTCCTACGCCAGCACGTGTATTTGCTTGGCAAAAAACAAACATCCTTCACAATGTCAGATGAGGTCCTCTGCGTCGGAGATGGTCGTGGGCTAGTAAAAACTAACACGGAAAGCTTTGCCGACCAGGTTTATGGAGGTCGCATGATTACCACAGGAGCCAGAGTGAATTTCAAGAAGTAATTTCACTCTCTCTTCTTGGGTGATGCATTTCTATAGTATCCCTTTCTTGATGCTTTTCCTCATCAACTTCCCATCTACTAGCACATAATGCTTGCTACGATGGATGAGACATTCAGTTTCAGTCTTGTCGGCGGGTACATCGGTGCTGGTTAGGTACTTGATGAACTGCTCCCTCCAATCTATGGCCGGTGAAGGTACTGCAAGTATTAGCTGCTCAGCGGGGGGGGGATTTCTTGAACTTCCTTCTCTTCCTTAATTGCTGATGTAAAGAGGTCTTGAACGAAAACACTAGGTGAAATCGTGGCGCGAGAAGAGCCTAACTTAGATAGGTGGTTGGCGAGCTGATTTTGGTCTCATGCCACGTGGTGGTACTCGATACCGTAAAACTTTCCTTTGAGTTTTCGAATCTCGGCGCAGTATGTGTCCATCTTCTCACTAGAACAGGATCAATCTTTGTTGACTTGGTTGAAGACCAATGCGGAGTCTCCATATACCATGAGGCATTTGACGCCAAGCTCGATGGATATACGAAGTCCATGGAGACATGCTTCATATTCCGTGGTGTCGTTGGAAGCTGGAAAAATGAATTCGGAGGACATATCAGAGCTTGTCCTTAGTCGGAATAATAAACAGAATGCCGGTGCCAGCACCATTGATGTTGAGGGCACCGTCGAAATACATTATCCAGTGCTTGGGGCAAGTAGCGAGGATGGGCTCTTGGATCTTGGTCCACTCAGCGACGAAGTCAGCCAACACCTACGACTTAATGGTCGGCCTGCTTCTAAATTCTATGGAATAAGTGCCGAGCTCGACTGCCCACTTGATGATATGGCCATGGGCCTCTTTGTTATGGAGGATGTCCCCTAGAGGGAACTCGGTGACAACGGTGATCTTATAGTACTCGAAGTAATGGTGGAGCTTGCGCGACATGACCAGAATGGCATATAACAGCTTCTGAACCTGAGGGTAATGAGTTTTGGACTCATTAAGATCCTCACTGATGAAGTAGACCAGACGTTGCACCTTATAGGCATGTACGACCTCCTCATGCTCGACAATGATAGCTGTGCTAACGACACGAGAGGTAGCGGTGATGTAAATCAATAGGGTTTCATCTAGTTGAGGCACCATCATGATCGGGGTCTTCATTAAAAACAACTTGAGCTGCTCGAAGGCCGTATCAGCCTCCTCTGACCAGGAGAAGCGCTTAGAGGCCTTGAGTAGTTTGAAGAACAGTAGTCCCTTTTCACTGAGGCATGATATAAAGTGGCTGAGAGCAGCCATGCACCCTGTGAGCTTCTATATATCCTTTACGCAGGTCGGCTATTTCATTTTGGTAATGGCAGAGACCTTGTCGGGGTTGGGTTCGATGCCGCGGGTGCTAACGATGTAGCCCAAGAGTATGCTAGATGGAACTCTAAAGATGCACTTTGAAGGGTTCAACTTCCATCTATATCTTTGTTTACACCAAAATTTGGAAGGAGAGTCATAGGGACCAAAAGCTCCCAGGATCGTATCATCAAGGGATCAGTTGCGGGCGGATCAGAAACAGCTGATTCAAATGCAAAATCTAGGAATCGGCTTTCTTTGGACAGCGCCAGCAGATAACGATGGAGGCTACGCTCGATGCCAGGACGAAAACATGTTGGACTCTACAAAAAGGAAAATATTAGAGTCCAAGTTATCTTAAATTAGGAATATTTTCATCGTGCCAAAGATTGTATTGAGTCGTACTCGAGTAGGGTTCGTTTTTAGACTCTAGGTATAAATACCAAACTCTGGCTATTGTAAGAGACAACCAATCAATCAAATACAAGTCAATTACTTTTTTCGGCTCTGGCCACCCCTTAGGAGTAGGAGTAGAGTAGATCCCGGTGAGTTCTTCGGCAAGTACGGCGGCATCGATCCGGTCGACCTCCACTGCTTGTTGTAAGTACCGTCATGGTTTATACCTCTGTTTGTATGGCTGCATCGATCCGGTCGACCCCCACTGCGTCTCTAGTATAAGCTAGTTATCGACTCTTGTCTAATTCAAGTATGGCCTATGTGATTCTGCCTCACACCTCAATGCTTGAATTGGATCAAGGTCAAGTTATCGGCTCTATCCTAGAGTGGCAGTCTTTGATAGATTCATTAAGTTACCAATATTGCTTATTGCTTTTATTGTTTATCTAATTACAGCAATATCACTCTGCCCGATTGAGATTGATCTAGATCTGTCTTATATCTTGTTTAACTCATTGTTTGCTAATCTAAAACTGATCTAATCTACATCTTAAGCGATGAGTTATGTTTTTATCGGCTGTTTTGCGTCAATCTTAATCGTGCATAGCGTGCGGTTAAGGCATGTTTGATCTTGAGTAGATCTATCGGTTAGCAAGAATTGTTTCATGGCCCGTCATCACGGCCTGTGAGATTCTATCTCTCACCCCACTGTTGGCACCGTGGAGTGGGGATCGTTGGTTGATAGACCCGTTCCTGAGAAGGCATGACCTTAATTGTGCGCTATGCCTGAATCGGCTGTTTAGCCGATATCGAATGCTTTCACGAACAGTTCACATCACGAGATCATTGAAGTAGGGATAAGTTGAAAGATGTGTTAGCCCCATGATCTTGTTATTGTATTACGGCCTGCATGATTCTACCTTATGCCCCACAGATATTAGTAATGAGTTAGGGTCATCGAGTCTATTGTTGTTTCTATGGCCTACATGATTTTGCCTCATGCCCCACTGGTCATGGTGATAGATGATATCTAACATGTTTATTAAATTTATCTTTATTAAACAATTAAGTGATGTTGAATTGTTTCTTTATAAGAAAGAGTTTGGTTACTCGTAATCATTGGCTCAGTATGGACCGATCATCATTGATATCTTATTGCTATTGATTAATATTCGTTTAAATGATATTTATCCTGAATGATAACCGATTCTCTTGATACGACCCCATGAACTCTAACTAGCTTATTCTCATGAATATACTGGAATCGGCTATTTAGCCGATTTCCTCTCATATCGGCTCTCACAGTCGTACATTCGGAACTGTCTGGCAACACCAGCAAGTTTCGCCCTTAATTACTGATGAACTTTCTCTCCTTGTCAATTGCAGGGTCAAATTGACTGGCACGCCTTAGGAGGATTGCGCAGGATCGACCACCCCTGCGCTGAAGCTAGGCGGATCTGCTCCATCGAGTGGACCCTTTCGGCTTGCTGCATGTGTCCTCGGCATGGGATGAAATTCTGTGTCGACACACGTTTCTGGCACGCTCGATGGGACACCACAATCGTCATGGCGGTTCACAACAACGATAGCATCCTTATGGTACATTATGAAGACATGCCTGATGAAGATAAGGATACCATCAACAAAGCTACAGAAGAGTTTTAGAAGAAGTGTTTGTTGTCCTACACCAAAACACATGACAACACAATTATTCAGAAATTTCCACTACCAAGAGTTCTACTACATGGGTAGACAGATACGGTCGAAGCTGAAGATAGGCGTTTCTTTATGGAAGCCATACACAAGTCTGTTCATGATGCCATATCAAGCCGCAATGAAGCTTTTGTTGACGCATTTCACAACGCCATGAAAGAGGCGATTCATGGAATTCTAGTTGGTCAGGTTGGATCGACTTGTTATAATATTCCAGATCCGTTGACCCAAGGGACTAATCAAGTCGATACCAGTCATCAAGAAGCGGCACCAACTGGTAATGGTGGCGTTTAGACACTTCAAGGTTCATCTGAACAAACTCCGAGTACTACTACAAATCAAATACAGTACAATCCTGGACCATCAGTACAGCATGTGCAGCAGCTGGTGGGGCAAAGTCAAAACCAGATGATCAATTTTGGCACATCAGGCCACATACCGTCGTCGGCTTAGAAGATAGCACCATCCGTTCAGAGGATCCATAGAGATATAGATCCTTATGTCTATAATCTAAGACTTCAAGCAGCAAGCCAGCAAAGGACCCAACAGATTGAGATTCCACAAGGCTATCACTATGGCATGGATTATAACACCCTCCACATGATACCAAATCCAGGATATCAAGGCACGCGGGATTTCAATCCATAGATGGGTCAGCAAGTACCGAGAAATCCAAATCCGTAGGCTGACGAGTTGCTGCTGAAGGTGACCGAGATGATGAAGAATCAGTTCGGTCTGAAGCCAAAGGGAATGACTTTTTCGTACAAATGCCCATATCCAGAATGGTATGATTTGGTCGCTCTTCCTACAAATTATAGGCTCCCAGAGTTCGTCAAGTTCACTAATCAAGACGGTACAAGCACAATAGAACATGCCAGTCAGTATCTTACACAATTGGGCGAATCATTAGTTGAGGATGCTCATCGAGTTCATTTCTTCTCCTTGTCCCTGTTAGGGCCGGCCTTCACTTGGTTCTCATCATTACCAGTCAACTCCATTGCCAATTGGGCCAACCTAGAGAAGAAGTTTCATACATATTTTTACACTAGGACTGGAGAGAAGAAAATAACCGATTTGACAACCATGAGGTAGAGGACTAATGAATCAGACACTAAGTTTCTTCAGAGATTCCGAGAGACTAAGAATCTATGTTTCTCATTAAGCTTGGCCGATGATCAACTAGCTGCTTTGGCCATCCAAGGAATGTTGCCAATGTGGAAAGAAAAGCTGCTAGGGCAAGAGTTTGACAACTTGGGACAATTGGCTCAACAGGTAGCAGCGCTCAATAGCCAATTCCAGAGTATGCGTAGAGATACCTGATTCTAGAAGAACACCACAATAGCCGAAGCTTACGATCCATATTCAGTCAATGGCGGCTATGAAGACGAAGAAGAAGAGGTTACTGCAGCTGAATGGAATTGAGGCAAGAAGACAGTGATGGTGCCAAATCCTTGGGGAAGAGGAGTTGAGGAGAGTTATGACTTTGATGTTACCAAATCGGACAAGCTCTTTGATTTCTTGCTTGAGAAGGGGCAGATCAAGTTGCTCAATGGTCATGTCATGTTGCCCCCTAATCAGTTGAAGAACAAGAAGTTCTGCAAATTCCATAACGCTACCTTTCATTCCACTAATGAATGCAAAATCTTCAGGCAGCATATACAGAGAGCTATTCAACAAGGGAGGCTCAAATTTGATACACCTCAGAAGATGAAAGTCGATGATAATCCTTTCCCAGGAGATCAGAACATGGTTGATACTAGGCTATTCAAAGAAAAAACCAAGGTCCTAACATCGACCAAATCGAGAGAAGCTGGGACAGTTGATCCCAGAAGGCAAATATCGGCTGATGAGTACAGAGAGATTAGAAGGTGTCGTGCTGAACAAAAGAGCTTATACAAGCAAGGGAAGACATCGAAAGCAGAGACATCAAAGCTGTGGGTCACATCTCGGATTCTATTGAATAAATGGTAGCGGCAGAAGGAAAAGGATTATCAACGTTGGTTAAAAGATCAAGCATACCAGCATCAATTAGAAGAAGAGAGGTATGAAAGGGAACAAGTTGAATTACATTGGAATTGTCCCTTCTTTAGGCATTGCTGGAATAAAGGTTTGAAGTTGCCAACCAGACACGACTGTCCAGAATGTAGCAATCAATATCGGGAGTATAGGCAATCTCGAACCAATCGCCGGTCTATCCATGCTCAAGATGCATATCATCATAACAACATGGATCGGCGCTTAAAAACGAAAGTGTTCATGATCGGTTGGGAAAAAGAGTCATTGGACAGGACTGGGCTGATCATGAAGAGGAAGGCACTGAAAGAAGATACATGTGGTAGGAAGGCTAGTGGTGCCCAGGAGATTTGATGAGAAGCCAAAAGAGGAGGGTGCAACGCCTAAGGAACAGAGAGATGGAATAGGCTCAGGCACCCGGTAAAACTCAAGTATGGCGTACCAAGCAGATAGCTGATAAGAGGCAACCATCGGCTAATATCCAAATGGCTTTTCTATTACCATCAGAATTCAGAGCTCCGGTAGATCAGGAAGTTTATTTAGACTATGATGAGTCAGAGTATGAAAACATGGTTGCCAAGTTAACAGTTGTGCAACCACCTTTCTTTTCTTTTTGAGAAAACATTACATCAGACTTCCTCTTCGCATCAAGACCAGTGGCAAGGTTCGGCGGAGCAGACAGCTACGGTAATTTTGCTCACCAACACAATTAAAATTTCCTCTACAAAACTTCAGGCCCTATGGCCTTAACAAACGAAAGAGTCGATTGTCTAAATCTTTTTTCATCGCAAAAAAGAAGGTAAGATCAAACAAACGAAAATTACGAAATCGTTTCCAGGACACAAAAGTACTGACACTTGTTCACATATTACAAAAAAAGTGTTTATCAAGCTAACTACTTCTATGAAGGAAGGACCTCTTCTTTCAACCTGTTCGCCAAGTTCCGCGCGAGGGGAGCCACTACCTTTTCCATCTTATCCAGCTCATCGTCATCATAGACAGGCGCGAAGCCATGGCTCATTACCTCTAGGTTAATCTCCTGAGCATAATGGGAATGAGCAACAGCAAAGGCTTGGGTGATCCCGATGTGGAAGGCGTCCTCCTCAAGTTGGCCCACCCGTGTCGTGATACCCGCGGCACGAGCCGCGAGCGAGCTAGTTTCCACCGGTTGCTCCACCCTCAGGGCATCGACGACCACCCCGACAACGGCTTGCAAAAGGTCATGCTCGTTGCTCTCGGTCTGAAGGATCTCTCGCACTTCGGTAAGCTCCTTCTCTAGCTTGACAACAGCGCTCTCAACATCCAACCTTCAGTTCACCGTGACGCCAAGATCTGCCCGGAGGGACTTAGCCACCCCACGTGCCTCGTCGCGCTCTCGGATGGCCTGGTCACGATCCTCACAAGCTACGCTGCGCTCCGAACGAAGTCCTTCCTCGGTCCAGCGTAGCTCGTCCTGCTCCTCGCGCAACCGGGTGATCGACGTGGCGTCCCGGTCCACCCTCTGCTGCAATGCCGTGAGCCTCTCGTTAGCCTTCAGCTTGAGGTCTCGCTCTATCTCTAGCTCCACCAGGAGCTCGCTGGCCCACTCACTGGCTGCGGCATCCTTCTGTAGCAGCTCGTCCCGCTCCTTTCGAAGCCTAGCGGCATCCTCCTCATCCAGCTTCACCCTCGCCGACAGATCCTCAAACATTCCATGAGCCTCCTCCACATCTCGACGCGCCTCGGCCTCCCACTACTGTGCAGCAGCGAGTTGCGCGCCTACATCTCCTCGCAGCCTGGCCTCCTCGGAAAGGCGGTCCCATTTCACCTTTTGCTCACAAAGGAACCAAGACTTGTCTCGGCTACGAGCAACAATGTTCTGAAAAAAGGGCTAGAATCAGAAGACACGAAAAAATATGTGAAGAAAGAAGAAAACAAGCAAGAAGATCAAGCGGATACCCGGCTAGAAAGAGCGAGGATTTCACGCAAGGCACCACTGGCCTCATTCAAGGCATTCCACACAGCCGAGAACTCGATGTCCAGATTCTCCCGCTCTAGGCTCTCAGCAGCATCGTCGAGCGAGAACAGAGCCGATGATGGGTCCTCGGTGGCCATCCACTGAAGCGGTGGCTCTACCCTCATGGGAGAGCGGCCGCCTCCCGACAACAGAGCCAAAGGCGGCTCCCTTCGGGTCCTTCCCACCACCGTCATGACGACCGAAGACCATGTCCTCCTCCATCCGGCCTGCCCCAGGCGCCATAGCCTAGACCACTGGTGGCACGGATTGCGCCACCCCCTCAGACGCCACCACGGCAGTATCCGACCCTGCCGGGCTTATCGCGGTTGCGGTCACCTCCGGCGGGGCCACTGGCGGCGCGAACTGCGCTGCTCCATCAAACACCACCGCGGCGGCATCCAACTTTGCCTGGCCCACGTCTGGCACCATCGCTTGGGTCACCTGGGGCACAGAACATGCCACCCCCTCGGACACCACCGTAGTCGCATCCGGCTACTCTCGGCTTGTCACGGTCGCGACCGCCTGCTCGACAACCACCAAGGGCACGAGCACCACTACGGACGCTACCGGACCAGCCAACGAGGCCGCAATGACAGCATCACTCCTGCTCGAAACAGGGGTGACGCCAAGCAGTGTGATCCATCCCTCCTGAAGGGCAAGGCTCTTCCTAGGCGCTGGCCCCAAAGGGTGGCCCCGTCGCAAGAATCTGCAAAATAGAAAAAGGGCATAAGGTTGGAACAGAAAAATAAAGGAAGAGAACGAGGGGAATCGGCGACGTACTCTAGTGCTTTCGATCAACGGGTACGTTTCGGGGATGAACCCCCGGACCCCTGCTCCAACTTAGGTGGGCGGGACCGCTTCAAGCCGCCCCCCTGCTCCAACATAGGGGGGCTCGTCTCTCTTGCCTCCAGGGGCGCGGCACCAGAGCTGCTCCCCTCCATCGGCTCATGGGGTGCGGTGCCAGAGCCGCCCCCCTCCATCAGCTCACGGGCTACGGCATCGGAGCCGACCCCTCCACCAGTACCTCGGAGATGGCCTCGGATCCATCCCCTCCCATCCACCGATCCACCGCTGGCACCCCGCGGGTGACGGCGGCCTTCGGCTCCTGCCGGACCCAGAGGTAGGCCCGGCTCCACTGTCCCCGTGGACTCACTTCCTTTCGCATGGAATGGAAGGGGTCCCTGCAGGGACAACGAGTCCTCATTCACCAGGTCACCCCAATCCACGCCGGCTACCATCTCATCATCATCGTCATCATCGTCGTCGTCATCATCGCTACTAGTCTCCTCTCCTCGATCGCGAGCTTGCTGCTTCCATATCGCCTTCCTCTTCATAAGCTCCCTCGTATTCTTGTCCCAACCGGCCAGGGCGTGATTTGCTGATGCCTAAGCTGGGTCCTTCGGTAGCGGAACCGGGCTGTTCTTGAAGAACAGTCCTCCTAGCTGATCTCGCTATCCCACGGTTAGCATCAGAGGATCAAAAATTTCAAGCGAAAGAAGGAGCAAGAGAAAAGAAAACTTACAAAGTCAACAAACCCCAGCTCCAGCCGCATCAGAGGATGCCCCGACACTGGGTACACAAAGTCGAGGATGGCGCCAACAGAGTCCTTCGTGGGCTCCATCGCCTCCTTAATACGCTGTGCCACCTCAGAAGGAGGAAGCGCGTCGTCGGCAAGCGTCGTCCCTTCGAACGACGCTTCAGGCACCATCTGATACAGGGGAAGCGCGCGCGCCATCAGCGGCGTGACCCTCCTCATGTGGTAGGCACCAATAATCCTTGACCCCTTCACACCCCTCTCCTTCAGGGTTCGGAGGGCAGCGAGAAGGCCGTTAAGGTGCTTCTTTTCCTTGGCCTGAACGCCCCATCCTCACGACTCCGGGGCCTCCAAAATATAGCGCCCAGTGAAGGTTGAAAGGGAGTGGTGACGTCGTTCTTGACATAGAACCATTGTGAATGCCACCCCTTGTTAGAGGTGGTCAGACGCATCAACGAATACACCCTCGCCTGGGTGCTACGGAGGTGGATGCTAGCGCACCCCACCGGCGCGTGCAGATCCTCCTTCCCGACCCGCCTCTTCACGAGATTGACGGCAAAGAGGTACCGCCACAGGTCAAAATGTGGATCGATCCCTAAGAACCCCTCGCACAGAGCGACGAACGCCGCAATATGTTGAATCCCGTTAAGGGTAAGGTGTTGAAGCTCCACCTGGTAGTAGTCATCAGTCCCCGAAAGAACTGATGGGCGGGCGTGGCGAATCCCCGCTCGTGGAAGTGGGCGAAAGAAACGACGTAGCCTTTGGGTGGCTCCGGTTCCGCCTCTTCACCGGCCAGCCGCCACTCCATGATGGCGGTCAACGGGCGAAGGAGGCCTCCGCGGCCAAGGCCCTCTAAGCGCTGATGAGAGATGTTGGATTTATACCCCGGGTTCATTGCGACGGCAGGAGCAGCATGGGGAACAAGGCAGCAGTGAGTTTGATGACGGAGGCAGTATGGGTGCGAGAGATGCAGGCGATTGATGGCGGAGGCAGTATGGGTGCGAGAGACGCAAGCGATTGACGGCGGAGGCAGTATGGGTGCGAGAAACGCTAGTGGTTGACGGTGGTGGCTAAGGAAGCGAAGGCGAGGAGGCAAAATGCGGAACCCTAGGGGCGAACCCCGTGGTTTTATAGGGGCGACGGATGCGAGAAGGGCAACTGTCCCCCTCGATCTCCGAGCCTGCCACGCGCACCGCCGCGTCACCTCGTGGGATACGCGCACACGATCCATATCCCTTCCCAAAAAATCGTGCCGCACGGTTCGCCTTCCCCCGGCAGACCGGGACTCTCTATCCATCGAGAGGACACGGGTCATAGAGCTTTTCCCTTCGGTCCACCTAGGGTCCCAAATCCAAAGACCCATCCCAACGAGGGATAGGCCCACAAACTACCGAGACTCAAGGGCATAAGCGTCACTAGGGCCTCGATCCGCAGTCAGGTCCCAGCCAGGCCGGCACTAACTAAAATATCCCATTGACGAAAAACCAAGTCTTTCAGCCTTACCCACGAAGGGTCCGATACTACCCCTAGGCGATTCTACTCAAATCACCAGGGGGCTCGGGGGCTACACCCATCAGGTGCGCTCGCGCGCACCCTCTGGCAAATTAACTCCGACGAAATCAAAAACACCCCCCGAGCGATTCTATCCAAATCACCCGGGGGCTCGGGGGCTACTGTCGGGGACCTAACACCGGGGTACCCCAGGAGATGGAACCAAAAACCATCGAACGTTAAAAACTCCCAGACAGACAAGGACGCCGCTGCTTTCCTTGCCCGAATAACGAGAGTTTGGTTCCACCTCGCCCGATGCCCTTGGGCCAGCTCCGTCTCGCCTGAGGGCTAAAGGCTAGACTCTGCCTCGCCTAACCCCCGAGGGCTGGGCTCAGTCCCGCCCAAGGGATAAGGGCCAGCTCCGCCTCGCCCAAAAGCTTAAGGGATAGACTCCGCCTAGCCCGACCCCCGAGGGCGGGCTTTGCCTCACCCGATGTCCAAGGACTGGTTTTCATCTCGCTTGTCAACCTCTCCCTGACCCCTCATGATGATAGGTACAGAGTAGGACAAGACGTTCAGGTCAACCGCAGCTTTAAAGACCATACCCTGCGCCCCGGTAGGAAAAGTACTGCTAGGGAACGACGGGATGGGTGCTTTAGACCCCCCCAGGCGTAGCAGAGCCTAAAAAGTGTTACGGGTGCGTACTCTTCACCCTATAGAGTTGTAGGCATCGCCTTCAGCTCTCGAACATGGAACCCGATGTAGACATACGACAACCACTACGGTCCAGGAAAGGACTCGTGTCCTCCACAAATGACGGATGTGCTGTCACCATGTTATGGTCCCAAGGGAGCGGCGCCCGCTCCACAGCCCCTCGGGTCCACCAGATTAGAGCACTCGCTTTAGCCTCCGGATGCCCTCTCTGATCGGAAGGCCTTGCCCACAGCGCTACTTCGGACCCTGACCCCGCGTCCCTCCGACGGGGACTCATAGGAACCAGAAGGCGTGCGGAGCAAGGCTGGGCAAGGCTCATAAGTCAAAACTACTATACCAGAGTCCATACCCTGCGCGAAGTAGTACTCTGTAGCCATCCTGACATTCTACAGTGGCATCAACAGTATTGTAGGCGCTTACCATCCTCTCACACCCGCCGGAATGGACTATAAGGCTTGGAAGACGTGAACAACAAGGCTGGGTAGCATACGCATCCTTGCCCTCTCACTTGTAAAGCCGCCCCCTTCATCTATAAAAGGGGATGTGCTTCCTCCAACAAAGAGGAGGACTCAGGGGAAAACACGAAACACATCACACACAGTCAAGCGGCTAACAAGCTCTTGGCATCCTTTCGACCCTTCCATCAAAGACTTGGGACCAGTCCCTCTCTTGACCGTTTGTACCCCCTACTACGAACTATTTTCGGTGCTAATAACACGAGCAGCAACAGACTGGACGTAGGGATATTCAGCCCGAACCAGTATAAATCTTGTGTCCTTTAGCGCACCATCCGGGCCTAACGCGCATCACTATAAATTTACTTGCCGGTGCTTGTACGAAACACCGACAATACTAGAATTGTGGTAGGTGGCTTGCACTTTTAGTAGGCTAGCGCAACACTCGCTTTGTCGTTTAATTGTCTAACATCTTCGCTAAATGTTGTTGTAGAAATTTTTAATAGGTTATTCACCCCTTCTAGCCATTAGGACCTTTCACCAGCGCGGTGCCAAAAGTGGACGTCGACGACGCATTTGCGGTCGCCCTGGGCTGCCACGCCCTATGACGGCGAACAGCGTGGATGTTCCGACGACGATGATGAGGAGTATGCGTGGAGCCGCTAGACGTGGAGTGCGATCAACCCGGCACAAGGGAGAGAGCGGAGACGCCTTCCCGAGCGCAAGGCCTCTCGTCGTCCTCACTCCACATCGCGAGGCGACCGTCAGGTTCCAACATGTCGGCCTTGAACACGATCAGCCCCAGCATGTCGTCGTCTACCCCCGCCCCCGCCACGCCGCCCGCCGCGAGGCTTGAGCGATCATGGCATCCTGGCCCGGCGAGGGAGAGCGCGGAGACGCAACAGGTGCGCGCGTCGCAGGTGACGCCGTCCGAGGCGCAGGTGAGCCCGCTCGTCGTGCTTTCTCCACATCACGAGGCGGCCGTTAGGGTCCGACACGTCGGCCTTGAACACGATCGGAGTAGCGTGTTCTGGTGCTCGATGGAGGAGCGCGCACATTCGCGGTATGTTTTTGTTATTAGTGTTGGGCTCATGGGTTGGGTTAATTAGCGTCGTAACCGGAGGCTCGTTGCCATGTATATATGCGCTGGTGCCGCTGATGCCGCTTGGCGTCCATGCGTGTTAGCCATCCGACACGCCAGTGTTGCATGCAAACATGCAATCCGTATATGGATAGCACAATAGTTTTCTAATACTTCCTATTTTGCCGTGATTGACTCCGTTAGTTCGGCAAGGTGTCGTTCCGAGCGGATGGCCTACGCGTTTATCATGGTCATTTGAGGCCAATAAGGCAACACCGCGGTAGAACGGATGGCACGGGACCGGCATCTTTCCTTCGCGGACGTGGGATGGCACAGGCCGGCAGGACGAAGGTGAGGCGAAATTTTATCGCACTAAAACGGTGTTCGCTCTTTAATTTATTTTTTAGTCGTGTGAGAAGTCGTGAGAGATTATAAGGGGACATGTATAAGGAGGCAGGTAGCCCCACCGGCCACCGCTGTTCGCTGTACACAACAGGTTCGAGGGCTCGAGCGGTCGAGCCTGGTTGACCTGAACCTTTGCTCGTCAACCGAGTCCCGACCGCATCGGTCTGACGGTCTCTCTACGCGTAAGGACGAAGGTTCGCGAATCCCCTCGTCCCTTCGGCCTCGCCTCCTTATTATTCTCCGCCGAAGCCTAGTTTACATCGCGAAGGGCGGCAAGGCAGATCCAGGGCGACCATGGCTTACGTCGAGAGAGGTAATCTGATTTCCGAAGGAATACCCATCGGTTAGGAATTGCTTGATTATGGTTTCTGCTTGTGGGTTCTCCTGGCGGTCCGATCTGTGTCTATTTATCTGATTAATCGCATAATGCTATCGCGATTGTCATCGGGGATGAGCATGTAGTCCTATTGATTCGGGTGGCTCTATAATCTTGTATTTCTAGATGCATACCTAGCGAGCATATCATTCTTACTGCCATTATCTCTGCAAAACAAATGCAGTTTCAGCTGGAATTCCAGCTAGTAGGTGTTTGGATGAAGGGGAATTCGAATTCCCCTGTCCAACCAGGTCACTTAGGGTTTGGAACTTCTAGGCAACAAAATATTGCACCCTTGGCTTGTTCGTTTGATCCCAAACCCAAGGGGGTTGGAAGGGATTGAGAGGGATTCAATCCTCTGCAAGTCAAAATCCTCTTCTACCCCCTTCAATCCCTTTCATCCCGTGATCAAACGAACAGGGCCTTAGAGTGGTAGGAATTACCGGCTGCAGCAGTGCATGCAACTCTAGAATTGACTGGATCACATAACTTGGTTATGTAACCATATGTTTGTGTGAGGTGTTATGAATAATTGCTGTGAAGGAGACGCTGGTAAGCAAAAAAAAACATGATGAATGATTGGAGCACTAGACATCTGAACAGAACTGTGATTTGATGCTTGTGCGGGGTCGTTATCCATTTTTGATTTCACAGCCCCAGTTTTACAGCTGAACTCACTAGAGGCAGGCCCCTTATGTATGCACCAGTATCACTGATGGTTTTAGAACAAAGAGGAAAATTTGCTAATAGGGTCATCAGAATTTTCGTACATACTTGATATTTTGAGCAGAAGTGCTGCTGTAGTTTGATGTTTTTGGCTATCAGTTATACTGAGTGTTTTCCAAGAAAATCAGTGAGTTCCAAGTACTGGAGCTGAGTGCAAAAGATGTAACTATCGCTCAGCTACTGAAATGTTGAGCTAAATAACATGTTGTCAAGATTCAAGAGTGCTGTCTTTGTTTCTTTTTCACAGGTTGCTATACTTGCTTTAATGTTAGATAATGAATATAAGCTGAAGTGCGTTGCAAATTTGGTAAGCTTTTGCTTTGAGTTAGTCACTTGGGCCTCATCAAGGAGGCTTGTAGAAAATGGAATACAACAGAAGATACCAGTTGTACATTTATTAATGCAAGTGTAAAAGGAATTCTCTTGTATATCTAAAGCAGAATGTTGCATGCATGCTGGTCGTGGTGGTAAAGTTGCCTTTGGTGGGGACGGTGAACACACTGGATTCGATTTTCTTCCTTTGAAAAATGTAAATATGAACTATAAAAGTACTAATTGGAAGTATTGTTTGGGGCCTTTCCTGTTTCTGAAATCTCAGTGGAGTCCAATTCCCCTGCATAATAAGGATAGAAGCATATGCTATGCACGGGACTATAAGCATAACACCTAAGGATAGTGCATTGGGGGGTTCTATGAAAGTTTCCTCTTCTTTTTCTATTTCCATGCTTATCAGTGGGTTTTCTTTTGCATTGATCTGATCACTCACCATCATAATGATCCATGGCTCCTAATATATTAACACGTTGGTGGTGAGCACCTGTATCACTTAACATCAATATGGAAAGGTGATATTTGAATGCACTTCTGTAGCTGAAGAAAAGTTTATATCAACTCATTTGAGCACCTGTATCACTTAACATCAATATGGAAAGGTGATATTTGAATGCACTTCTGCTGCTGAAGAAAAGTTTATATCAACTCATTTGAAACGTCATTTTTTTTACAGTTTTCTGCTGAGACCTAAAGTAAATAAATTCATAAAGTAGTATTAAGTTTCCTGGAGATTATTCCTGGTTTAATAGAAGTTGAAAGTTTGTGGTGTTTTTTTTTCTAAAGCTGTTAAGTGTTTGATTTGCCTTCGTGAAATTCAACATTGTGGTTTTGGGTAGTGAGGCTACAGACTGAAGTGACATATCACATGTTTACAAAAGTAATTCATTGTGGCAAAACATCAAATGATCACAATATCTGTTTGCGGTAGTTTATGGTCAGCTTTTCTTGTAAAACAAAGGTGCAACTCTGATCTTTCTGGGCTGAGTTTCTGTGTCTTTGTTGGGGTGTATGAATGTTTGTGTGGTTCCTTGTTTGTTGGGGCTCTTTTACCCCCTTTTCCTTTTCTGAACATAAAGATTCGAGAAAAGAAGAACAATATTTTGGTCCTGATTTTAAGCATCAAATTACAATCAGGTAGCTTATAATTGTTTCTGAACAACATGCAGTTATTTCGATATACCACATTGGGTAGTTGCATCAAATTTGAATGCTTGTCTAATGGATAAGTATGTACTAGTGGCCAGGTTATTCTTGAAAACCTTTTGGCAAAGTTGATAGAGGTATTTCAACTCAGGTGGACGCAACAGGAGGTTATTGCATTCAGTTTTGAAGAATTTGAAGGGTCTTTGAATTTTTTCTGAAAAAACATGCAGATATTTGGATAAACCACGTCGGATATGCGTCGGATGTAAATGCTTGTACCATTTCATTCTTGAAATTGTTAGGATTCCATTTTAGTCCGTTAGGATTCCATTTTAGTCCGTCGCCCTCCATTCGCCCTCGTCAACACAAACATACACACTGGATTGCCTTTTCGTTATTCTTACTTATAGGCGGGGCTTGTATTTGTAATCTATCAAATCAGAGGAAAGCTCATTTTCATCTGTATTGTCTTGCAGGTGTTGTCAAAGACAAGCAGACTATATGGCGACTGAGCATAATCTCAGACTTCTTTCGGGCTATTGTGAACTTCATCAGGATCTTCTTTGACACACTGTTCTCAGTAAGTAATCAATCTCACGGCTTACTTTTCATTTTGTTGCATGTAATTTCAAGATTTGAGAAAACAGAATCTAATCCTTGTACTTGAACCTTTTAGGTGGACAAAACTGACAGCTACAAGAAACGAAATGGTGCTGGTAAGAAGTGGGATGGTGGACCTGGTGGTGGTGGTGGTGGTGGTGGACGGGGCCCATTTGGTGGTGGAGGTGGAGGATTTGGCGGCGGAGGTGGAGGTGGTTCACGCGGTCCTCGCACTCTATCTGACATCCGATCCAATGACCACAGTATGTGCTGATTTCTGGACTACACTGCCCCAATTCACCATTGTGAACTTCAGTTTTCTAAACATCAGTTCTGATTTCAGGTTCTCTCCCTGCTTGTGGATCCTGCTGCGGCTAATAAGTGCACAATCGTTCTGCCTGATGACTGCTTATAACAGATGAATAAACATGCTTCAATGTCCTGGAGGACATCATAGCAATTGATATGTATTTCACTGTCAGACTATCGTGTATTAAAATCAGTGAGTCGTTTATTAACAGCCTATTTACTCTGCAGCTTGACTCTGCCATGATTCACATGGTACATTCATGGTTTATCTTTCGTGTACTGCTGTCTGCTTGCATAATAACTATATCAGTTACAAAGTTTAATAAATTGTCTGGTGTGCTGTTCCGTTATATCTTGTATGGTAGTAATTGGTGAGTACAGACAGCGGGGCACCTGCAGCCTGCGGGTAGTTGTATTTGATCATCAGATACAACATGAAAATGGACGAGTTTACTAGTTCTTCCAAGCAAACTTTTCTTGAGCTAATGGTGGCTCAACATAATTCCGAACTTGAGAACACGCGCATTGAGATTCAGGTACCTGGGCATTTGGAATTGGGAGTTCCTCAGTCAGCAGCAAAATTTTCTCCATCCCCAGCCGTGGTATTGGCAAGGGCTCAATTGAGCTTCTAGCTAGCTGTTACGACTAGGTTTTCGGAAATGTTGGATGTGATTGATTGGTCACTTAGTCCCTTCGTCTTGTAATATAATGTATTCTAGCATTCAAAATTTGTCTTCAAATATAATGTATTCTAGAGGATAAAAATCAATTTTACATTAAATACTCTCCATTTATCAATCAATATCACCATTAATCACGATTAGGAAATAAAATGAGGGTACATGTGTTTTTTATGTTCTCTCATAAAGTCTTAAAATTCCTAGAATATACTATATTACAAGATAGAGGGAGTATACTGGCCAAGCAAACTGTACGTAAGTTTCTGATGGTTAATTGTCGGTATGGCACTCTATGATTGGCTCCATACGCAAAAGGTTTTCCTTAGTGTGACAATTTAACTCGTGCAAAAAACTCTCCTTAGCCTGGTTCCTGCAAATTTTGAGCGTTTCTCTAGGGTCAGACTCGCTAGATGCGAGCAATTACGTAGATATTAACATTGTTAATGTATGACTAACATATATTAGTTGATATTGATATATTTTAAACAATATTAAGGAATAACAAGATAAACAAAGAGCAATAAGCGATAGTTGCATATAATAAATATGTGATTATATTCATGTACCTAATTTATCTCATGCAATATGTTCTCGTGCGAGCAACCAAACACAATCTTGACTTGGCTATATTAGCTAAGTGCAAGCAACCAAACATGACAGTGTTGCATGTGCTCCGCCTGTCCTTTGGGCTGATACGCATTACCAATCACGCCTCTAGGGTTAAATATTTTTTACGTGTTAATTGGAACATGTTGGCTGAGCAGGAGATTGGCCCAATGAAGGTGGTTGTTAACTTATTGCAAGATTCGCCCTGGTTGCTAGAAGGGATGTGTCAAAAAAAGTAGACCCTAGCAAGGGCTTAATAATTTTGGTGGTTGATTCCAACATAACCATTAGGACCAATAACGGTTGCTAGTATACAAGGTACACTGGCCCTAAGGATGCAAAGATGGACTTGAGCTGGGCTACAATGAAGTGAATATTGAGGAATCAACACCTTAAAGATCAAAGAGCAGAAATCAAAACCCTAGAAGACCAGCAAGAATCTCAATACACCAATCAAGCGAAGCATGGACATATGGATGTGAAAAAACACTCTCAGAGGGCATCGGAGCTATCCGGTGGGGTTACTGGAGTTACAGCCCAGAGGCACTTTTAGAGGCACGATGGAGCAGCATAGAGTAGTGGAGCTCTCCGGTACACACAACGTATAATGCATTGGAGAATAAGGGTGTGTTCCAAAAAGCGAGGATAACCCTAAATAAAGCATCCAATTTGTCTGATGGTGCACCAGAGAAACCACTAGATAATTGAAAAGACCTCCAACAGTCGGTTATGGCTAGTCAACGTGGTAGGGCACTAGATTTCTCTGATGTGATCACTGGAGGTACCTGGTGCTCACTGCTTTTGCAGACCAAGTTTGCAATGAAAGTTGAGTTGATTGCAGCTATATGCCCCCATACCCGACCATTTGGACTGTGTTGGAGATTGGGACTTGAGGCTCATTAATTTGTGCTCCAGCCACTATATGCATTGAAGAGAAGATTAGGCGATTAGTGCTTATGGGCCTTTTAGTGTGTGCTCTCGGTTAAGCTTAATGTTTAGTGAGGTTTGTACACTTCCAAGCTATGGTGCTTGCACACATCAAGCGTAGTACACTTGTGACTTGTAATCTTGCAAGATCACAGCAATAGTGTTTGTGTTGTGGTCGCTGATGTTGTATGAGGGATGAGAGACCCTCGATAGTTTAGCTGAAGTTCTCCATAATGAAGGACAACAGGGAGTGGTATAGGGGCCACACAAAAACCCAATTGCACATGGGGGAGGCCATTGGGTATCCATTGAGTTGTTGTAGGGGCGAGATGGCGGACTAGAGGGGATGAATAGTCTTTTCTAAAATTAATTGTGCCGGCTAACCAAAACAAATACAAAATTAAAACTATCGGTCTAGCCAAGACTACACCCCTCTATCTAAGTTCATAAGCACCTTACAAAGATCCTAATTATGCAACAAAGGTGCCGGGTGAAAGCTCCAGTTTGGTTTTGGTGAATTGATGAAACCGTAAGTGCTAACCTAGTTTATCAAAGTGATTATGAGATAGGTGGCACATTCCAAGTGGTGAAGCAAATGAAGATCATGACTTGATGATGGTGATGCCATGGTGATGATCAAGTGCTTGGACTTGGAAAAGAAGAAAGAAAAACAAAAAGCTCAAGGCAAAGGTAAAACTTGATAGGAGTTTTTTCGTTTTGGTGATCGAGACACTTAGTGAGTGTGATCACATTTAGGATCTTTAGCTGTACTATTAAGAGGGGTGAAACTCGTATCAAAATAAGGTTATCAAAGTATCACTAGATGCTCTAACTCATTGCATATGCATTTAGGATCTAGTGGAGTGCTAACACCCTTGAAAACATTTGAGAAAATATGCTAACATATATGCATAAGGTGATACACTTGGTGGTTGGCACATTTGAGCAAGGGTAAAGAAGATAGAGTTTAATGCGCTGGTCACGAGGTGACTGGACGCGTCCGACGTGAGGACCGGACGCGTCCGGTATCTTCCCGATGTGACCGGACGTGTCCGGTATTCTGGCCAGGCGTGGTAGAGTTGACCGGACTCTGGGTCGTAGCAGTGACCGGACGCTGAGAAATCACTGTTTAGCGTCCGATCGAGGTGACATGGAGCGCAGGTGATTGGTCTAGAGAGGACCGGATGCAGGGGTGCATTTGGTCGGCCACACCGGACGCGTCCGGTCGGCCTAGAGCGGCTCTAGGAGCTCTCTAGACTCGACCAAACGTAGCGACCAGACGCGTCCGGTATGAACCAGCAGGTCTCAGGTTTTCAGCGCTATAATTGATCAGACGCTGGGAGCATCTGGTCTGGTGTGACCAGACGTGTCCGGTCGGACCAAAATGGCTCTAGGAGCTCTCTGGACTTGACCGGACGTTGTGTCTCCCACGTCTGATCGATTTCTAATGATGCATCCGGTCACTAGCATTTCTGTGCCTAGAGATAGCCATTGTGCGCGAATGGCTAAACAATTTGAAAGGGACAGGTGGTGGTCTAGCTACGACTGGACGCAGTGATCGGACGTGTCTGATCACCCACCGAACGCGTTCGGTGCAAACGACCGGTGCGTCCGGTCGTCCCGCAGTCAGCCCAATAATTGAGCTAATGGCTCTATTGTTTGGGGTGTCTATAAATATCGTTTGGCCGGCTCTAACTCATTCTATTGGCTATTTGCATTGACATAGCAACCTTGTGAGCTTGGCCAAATCCCTCCCAATCATCTCCATCATTGATTCATCATCTTTGTGAGATTGTGAGAGAATCCAAGTGCATTGCTTGAGTGATTGCATTTAGAGGCACTTGGTGTTCGTGTTTTGCTGTGGGATTCACTTGTTACTCTTGGTGGTTGCCGCCACCTAGATGGCTTGGAGCAGCAAGGATCGTCGAGTAGAGGTCGATGATTGTCTCCGGCTCCGATCACGGTGATTGTGAGGGGTCTTGTACCTTCCCCGGCAGAGAGCCGAAAGGTAACTCTAGTGGATTGCTCGTGTCATTGAGTTACCTCACTTGTGGGTTGGTTCTTGCGGTGTCCAATTATGTGGATGAGGTTCGTACAACACCTCTTAGCCATCGAACCACCAAGTGTTGGTCGACACAATGGGGACTAGCGTGTTGGCAAGCACGTGAACCTCAGGAGAGCCGGGGTCACCATTTGATTGAAGGCTTAACAACCTCAGTGTCAAATTATGGCTCAAGTTGTGTTCAACCATGTGGGGGGCAAACCACCATTCTTTGATGGCACATGCTATGATTATTGGAAGAGAAAGATGAGGATGTATCTTGGTTCAATCAATGATCAAGTATGGGATGTGACCGAGAGTGACTATGCTATCATTGATCCCAACAATCTCACCAACAAAGACAAGACCAACAAGCAATGCAATACAATGGCTCTCAACACCATATACAATGCCATTGATTCTAAGGTGTTTGAGCAAATCAAGGATTGTGAGAGAGCTAATGAGGTTGGAAGAGATTAGAGGAAACTTATAAGGGCACATCGGCGGTGAAGAGTGCCAAGTTGTACATCCTCAAGGACAAGTTGACAAGCTTCAAGATGAAGGAAGATGAGAGCATTCCGGAGATGTTCCATCGATTGTAAGTGATTGTAAATGACTTGAAGGCTTTGGGAGAGAAGATCAATGACTATGATGTCTCTCAACGGTTCTTGATGTGCTTACCTCCAAGATTTGAGATGTTGAAATTGCTTATCATAAGAGAAGGATTGAAGGAGATTACCCCTAACCAAGTACTAGGTGATGTCATGACACAAGAGACATACCGTGTGGAAAGGGAGGGGGTTGACAAGGATGACAAGAAGGAAGATGAAGATAAGAAGAAGAGTGTAGCATTCAAGGCTAGCTCATCATCCAAGAACAAGGGCAAGTCCAAGAAAGAATCAAGTGATGATGATGATCTTAGTGATATTGATGATGAAGCTATGGCTCTCTTTGTGCACAAGATGGGCAAATTCATGAAGAAAAAGAAGGGCTATGCTGCAAGAAAGAGAAGAGATCACACCAAAAGCAAAGAATATGTGAGAAGATGCTACAATTACAAGAGCCCCGATCACGTTGTAGCGTATTGTCCCTACAATAGTGACAATGATGAGAATGAGAAGAAGAAGCACAAGAAGGATAAGAAGGAAAAGAAGGAGAATAGGATGACCTTCTAAAAGAAGAAGAAGGGTGGAGGCTATGTGGTCACTTGGGATAGTGATGGCTCTTTGGATAGTAATGGCTCTAGTGATGATGGCAAGAAATCTATCAAGAAAGCACTAGCAAGCATCGCCATCAACAACAAATCCTCCATCTTCGACACTCCATTGACATGCCTCATGGCAAAGCCTACCAAGGTAAAATATAATGTGAGTGATGATGATGAATGTGAAAGTGATGCTTGTAGGAGTGATGATGATGAGGAGTACACCGAGGAGGAGCTCATGGACATGTGTGAGCAAGTGCGCACTTGCTTTGAGATGAAGAGAAAGGAGTGCAAAGGATTGAGCAAGAAAGTCAAATTTCTTGAGCAATCCATTGATTAGCTAAGTGCCACTCATGAGAGGCTAATAGAAGCCCATGAGAACCTTGGCAAAGCTCACTTCAAGATTGAAAAGGCTCACTCATCTCTCATCGAGCAAGTCAAGAAGGAGGAAGCCAAGAAAGAGCAAGTAATTGTGTCTTGTGATATGGGACTAACATGTGATATTATTGATGAATCTTTTTATAAGCCCATTGTAGTTGCTCCCACTAACCCTTCTTCTAGCACTTCTACTTCAACTTCACCTTTGAGTGATGGTTTCACTTGTGATGCCTCACTAATGGTGGAAAATAAGACCCTCAAGAAGAAGGTAAATGAGCTCACTCGTGCCTTAGGCAATGCCTATGGTGGAGATGCCCACTTGCTAAAGTGCTTGGGTAGCCAAAGGTTTTCTCTCAACAAAGAGGGATTAGGCTATACCCTCAAGAAAGGCAAGATGACCATTGTCACTCCCAAAGCTAGCTTTGTGAAGGACAATGGTCAGTTTTGCAATAGATGCAAGCAAGTTGGGCATATAGAGCAATATTACAAGACTAACAAGAACAAGCTACCTAATGTATGCTCAATTAGATTTGATTCTTGTTACATACTTGTTAAGGGTGTCAATGGTGTGAAGGCTAAGTTCATTGGTACACCAATTGTGGGCCCCAAGAAGAAGGCCATTTGGGTGCCAAAGACCTTGGTAACTAACCTTCAAGGACCCAAGCAAGTTTGGGTACCTAAAAGGAATTGATCTTCTTTTGTAGGTCAATTATAAAGCCAGAGGAAGACATTGGGTGCTTGATAGTGGGTGCACACAATATATGACCGGTGATCCAAGAATATTCAATTCAATCAATAAAGATAAGAGCAATGGGATTGATAGTATCACATTTGGTGACAATGGCAAAGGCAAGGTCAAAGGTCTTGGTAAGATTGTAATATCCAATGACTTGAGCATTTCCAATGTGCTACTAGTAGAGAGCTTGAACTTCAACCTATTGTTGGTAGCTCAATTGTGTGATCTTGGTTTCAAGTGCATATTTGGTGTGGATGATGTAGAGATCATAAGTGTAGATGGCTCTAACTTGATATTCAAAGGATTTAGATATGAGAATCTATACTTGGTTGATTTCAATACTAGAGAAGCTCAATTGTCAACATGTTTGCTCACTAAGTCTAGCATGGGTTGGTTATGGTATAGAAGGCTTGGTCATGTTGGAATGAAACAATTGAACAAGTTTATCAAGCATGACTTAGTTAGAGGCTTGAAAGATGTCATATTTGAGAAAGATAAGCTATGTAGTGCATGTCAAGCCAAAAAGCAAGTTGGTAACACACATCCTAAGAAGAGCATGATGAGCACATCTAAGGCATTTGAGTTGGTGCACATAGACTTGTTTGGACCAACCACATACACTAGCATTGGTGGAAACAAATATAGATTTGTGATTGTGGATGATTTCACTAGATGCACATGGGTGTTCTTTCTTGTTGACAAGAGTGATGTGTTTGCAATCTTCAAGACATTCATCAAGAGAATTCATAATGAGTTTGAAACAACCATTAAGAAAGTGAGAAGTGACAATGAAAGTGAGTTCAAGAACACAAGAGTGGATGATTTGTGTGATGACTTTAGAATTAGGCATCATTTTTTGGCCAAGTACACTCCACAATCAAATGGCCTAGTTGAAAGAAAGAATAGAACTTTGATTGATATGGCAAGATCAATGTTGAGTGAGTACAATGTGAGTCATTCATTTTAGGCCGAAGCAATCAACATGGCTTGCTACTATAGCAACCGACTCTATTGTTACACCATAATGGAGAAGACACCCTATGAGCAATTGAATGGGAGAAAGCCCAACATAGCATACTTTCGGGGTTTTGGTTGTAAATGCTACATATTGAAGAAAGGCACTAGATTAAGCAAGTTTGAAAAGAAATGTGATGAAGGTTTCTTGCTTGGTAACTCCACTACTAGCAAGGCATATAGAGTTTGGAATTTGACTAGTGGTACTCTTGAGGAGGTTCATGATGTAAAATTTGATGAAACAAATGGTTCCCAAGAGGAAGATGAGAATCTAGATGATGTGAGAGGCACTCAATTAGTCAATGCAATGAAGAACATGGACATTGGTGATATAAGACCTAGAGAGGTGATTGATGTTGAAGATAATAAGAATCAAGTGCTCTCTAACTAAATATACAACCTAGTGGTTCTCATGATCAAAGTCAAGAAAGTGCTAGTGTTGACAAATTGCAAGATCAACAACAAGTGGCTAGTTCATCATCTCAACCAAATGACCAATCAAATGCAAGCAATCAAGTGCAAGTGCTCCAACCAACCAATGTCGCAAGAGATCATCCTTTGGACTCTATAATTGGTGATATTTCTAGAGGTGTACAAACAAGATGAGAAAATTTCCTATTTAGCCTCGAAAATAATGCTACTTTCCTATTTGACACCGAAACTGAAAATCTTTCCTATATGTCCTCAACTCGAGTTTTTATTTCCTATTTGACATTCCCGTCAGTTCCGTCAGTTCCATGAGCAACTACCGTTAGCTGTTGAAGTGAGGCGATGGGAAAAGACCAAAATGCCCTTTGAGGGTAGGAAAAGAACTCGGTGGCCTAGAGTCGCGGCTGTTCATCTTCTCCACGTACGAGGCCAAGAACGACACGCTCAAGAACGCGCACGACACGCTCAAGAACACGCACCTCTCCGACATCTGCATCAGCACGTCGGCGGCGCCGACCTACTTCCCGGTGTACTTCTTCAAGACCGAGGCCGCCGACAGCAGGTCCCGGGAGTACCACCTCGTCGACGGTGGCATCGCGGCCAACAACCCCACCATGGTCGCCATATCCATGCTCACCAAGGAGGTGCACCGTCGGAACCTGGACTTCAACATCGGTAGGCCGACCGAGTACACGAACTACCTCGTCATCTCCGTCGGCACTGGGTCGGCGAAGCAGGCGGAGAAGTACACCGCTGAGCAGTGCGCGAAATGGGGCCTCATTCAGTGGCTGTACAACGATGGCTTCATGCCGATCATCGACATCTTCTCACATGCCAGTTCCGACATGGTTGACATCCATGCACCCATGCTCTTTCAGGCCCTCCACTGTGAGAAGAACTACCTTCGCATTCAGGTATGATATGTTTGTAGGATATACTAAAGCATATATATTATGTTCTTGGTATAAAATCGACGATGATCGATGCTATCGTATTTATGTAGGATGATACTTTGACTGGGGACGCATCATCAGTGGACATCGTGACCAAGGAGAACATGGAGTCTCTGATCAGGATCGGCCAGGAGCTGCTCAAGAAGCCAGTGGCGAGAGTGAACATCGACACTGGGGTGTACGAGTCCTGTTCCGGTGAGGGCACAAATGCAGAGGCGCTTGCTCACTTCACCAAACAACTCTCTGACGAGCGCAAGCTACGCAAGAGCAATATCAACTCCAACTAGCTCTCAAGTATCAATTACAGACTGGCAGTGGAATTCCACACAAGGATCTTCAGATTGCAGAGTGGTCATTACATACATAGACTAGTAGTATGCCTTAGATAGATGCATTGCATGGTAGCTAGCCATTTGTTATTTTTAGAGTTAAATGCACCTCGGCGAGGCAGAAGTAGCAGCGGACAGCGCTCGCGGAGACTGATGACCTCGGCGGCGAAGTGGAGCCTGGGCAAGGTGGTGATGACTGGCGAGCTCGAGCACGGCGAGGCAGGAGCTGGTGGCGGGGTGAAGGATGGTGGGCACGAGCGCCGCCTAGATGTCGTAGATGAGCGCATCAAAACTGTCACGTATGTACGTACGTCCATCACTCTCGCGGACGGGCAAGTGCAACATGCACGCTAGCTAGCTGAGCCATAGCCCCCTACCAATTAATCAAGCAGTTTCGCCAGGCGCGCGCTTTGCGTAGACCCAGATGAAATGCTGCTTGCTGCCCTTCAGGGCCGCGGCAACCTGCTCGGCGACCTCCTCCATCTCGTACGACCTCGGGTGGCTGGACCCTGGGCACCGGCTCATCAGTGACTACGGCCTCAAGTTCCTGCCCCTCGACACCTGCATGTCCAAGGAGTTCGTGGATTTCGTCTTCCAGATGGAGGAGGCCGTGCCCGTCGCTGGCCTGGTCATGAACACGTGCCGCACGCTGGAGGGCAAGTTCATCGACGTGGTCGCCGCGCAGCCGCTGTTCTAGGGCCAGAGATTCTTTGCGGTCGGGCCGTTGAACCCGCTGCTGCTCGACGCGGACGCCCGGACGATGCCGTGACAGGCCCACGCCATGCCCACAAGACGTACCAGGAGCGCATCGACCCAGCTCCTCCCCCTACGCATGCACGCGACGCGTACGGGCGCGCGCGCGCACGCCTACTCCGGCAGTCCGGCCCCTTTCCCTGCCCGTGCCTGCCTGGCTCTGGCGCTGGCGCTAGCGCGCGCATGCATGTGGCATACCCGCCCGGTGGTGGCCGTGCATGCCCGCATGCATGCTGCCGCATGCCACGGCAGCAGCTAACGGTAGTTGCTCACGGAACTGACGGGAATGTCAAATAGGAAATAAAAACTCGAGTTGAGGACATATAGGAAAGATTTTCAGTTTCGGTGTCAAATAGGAAAGTAGCATTATTTTCGAGGCTAAATAGAAAATTTTCTCAAACAAGATCTAGATTGGCATCATTTTGTGAATATTTCTCATTTGTGTCATCTATTGAACCAAAGAAGATAGATGAAGCATTGAAGGATGTTGATTGGGTGAATGCTATGCATGAAGAATTTAATAACTTCATAAGAAATCAAGTATGGGAATTAGTAGAGAGACCAAAGGGACACAATCTGATTGGAACCAAATGGGTCTTTAGAAACAAGAAAGATCAAGATGGCATAGTAATAAGGAACAAAGCAAGATTAGTGGCTCAAGGTTACACTCAAGTTGAAGGTCTTGACTTTGGAGAAACATATGCCCTGGTGAAAGCTCTAGTTTGGTTTTGGTGAATTGATAAAACCCTAAGTGCTAACCTAGTTTATCAAGTGATCATGAGATAGGTAGCACACTCCAAGTCGTGAAGCAAATGAAGATCATAGCATGATGAAGATGATGCCATGGTGATGATCAAGTGCTTGGACTTGGAATGAAGAAAGAGAAAAACAAAAAACTCAAGGCAAAGGTATAAACCATATGAGCTATTTTGTTCTGGTGATCAAGACACTTAGTGAGTGTGATCACATTTAGGTTTGATAGCCGTACTATTAAGAGGGGTGAAACTCGTATCGAAATGCAGTTATCAAAGTGTCACTAGATGCTCTAACTCATTCCATATGTATTTGGGATCTAGTGGAATGCTAACACCCTTGAAAATGTTTATGAAAATATGCTAACACATGTGCACAAGGTGATACACTTGGTGGTTGGCACATTTGAGCAAGGGTGAAGAAGTTAGAGGTGAAAAGGAGTTAGTCTCGCTGGTCACAAGGTGACCGAACACTGGTCTTAGGCAGACCGGCGTGTCCGGTCAATTGTAACAGCGAAGATGCTGGCATCGGTCAAACGACCAGATGCTGGGTCGCTCAGTGACCAAACGCTAGCAAGGTGTGTCCGGTCCTGTTGTTGGGCAGCGCACAGAGGCTAGGGTCTCTGACCGGACGATGGCAGGGTCCGGTCGTGCATGACCGGACGTGTTCGGTGGGCAAAATGCATTTCTGGAACCTTACTGGAAATGACCGGACGCTGGTGGCTCGGCGTCTGGTCAGTTATAGCGCAGTGTCCGGTTAACTCAAGTGACCATTGAGATCGAGACACGTGGCTGTCGTCGGGTGACCGGACGCTGAGGTCCAGCGTCCGATCAACATGACCGGAGCGTCCGGTCAGCCCGTGTTTTGCCCAGTGCAGGGGTACAATGGCTCTATTTCGTGGGGGGCTTCTATTTAAGCCTCATAGCCGGCTCAAGCTCACTCTCTTGGCAATTTGCATTGACATAACAACCTTGTGAGCTTAGCCAAAGCCCTCCCACTCATCTCCATCATTGATTCATCATCTTTGTGAGATTGGGAGAGAATCTAAGTGCATTGCTTGAGTGATTGCATCTAGAGGCACTTGGTGTTTGTGTTTCACTACAGGGTTCGCTTGTTACTCTTGGTGGTTGCCTCCACCTAGACGGCTTGGAGCAGCGAGGATCGTCGAGCGGAGGTTGGTGATTGTCTCTGGCTCCGATCGTGGTGATTGTGAGGGGTTCTTGACCTTTCCCCGATGGAGAGCCAAAAGGTACTCTAGTGGATTACGCGTGGCTTGTGTGATCCTCATCTTGTATTGGTTGTGCGGCACCCTATTGAGGGTTTGGCGTGTGAAGCCAATTAGCGCGTGAACCTCCAAGTGAGTGAATCGCCACAACGAGGACTAGCTTGTCGGCAAGCAAGTGAACCTCGGTAAAAATCATTGTGTTCATCGTTGATTCCGAGGTGATTGGTCTTCATTGTTATTCATCTTTGTGATTGATTGGTTCCTTCATCTACACGGCGGTATAACCTTGTCGATCACTCTCTTTACTTTACCACAAACTAGTTGACAAGCTCTTTAGTGTAGCTAGTTGTGAGAGCTTGCTTGCTTGGTTGGTGTGGCTCTTTAGTTAGCCTTTGAGAGCACACTAACATAGGGTAGTGTCATAGCTATTGTGTGAATAGACACTATCTAAACTAGAATTGTGGTAGGTGGCTTGCATTTTGAGTAGGCTAGCGCAACACTTGCTTCGCCTCATAATTGTCTAACCATTTTGTTAAGTGTTGTTGTAGAAATTTTTATTAGGCTATTCACCCCCCCTTTAGCCATTAGGACCTTTCAAGTGGTATCAGAGCCAAGGTCACCGTGATTTGAGGCTTAACAACCTTCGGTGTAAAAATAGCTCAAATCAACAACACCAAAAAGCCACCCCAATTTGATGGATCAAATTATCCACATTAGAAGTTAAAGATGACCACACATATCAAGTCAATCAATAGAAGAGTGTGGAAGGTGGTAGAAACCAAAATTGAGATTGAAGATCCGGAGAATCCCACCACGGCTGAAGAAGTGCTTCTCCAAAACAATGACATTGCTCTAAGTACTATTCATGATGCAATTGATGAAAGAACATTTGAGCAAATCAAGAATATTGAGATGGCTCATGAGGCATGGAAGAAGTTGGAAGAATCATTTGAGGGCACTGAAGCCGTGAAGGGTGCAAAGGCTTACATTCTCAAGGAGAAGTTTGCAAGCTTCAAGATGAAGGAGGATGAGAGTGTGCCGGAAATGTTTCATAGGCTTCAAGTGCTTATCAATGATCTCAAAGCACTTGAAGAAGAGGTGAAGGACAAGGACTTCTCCCACAAGTTCTTGAGATGCTTACCCTCAAGATTTGGCACATTGGTCACTATTCTAGTGAGAAGCAGTTTGGACACCATGACACCAAACCAAGTATTGGGAGATATAATGACCGATGACACATAGAGATGATGATGAGAAGGAAGAAAAGAAGGAGAAGAAAGATGACAAGAAGGATGACAACAAGAAGAGCATGGCATTCAAAGCCACATCATCCAAGGGCAAAGCTAAGCAAGAAACATCAAGTGAAGATGATGATTCATGGGATGATGATGATGATGAGAAGATGGCTCTCTTTGTCAAGAGATTTGGCAAGTTCATGGTGAAGAAGGGCTATCGTGCTAGGAGAAAGAAGTCTTCATCCAAGAACAAAGAAGAGTCAAGAAGATGCTTCAAGTGTGGAAGCAAAGATCATCTTGTTGCTAAATGTCCATACAATAGCGACAATGATGATGACAAAAAGAAGAACGAGAAGGACAAGAAGGAAAAGAAAGAGAAGAAGGACAAGATGGCCTTCAAGAAGAAGAAGGACAAGATTGTCTTCAAGAAGAAGAAGAAGGAGAAGAAGGAAAAGAAAGAGAAGAAGGAAAAGAAAGAGAAGAAGCGCCATTGCTATGTGACAATGAGAGTGCCGTAAAGCTCACCAACAACCCGGTTCAACATTCAAGAACAAAGTACATTGATGTCCGCCACCATTTCATAAGAGATCAACAAAAAGGGGACATTTGCATTGAGAGTGTAGGCACCGAAGATCAACTTGCCGATATATTCACCAAGCCATTAGATGAGAAAAGGTTTTACAAGCTAAGGAATGAGTTGAACATATTGGATTTCTCAAATATGTGATGATGCACCCTCCACTTATATGACATGCCTCTCCTTTGAGCAATCCAAGGTAAAAGTTGATTGGCATGGCATACATCCTTGCTAAGGACATGTTTAGTGCATCTAGTCATTTTCACATTTAATAGGCTCATTCATAAAAATCAAATGATTTTGATGTTTGTATGGTACCACTGTTGCTTTTATGTTTCATTTGGTCTAGTGGTAGCATATGACATGTTTGTGGGCTTGTAAACCTAGTGTTTGATCTAAAAAAGGAGCTCTAAGTGTTTAACTCAACATGGTACAAGATAACCCTTATTTAGAGGTGTGAAGAAGCTTGTCCTTGGATCAAACCGAGTTAAATATCTTTGGTAAATAATCTAGATTGAACCATATTTAGGAAAATGATCCTCACCCCATTCATTGACATTGATAATCTCAACATATCTACATTTTGAACCTTTGTGGTCATTGATGACAAGGGGGGAGAAATAGGGTACAAAGATATAAGTAGTGTACAAAGATATAAGTGGTAGGGGGAGAAATAGAGAGAAATTGAGAAATTGACATAGGGGGAGAGATATGACAAAGGAAGGGGATCAATTAAAATTTTAAGCACACAAGTAGGGGGAGCAAGCTCATAAACTTGATTGATGTATTTTAATGTGCATTTCATATGTTTGCTTGCATGGCACAAGTTTTAAATTTCAATATCCATGCTTGTGTGGTGTATGCTAGTTGTAGATTTGAATGATAAAATGAAAAACTAGCATGCATAGGTTAAGTAACTAGACTCATGCTCATATTATGAAAACTAGATCCTTGCTTCTAATGTTGATCTCACGGGGTATTCTAGTTTTTATGTATGTCTAGTTACTCATGATGCTAAGGATGGTATATTAGTGCACTCCGATTGGTATCACGCTTCAAACGTCTATCTTTTATACCTTAGCATCATTTGGTAGACATTGTCTCCTATATTTCCTATCTAAGCATATGTGCAAGCTACAATCCAAACTCTTAGCACATATGTAGGGGGAGCAATTGCTACTATTTGGGGTTCATGAAACTTGTCCATATCCTTTTACACATGGTAAATATGCTTGGGCAAGCAACATGGATTCAATTGAATTTCAATTTATATCTTTGTGAAAGGGTTGTCATCAATTACCAAAAAGGGGAGATTGAAAGCTCTAGTTTGGTTTTGGTGATTTAATGAAACCCTAAGTGCTAACCTAGTTTATCAAAGTGATTATGAGATAGGTGGCACATTCCAAGTGGTGAAGCAAATGAAGATCATGACTTGATGATGGTGATGATCAAGTGCTTAGACTTGAAAAAGAAGAAAGAAATATAAAAAGCTCAAGGCAAAGGTGAAACTTGATAGGAGCTTTTTCGTTTTGGTGATCGAGAAACTTAGTGAGTGTGATCACATTTAGGATCATTAATCGTACTATTAAGAGGGGGTGAAACTTGTATCGAAATGCGGTTATTAAAGTGCCACTAGATGCTCTAACTCATTGCATATGCATTTAGGATCTAGTGGAGTGCTAACACCCGTGAAAACATTTGTGAAAATATGCTAACACATGTGCACAAGATGATACACTTGGTGGTTGGCACATTTGAGCAAGGGTAAAGAAAATAGAGTTGAATGCACTGGTCATGGGGTGACCGAACGCATCCGACGTGAGGACCGGACGTGTCTGGTATCTTCTCGATGTGACCGGACGTGTCCGATATCCATACCGGACGCGTCCGGTATTCTGGCCAGGCGCGGCAGAGTTGATCAGACTCTGGGTTGTAGCAGTGACCGGACGCTGAGAAATCACTGTTTAGCGTCTGGTCGAGGTGACATGGAGCGCGGGTGATTGGTCCAGAGAGGACCAGACGCAGGGGTGCATCCGGTCGGCCACACTAGACGCGTCCGGTCAGCCCAGAGCGGCTCTGGGAGCTCTCTGGACTCGACCGGACGTGTCCGGTATGAACTAGCAGGTCTCGGGTTTTCAACGCTATAATTGATCTTACGCTGGGAGCGTTTGGTCTGGTGTGACCAGACGCATCCGGTCGGCCCAGAGCGGCTCTGGGAGCTCTCTAGACTCGACCGGACGCTGCGTCTCCCGAGTCCGATCGATTTCTAACGGTGTGTCCGGTCACTAGCATTTCTGTGCGTAGAGATAGCCGTTGTGCGTGAATGGCTAAACAATTTGAAAGGGACACGTGGCAGTCTGGCTACGACCAGATGCTTCGACCGGATGCGTCCAGTCACCCACTGGACGTGTTCGGTGCACATGACCGGTGCGTCCGGTTGTCCCGCAGTCAGCCCAATAATTGAGCCAACGGCTCTATTGTTTGGGGGTCTCTATAAATATCATTAGGCCGGCTCTAGCTCATTCTCTTGGCCATTTGCATTGACATAGCAACCTTGTGAGCTTAGCCAAAGCCCTCCCACTCATCTCCATCATTGATTCATCATCTTTGTGAGATTGGGAGAGAATCCAAGTGCATTGCTTGAGTGATTGCATCTAGAGGCACTTGGTGTTCGTGTTTCGCTATGGGATTCACTTGTTTCTCTTGGTGGTTGCCGCCACCTAGACAGCTTGGAGCAACGATCATCGAGCGGAGGTCGGTGATTGTCTCCGGCTCTGATCGGGGTGATTGTGAGGGGTCTTGTGCCTTCCCCGACGGAGAGCCGAAAGGTAACTCTAGTGGATTGCTTGTGTCATTGAGTGACCTCACTTGTGGGTTGGTTCTTGCGGTGTCCATTTGTGTGGACGAGGTTCGTGCAACACCTCTTAGCCGTCGAACCACCAAGTGTTGGTCGACACAACGGGGACTAGCGTGCCGGCAAGCATGTGAACCTTAGAAGAAAAATTGGTTGTCTCTTGCCCATTGGTACTCTCCCGGTGATTGATTTAGTATTCATCTTATGATTGGTTCACTCCTCTACATGGTGGTATAATCACCTTACTTACTCATTTACATACCCGCAAACTAGTTGTAGTAAGCTCTTTAGTGTAGCTAGAAATGAGAGCTTGCTTTGTAGCTTAAGTTCATCTAGTGGAGCTCTTTAGTATAGCAAGTGTGAGAGCTCTTAGTGAGTAGTGACTTAGTAAATTGTGTGTCTAGTGATTATAGTAACTAGAATTGTTGGATAGGTGGCTTGCAACCCTTGTAGAGCTAGAGCAAGTTTGCTTTTCGCTATTTGTCATACTAATCAAATTGCTCTAGTTGGTTTGTAGATTTTTAATAGGCTATTCACCCCCCTCTAGCCATATTAGGACCTTACACCGGGCTAGCTAGAGCTCACCTAAACAATTCTAGCTTGCAAGGTCACACAAAACTATACCACTAGTACTTCAAGCATGAGGGAGCTCCTACAAAACTAGTATGCAAAAGCACAAAGCCTAAGCTTACTAGCAATACTAAAAAGTAACGCAACTAATGCTAAATTAGAGAGCGCAAACCACTTAGCTACATAAACTAAGCAATGTGACTAACAAGGTTACTCAAACCAAATTAGTCATGCAAGGAAGCTACTTCTATGCTACACAAGCAAGAAGGTAACTAGCAAGCTACACAAGCTAACTAATTACTAGAGCAACTACACAAGCACAATGTATATGAAAATAATTACAAGTTTGTGAAAGGGGGTTGCAAATCAACAGGCAGATGATGACACGATGATTTTTATCCTGAAGTTCACTTGGTTGCCACCAAGCTAGTCCCCGTTGTGTCGACCGCACACTTGGTGGTTCGGCGGCTAATAGGCGTTCACAGCCTAGCCACACATTGGGCACCGCAAGAACCAGCCTACAAGTGAGGGTAGCTTAATGACACGATCTACTAGTGTTGCTCTGTGCGGCTCACGCAGGGTGAGCACAGTACCCCTCACAAATCCTTCTCTGGAGCACCGCACAATATTCTTGCATGCTTGACGACGGAGAACTTGCCACCAAGCTGTCTAGGAGGTGGCAACCTCCAAGAGTAACAAGCACCACCGGCTTGCAACTCGAACACCTAGTGCCCCTCGATGTAATCTCTCAATTGAAAGCCCTAGTTTGGTTTTGGATAATTGATGAAACCTAGGACTAACCTTTGATCTAAGTGTGTGAATTAGATGAGGTAGTCCAATCCAAGTAGTGAAGCTAGATGATGGTCATGGTGAAGGTGATGGCCACAAAAGAGATGATCAAGTGCTTCACATTTGGAAAAGAAGAAAGTGAAAAACAAAAATTGGGCTCAAGGCAAAGGTATAATGATAGGAGCCATTTTTGGTTTACACTCAAGACACCATAGAGGGTGTGAGTGATTTAGGATCGATAGCCATACTATAAAGTGGAAAATCTTTGGCCAAGCGGTTATCGAGTGCCACTAGGTGACATGACTCTTACATATGCATTTAGGAACCTAGTGTGCTAACTTTGACCCTTCTAAAATGCTTTGAAAAATGCTAATACAAGTGCACACAAGTTCTACACTTTATGGTTCATAAGTTGGAAGCAAGGGTGAAGTGGTTGTGGACTTAGAAAAAGAAAAGGAGGCGAAGGCTGAGGATTGGATGGTGGCTCTATCCTGGCTGAACATTACCTAGCTGAGTTCGGTCAATTATAGTCGGTGGCGCGAAGTTGGCCGAGAGTGCTGAGGATGGACCGGACGCTACGACCTGACTCTAGGGCAGAGTCCGGTCACGCGATCCAGAGAAGGAGTGGCGTGGCCTTTTGACCGAACGCTGGTTGCAGAACGAAACCAAATGCGCAGGGCCCATGTCAGTTCAAGGCTGACGTACGCTGACGCTAGCGTTGTGTGTGAGCGCTTGTGAGGACCGGACGTCGGGCGTGTCAGGTTGCCGATGATCGGACACGTCCGGTCAGTAAAAACGGCTCTAGAACCTCTCTATGCTTGATCGGACGCCACATTGTGGTGAGTCCGGTCATTTCTAACTACCAAAGTTTTGCTAGGCGCTAGGCGAAATCTAGGCGATGACCCTTAGCCTAGCGACTAGTCCAGCCTAGGCTAGCCTAGGCGATGTTAGGTGTTTTTCTAGGCATTTTGCCAATTTATATTTATATATCAATATATAATATATACATTTATAGCACAAATCATGAATAATTTAGATAAAAAATAGGGAAGGACCAGTAGACATACCTTAGGTCCTTTGTCCTTAGTTGCAGTCAACAATTTCATAGATTCATCATAGTAGATACATGGAATCATTCAACAATTTCAGATTTCAGAAACAGATGAGAGGAGAGCAGGGAAAAGGAACAACTGCAGGGAAAGGGAACAGAGGAGACCGGTTGTATATGTTTGCAAACAGACAAAGCAGGGGAAGGAAACAGAGGAGCAGGGGAGGAGGACATACAGACCTTGGGAGGAGACCGGCGGGGAGGAGCTTCTAGCGACGAAGACGAAGAGACCGGCGAGGAGGAGCACGACCCACGGGGACGAGCTCGTTGAGGAGGAAGGAGACCAGCGGGGAGCAGCGTCGCTGGCGGGTCTTGCCAAGCGAGGAGGAGGCTCGCCGGCAGGATCTGCTTCCAGGCGAGCAGCGCAGCCGGTGGGACCTGCTTCCCGGCGGGGAGGAGCATGACCCGCGGGGATGAGCTCATCGAGGAGGAAGGAAACTGGCAGGGAGCAGCGTCGCCGGTGGGTCTTGCCAGGCGAGGAGGAGGCTCGCCGGCGGGATCTGCTTCTAGGCGAGCAGCGCAGCCGACGGGACCTGCTTCCCGGTGGAGGTCAAGGTCGAGGCGAGTATGACTTTCTCTCCCCTTCTCCCCCTTATCCTTCTCCAGTGCAGCAGCGCGTGGCTTTTTCCCGTGCCTAGAGCTCTGTGCACGCGCGCTCGCCCATGGAGCCATTCTTTCACGCGCGATGGCCTGCGTTGCCCGCCTAGCTCGATTCCGCAATGCCTAGGGCTCCTGGGCGCCGCCGAGTCACCGCCTAGCTCCGCCTAGTCGCTTCGCTCGCCTAGAGGGGCGATTACCCCCCTAGTCTAGGCACCAGGCCATAGCCTAGCGACTAGGCGCGCCTAGGAGAGACGTAATCGTCGATTTTCAAAACTTTGCTAACTACGAGTTCGATTGTCACTTAACTACGCCACGTTGATAGAATTGGATCCTCAGGTGCAAAACTCTTTTGTGTTAGAGATAGCAACACTTAAAAAACCTAATGCACATTTAAATATAACTTACATAGGTTTTCATAAGCGTTTTTGACCTTAGTTTTTAAGTGGCCTAATTAGACATTATAGCCCTTTCACGTGGGACACCAAGTCACGCCATGGGTCGAGTGAGGCAATGGAAGGCCAAGTTACCTAAAAAATTTGCAGGTGCAACATAACAGGGTACTTTGTATCCCATGTTTAAAGAAATAGAGCCAGGAAAGTAAAGTTATTCATGATTGTAGATATATCAAAATACAATTCAAGTATAGAATCGATGTAGTTGTTCAACATTCCATGCGTTGATAGTGATGTTGCAGTGCTGATCCTCAATTTGATAAGCCCCTAGTGACGACAAGACGTTGTGGGTTGTCGTGGGATGCTGCGTGTCGCAACGGGATGATGGGCTGCTAAACGCTGGCGCAAGATGATGAGTCATGCTACGTGTCGTCATGGGTTGCCGAGTGCTACAAAGGCCCATCGCGTGTCGCCATGTGCCATTATGTGATGCCAAGTGAAGTCGTGGGCCAATGAAGGTCATAATGGGTCTTAGAGGGGTGTCGAGTGCCATAGCAGGTCGCAACGGGCTATCGTGGGCTACCGAGTGCTGTTGTGGGATGTCAAGAGACTCCACAAGACGTTGAGGACACCGTGACATGCCAATCAACATAGTGGAAGGTGTTAGTGAAGAAACCCATCCGATCCATCTAGATGAGTCTATGCACGATGGCCCCTACTCTACTAGTAATCGATGTATCATGCGTAATAGATCAGAGGGGTAACACATGAGAAAAAGATTTATACCTAAGTACGGGGTACTCTACGTCCAATGTATTGTGGGTGTTTTGTGACACTTTATGTGCCTTATGTTGGTCTCGACTGCCAGTAGGGGATCACAACTAATGTCTATTGGGTGTCACTATGGGCTGAGGTGCCGATCAGGGTGTCTAGGAGGTAGGGTTACATATAGAGTGTTGATTGGTTTACAAGTTGGTTTCTTAGTCCATTACAACAAATGAAGTCGGATTCTACATATGTTTCACCTATGCATTGTCTACTAAGTTGGTGAGGCATTCCGGGTTGGATTCGACCTAGCTAGTCAGCCTAGGTCACCCCTTCTTGTGGGGCTAGTTATAGCTCGGGAGGGTATCTGAGGCCTATATTCGACAATGGCTGTGTCATCAACGTTGAGGTGGTGGTACTCTATCTTATCTAGTTCCGTTTATGCGTCTAGTGAGCATTGAACTCTTTTGACAAGCGCAATGCTTCTTTATCGATCAGTTAGACGCTTTATACAAGGTTAAAGTTGAAACATGCCGATCTTCCAAGCCCTCAAATATCGAGAATATGGTGTGTCATGTTGCCTTATTTCTAGTCTAGGTGTAATAAAAGGCTCTCCCCAACTAGAAGGATACATGGACAACGACTATTTCCTCCTGAAATATTGGCGGTAACCGAAATGACTGGAAACCTAGATAGCAGTCCTACTGTTCCGTTCCTTGGTGGCAACGTCAATGGCTTCGGTGACCCATCTGATTGTGGCGCTAACACCAACTGTTCTATGCATTGGGAAAAAATAATTCCTTTCCTTCTTATGGCTGAAATGTACCTGAGGTTTCTTTTTTGTTTCTTGTTGCGATTATATATATTCAATATATATGGTTAACTTTTAGTTCAAATTTATTGCTTAAGTTTAGCTTTTTGGCTACATTGTGGATGCTCGTATGCCATCTCCTTAATTACTCATGTTCGAATCTTGGATTCAACATGATGCTCATACTTAAAAGCTTAGGGCTAATTGTTGTCCCAGTAATAGGCAATGCGATGTTATTGATGACTTTGTCAATCGTAAAATTTAACCATCTATTTCGTTATAGGATTATGCATGGTTACATGCGTACACTTACACGTGAGCGTCTACTTGTGGGCTCCATTTGGTAAACAAAAGAGTTGTATTGGGGACAAATATTGCGAAATAAATAGGCAAAATCATGCAAGTATCTCATTTGTCATATGTATTTTGACGAAAGTACAGGGGTGTTAGCAAAAATCAGTAAACCACCCATGTAGTACCTAGTGCATAGTCAGAGACGGCAAATTTCCTACTGACCTGTGGGGTCACTAAACATGGCCCAGCATGTCAGCCACAGATCTAATGCCTACTAACTCTGTATTCCTAATTCTCCTTTTTTTTTCTCCATTTGCCACCCCCAACGCCTGAAGGCCCATTTCGTCGTCTCTGCTCCCTCGGTCCCTCCCCCCCTCGCCATCTCCTTCCTCCTCACCTCGCCATGGCGTTCTTCTCTCACCACCATATCCAGCAGCCACACCGGCAGCAGGCGCCGCCGCCGCATCAGCAGCAGCCGGTGCTTCCTTCCTTCAGGTGAATGCTCGACCTCAATTTAATTTGCACCCGTTCTGTCGAGAATTGCTGTTTAAGGTGAGAATCGCGCTGAATTTCCTCTTCGGATGCCGCAATTCTGGGCAGGAACGCGCTACCGGTGCCTGTGGATGGCCAGATCCCAGCGCCCCTCACCTTCTTCAACCCGCCTCCTGCCTTCCCGGAGCAGCCCGCGCAGGCACCGCGTGAGTTTTCTCCGCGAATCCTCTCTCCGCTTCTTGGAATTCCGCTTAAATTGGCGCTGATTTTGGAGGAGTTTCGCTCTGTTCTGGGCAGTGGTGGATGCGATGGGGCTGACGGCAGCTGCGGGGCTCGGGTGGAGGCAGCCGAGGGAGCAGGAACTGCTTGGGGAAAACTCCCAGATGTCATCCATCGATTTTCTGCAAACGGGCTCGGCAGTGTCGACGGGGCTGGCGCTGTCTCTGGAGGACCGGCGCCACGGCGGCGGCGGGGCTGGGAACTCCTCCGGCGATTCACCGCTGCTCCTGCTGCCCATGCTGGACGATGACATCTCACGCGAGGTCCAGCGGCTTGACGCTGATATGGACCGCTTCATTAAAGCTCAGGTGACCCGCTCATCTTTCTTGCTAACAAACGTAATTGTTGATGCATTGCAGTGCCAGTGTGCAACTGTGTGCTGTGTGCTTTGTGTGGGCGTCCTCAATCTAGTCATGTAACTGTTTTGGGAACTTATCGAAGGCCTAGTGTTTGCATGCCGTGTTCACTAATCTGGGTGTACATAGATAGTATTTGGTAAGGTTGCCAAGGGAGCACATAGATAGTCTCTAGATCGAGCTTTGACATCATTTCCTCTTTTATGTCTGATTTAGCATCCAGGTTCCCTTCTCGCTCATTTCCATGTTTTGGTATTTAGTCTTTGTTCAGCATCACAATTAATATCAGGTTAAACTTGATGCCAGCAGAATAGGAGTGCAATTTGATAACACTAATATCTATGAATGAAGCATGCTGGGGTAGATTTTGCAGTTTCAAGTATAAGACAGCAACACACTAACACATCAAAGAAACTGAAGTGCAAAAGGAGCATCCCCCCTGTCAAGGGCCTCGTACCCCTGACTGGCCGGACCTCGGCTACGTAGCTCGTAGCCGCCGTCCGTCACGCCGGCGAGGTTATGCCCCTCTGCCGTCGGCTTGTAGAGAAATAGGGAGATTAGGGATAACTTTCTGCTTGATCTCAATTGGTTCCAGCGTACAGAATATATGGCCCTTTGCCTAACAGATGGAGAAGGCTCTCCTTAATTCTAGGATTAGCCTAACAAGGAAACAACTAACTAACAAGGAAACAACTAACTATCTTTCCTCCTAGCCACTCGCCTGCCCCTCCTGGGTCCTGACCGCGCGCTCGGCGTCCCTGCGGACGTCGCGGGCCCTCCTGCGCCGGGCGTATGTGCGCCCGCACATGACATCTCTCCCGCCGTCGAAGACCAGCTCGTCCTCGAGCTGAAAATCAGGGAACCGAGCACGGAAGTCGTCGAAGTCCTCCCAGCTTGCGGACGCTGCCGGTGCATCCTTCCACTGGACCAGCACCTGACGCACTCCTCGCGCCAGCCGGGCATCAGTGATCCTGTCGGGCACCGGCATCACAGCGCCGTTGTGGGTGGCCGGCAGTGCGGGGGGCGTTGAGGGCGGCGTGCCGACGAATTTCTTGAGCACCCCGACGTGGAACACATCATGGAGACGGGCCCCCGGAGGCAGCTCTAGCCGAACGGCCGCGGCGTTAATGATCTCCACCACGCGGTACGGCCCGACGAACCGGGGCTTGAGCTTGCCGGAGGTGGTACGTGGCAGGGACGCCGCTTGACGCTGCCGGAGCCGAAGGAGAGCCCAATCACCGACTTGATACTCCACCGGGCGGTGATGCTGGTCGTAGACACGCTTCTGGACCGCCTGGGCCTGCTCGAGACGGTAGCGGACGTCGTCGAGGAAGGCCGCGCGTTCCTCCATCTCCTGGGCCACAGCAGCCACGCGCGTCTCGCCGGGCTCATACGAACGGATGGTCGGCGGGTCGCGGCCGTATACCACGCGGAACGGCGTTTCCCGGAGCGACGACTGGAAGGCCGTGTTGTAGATGTACTCCGCCCACGGTAGCCAACGAAGCCACTGGCGAGGACGGTCACCGGCGAAGCAGCGGAGGTACATGACGATCACCCTGTTGGCTGCCTCCGTCTGGCCATCCGTCTGCGGGTGGAACGCGGACGACATGAAGAGTTTGGTCCCGGTGAGCCGCATGAGCTCAGTCCAGAACGCGGACGTGAACACCGGATCGCGGTCCGAGACGATGGACTGTGGCACGCCATGAAGGCGGACAATGTCGCCGAAGAAGGCTTGGGCGACGGACTCGGCGGTGTAGGGATGGGCCAGCGGGAGGAAGTGGCAGTACTTGCTGAAGCGGTCGACGACGGAGAGGATGACCGTCTTGCCCTGTACCCGGGGAAGTGCCTCAATGAAATCAATGCCGACGTCCGCCCACACACTGGAAGGGATGGGCAGTGGCTGTAGCAGACCGGCCGGGCGCAGATGGTCCGACTTGTACTTCTGGCAGGTGGCACATGCCTTCACAAACTCCTGCACCAAACGTTTCATGTTGGGAAAATGGAAATCACGCCGGAGGCGGTGCAGTGTGCGGTGGATGCCCTCGTGGCCGTCCTCGTGGACCGCGGCCAGGATCTCCTGGAGAAGCGGCGACGCCGAGGGGATGTAGAGGCGGCCCGCGAGGGCGACCATGCCGTCGGTGATGGCCCACGGCGCCGCGCGGGTGCCCGCTCGGAGCTCGTCGTGGATGGCGACCAGCGCGGGGTCCGTGGCCTGGGCGTGTCGAAGGCGCTTGATGAAGTCGAACCGGGGCGCCGAGATGGCCAGCAGCTCGCCGTCCTCGATGTCGCGGCGGGAGAGTGCGTCGGCGACCGTGTTCGTGGCGCCGGAGCGGTACTCCACTGAGAAGTCGAAGCCCAAGAGCTTGCCGACCCAGTGGTGCTGCGGGATCGTGGCGAGGCGCTGGTCGAGGAGGTACTTCAAGCTGTAGTGATCCGTCTTGACGAGGAAGCGGCGCCCCCAGAGGTAGGGCCTCCAGTGCCGGACGGCCTGAACCAGGCCAATAAGCTCGCGTTCATACGCGGCTAGGGCGCGGTGGCGAGGCGCCACTGGCCGGCTGAAGTAGGCCAGCGGGTGTCCCTCCTGGACCAGAACGGCGCCGAAGCCCGCCGTCGACGCGTCGCACTCGACGATGAACATCTTGGCGAAGTCGGGCATGGCAAGAACGGGGGCGGACGTGACCGCCGCCTTGAGCGCCGAGAACGCTGTGGCCGCGGCGTCGTCCCAAGCGAATCCATCCTTCTTGAGGAGCGCCGTGAGGGCCGCGGCCACCGTGCCGTAGTTATGCACGAACTTGCGGTAGTATCCCGCGAGTCCGAGGAACCCGCGAACAGCACGGGCGGAGCGCGGTGTCGGCCAGTCATGGATGGCCTGCACCTTGGCCGGATCCATGGCGACGCCCGCCGCGGAGATGACGTGGCCGAGGTACGCGACGGCGGTGGCACCGAAGGAGCATTTGGTGCGCTTGACGAAGAGCTGGTGGCGGCGAAGCTCGTCGAGGACCGCACGCAGGTGCCGCAGGTGATCTGCCCATGTGCTGCTGTAAACCAAGATATCATCAAAAAATACCAGGACGAAGCGGCGGAGAAACGGCCGGAGGACGTCATTCATCAGGGCTTGGAAGGTGGCCGGCGCGTTGCACAAGCCGAACGCCATGACCAGAAACTCGTACAAGCCTTCATGTGTGCGAAAGGCCGTCTTGTGGATGTCCTCAGGCCGCATGCGGACCTGGTGGTACCCCGACCTCAGGTCGAGCTTGGTGAAGAACTTGGCGCCGTTGAGCTCATCCAGCAGCTCGTCGACCACCGGGATCGGGAAAGCGTCCTTGACGGTCATGGCGTTCAGGGCCCGGTAGTCGACGCAGAATCGCCATGAACCGTCTGGCTTCTTCACAAGGAGGACGGGCGACGAGAACGGCGAGTCGCTGCGGCGGACGATCCCCTGTTCCATCATGGCCGCGCACTGCCGCTCCAGCTCGTCCTTATGGGCAGCCGGGTACCGATAGGGACGTACGGCAACCGGCTGCGCCTCGGGCTTCAGCAAGATGCGGTGGTCGTGGGCGCGCTTGGGTGGAAGACCGGCTGGAGTGGCGAACACGTCCGCGAACGAGTCAAGGAGGGCCTCCAGGAGAGGCTCGCCGGCCGCCAGGGTGCGCACAGCCGGGCCAGCCGCAGTGGCCACGCCAGTCCAGGAGACAGTGCAGCCCCCGCGCTGGAAGGACATGCGCCGGTTGGCCAGGTCCCAGACGATGGGTCCCAGCGCACCGAGCCACTTGGTGCCCAGGACGATGTCGTACCCAGCCAGGGGCATGACGAAGAGCTCCGCCGGGAAGCTGGCGCCGGCGATGAGCAGGGGCGCGTCGCGGATGACGCCGACGCAGGCAATCTTCTCGCCATTTGCCACCATGGCCGTGAGACGGGGACGGTGGCGGAGAGGCAGGCCAGAGCGCCGCGCGGCCTCCTCGGAGATGAAATTGTGGGTGCTGCCCGAGTCAAGGAGCGCGACGAGCGAGGCGGCCCCCAGCTGCACGGCAAGTTGCATGGTGTCTGCCACGGACACGCCCGCCACGGCCTGCAGCGAGAAACAGGGAGCCTCCTTGTCCCCTGCGGCAGCCGTGTCGTCGGAGTCATCAATCTCCACACCGTCGACGAAGAAGATCCGCTTGCAAAACCTGTTATGGCCACGAGAATATTTTTCGTCGCAGTTAAAACATAGGCCAAGGCGGCGACGTTCCGCCTGCTCCGCCGTGGAGAGACGCCGCTGGTTGCCCTCGCGACGACCCTGTTCGGCACCCGCCGGGGGCGCGGGCAGGGCGAGCGGCTGTGGCGGCGCAGGCAGGGCCGGACGAGGCGGCGGTGGCGGCAGCAGACCACGGGCGCCTGGCCAGGACCGGGGCCGGAGGGGACTTGTCGATCTCCATGAGCTCCACCTGACGCGCCAGACTCATCGCGGCGGAGAGCGACTCGGGATGATGGATGCGCACCGCGTGACTCAGGGGCGGGAGGAGACCACCGGTGAAGAGTTGGACCCGTTGGGACTCATCAAGCCGCCCGGCGCGGGGAAGGAGGGCTTGGAAGCGATTGGCGTATTCGTCGACGGTCCCGGTACGGCGGCACTCGGAGAGCTCGAACATCGGGGCGGAGCGGAGGGGCGGCCCGAAGCGTTCGTTGAGGAGGTCCCTGAACCGACCCCAGGATGGTGCGCCGTCGTCCTCTTCGAGCTGGTTGTACCATAGCTGTGCGACGTCGTCCAGATGGTAAGATGCCATCCGAACGCGTTCCTCCCCCATGGTGCGATGGTGGCGGAAATACGACTCGCATTTGTTGATGAAGAGCATTGGATCGACAGTGCCATCAAAGCGGGGAAAATCCCACTTTTTGTGCTTGAAGAACGGATCCTGATCGCGCTGCCCGTCCGGGCGACGGCCGCCGTCGTTGTCCGATGACGACGAGGACTTGTCCTTCATGGCCGCCATGTCGGACTTCAGGGAGGACACCTCGGCGCTGAGGGTCTTCAGTGCAGCGAGCAAGTCGGCAAGGGTGGGTTCGGCCATGGCTGCGGTGGAGCTTTGCGGTGATGGCGGCGGCGGCGGGTGTGGGACTGTGGTGGACGAGTGATCGGAGCGCGTGGGCGAGGATCGACGAGACCGTGATACCAGGTTGTCAAGGGCCTCGTACCCCTGACTGGCCGGACCTCGGCTACGTAGCTCGTAGCCGCCGTCCGTCACGCCGGCGAGGTTATGCCCCTCTGCCGTCGGCTTGTAGAGAAATAGGGAGATTAGGGATAACTTTCTGCTTGATCTCAATTGGTTCCAGCGTACAGAATATATGGCCCTTTGCCTAACAGATGGAGAAGGCTCTCCTTAATTCTAGGATTAGCCTAACAAGGAAACAACTAACTAACAAGGAAACAACTAACTATCTTTCCTCCTAGCCACTCGCCTGCCCCTCCTGGGTCCTGACCGCGCGCTCGGCGTCCCTGCGGACGTCGCGGGCCCTCCTGCGCCGGGCGTATGTGCGCCCGCACATGACACCCCCCCCCCCCCCCCCCCCTCCCTCTAGAACAACGCAGTTTGTGTCATTTCATTAAGAGAAAAAAAAATATAGGAGGATTTTCAGTAGAAATGAATCTGGATATTCTTCTCCACGTATGTTGCACAGGTGTAGTGACCCTCCGTGATCCATGACCAAGCATTCCAGTTTTATTATTTAGTTCTACCTTTTGATACAGTATTTGGTTAATTGTTCTATCCAAAGTCCGAACTTGGCTATCAATGCCTAGAGTACTGGATGCCTGAACTATCTTGCTTTTAGGAAGCAATGCAAGATTTTTAAGCCTTGATGAATTAGTTATGCACTGCTTTATTTCTTAATTCTTGCAGTTTGGTCCCCAGTAAGGTATTTTAGGTCATAGCACTGAGGTTATTTTAGGTCGTAGCACTAAGGTTTGTTGCTAAATAGGATTCTGTATCAGTTTGTTTTGGTTGAACACTTATGTGCAGCGCTACACACTGTAGACACTAAACTCTGGGTATACGTGTAGTTTATGCTTTAAACGGTGAATTAAACAAAAAATCTTTAAACAGTCAGCATTAAAAACAGTTTAAACAGTGTGTTTAAATGTGATTTAAATGTTTGAAGTGTCTAAATGACTATCTTGGCGATAGAGAACTGACTCGTTAAAACTATTTGATATTTGATTCTTGTTAGAACTTAATGTCTAATGTAATGTTACTGTGTAATGACACCTAACCATTAACTAGTGAGAACTACATGTGTACTATCTATGTCATTATCCTGTCTAATGTCGATGTCTTATTATGTAACTGTGTGCATGTCTCAAGCCACATTTAAAAAATTTACTATATGGACTTATAGTGTTTTTATGCATATTTATTACTAAAGTGCAAATTGTTTAAACCATCTAATTTTGCGTCTAGGAAAGCACTGCTTATGCAGATGTCTAGATCTCATGTCAAACCTTACCTGGGTGATTATTACTGTTAAAAAATAAGCTTGACATTCTTTGTTTGATACTTGTTTTAGAGTTATACTTCTAACGTTCTTTAATTTTCAGAGTGAACGGCTGAGGCAATCTATACTGGAGAAAGTTCAGGCAAAGCAATTTGAGGCACTGGCCTCAGTTGAGGACAAGATACTCAGAAAAATATGGGATAAAGAGGCGGAAGTGGAGACCATCAACAAAAGGAACTCTGAACTAGAGGACCAGATTAAGCATTTGGGAGTGGAAGTTGGTGCTTGGCAGCAAAGGGCCAAGTACAACGAGAGCATGATCAATGCACTCAAGTACAACTTGGAACAGGTATGTGCTCATCAGAGCAAGGATTTCAAGGAAGGCTGCGGCGATAGTGAGGTAGATGACACGGCGTCCTGTCGCAATGGTGGTGCTGTCAATTTGCAACTGACGCCGAAGGAGAACAGACAACAGAAGGATTTGACGGCTTGCAGGGTCTGTAAATCAAGTGAGGCATGCATGCTCTTGCTGCCTTGTCGGCATCTTTGTCTATGCAAGGAGTGCGAGAGCAAGCTGAGCTTCTGCCCCCTGTGTCAGTCATCCAAGATACTTGGCATGGAGATCTTACGAGAATAGAATTTATGTATCACATGAGTATCTTACGAGATACTGCTATGTTAATACGTCAATGTATTGCAAACTTTAGAACCTATGTACCACTACGACTTGCCACTGGATCTAAAAGGACTGCCGGTTATGGTAGATTTACCGCAGCAAATTTCTTTGAGAAGTTCATCCTTGATTTCTGCTCCTAGTAAACTTCTTGGCAGAGTCTGTCTTGTGCGACTAGTTGTCACCATCTATCTATGTATTTCCATCAGCGGACCTTTTCAGGCAGACCCTGTTTGGAACTCAGGAAATTTCCCCAATTCCTGTGTTTTTGCTGCTAAATTGAATTGATTTCTGTTAAATTTCTATATGATTTTTGTGAAATCCCTATAGTCCAAACATGGCCCCAAAGTGCGGCTGTCCTCTCCTCTCTTTCTGTGGCTAAGTGCTATATAACTCGAAAGTAAGCGAAGTTGTCTTATGCCATAAGGTTTTGTAAATTTTTAAATACCTGTAAAATAAGAAGTCTATGTGCTGTGTGAAATGCAAAGCATCTTCCATTGAATTGATCATTTGGATATTGAACAGACCAATATCTTAAAAAGAGTCAGCTGCAGCTGCTGCTTTCAGATTTGCGAGTTATATATATCCATGGACAGTTAGTTTTATGATTGATCTCGGGTCCCTGGCAATGACTTGTACTTGCAAGCTCATTCTACCAAAAAGAACTCGAAAATTTTGTCTGCCTTACACGCATTAGCTATGCCATTTGATTACCTATCTTGGGGCGGATTCCGGCAATTATGACCTGGTAGTTAGCAGAAAGCACCAATAGCCGTCTTTCAAGCCCAGCAAATCAATTGCTTAGCCACTCAGACCCTCCTCCCCTTGGTGCCTGTTGGCCCGGCTATCTCATCATAGGTTAGGGTAATGGCATGGGTGTATTCAGGAGAGGAGAAATGCATAGTGCTTGCTAGCTCGAGAGAACTCGATTCTTCAGATACCACAGACAGTCACCAAGGGGTAATTCAGATACCACAGACTACCAATATATCTTTTGTTTAGATTCTGACTCTAGCTCTACACGGACTATAAAAAACCACAGACAGTCAGACATAAATCAACACAAATCGCCCCCGTGCCCCAGATGAGATGGTATTGTTATCCCCCCACAATCCCACAAAAATAGTGGTAGACGGCGATGCCTTGGACAGCTGTACTCCCGCCCAGCTTGTCCAGTTGCGTTTAGACGTCTCAGAAATCCAAATCAACGGTCCCAACAAAGGTACCGGGGCCCGGACCACGCCAGCTTTGCCGGCACCACCCCCAGCTCGGCCGCCTCGCGCAACAAGATCCCCCTGCCGCTGTCGCCACAGCTGTACCATACCGCCAGTCGCCCACTCCTCCACCAGTCCACAGCAGCACAGCGACGCGCCCCGGCCGCCATCGGCGAGCTGCTAGCGCATCTTGTGTGGCTCCAGCCCAAACCCGCGCCGATGTTGACCAGTGGCGGGCGGGCGGGGCGAACACGGGCGCAGCCGCGCGCCATGTGGAATCTTTTTTAATTTTAACACTTTTTAAAACTATATGTTTTTTTTTCAAATCTAACACTTTTGACCGCGTCTATTGCCATGGCGCGGCGAAACGCTTGTGCCGCGTCATGCATGGTGACGCGGCGGGAGGCTGACGTGGCGAAGACCGAGAGCGCTGACCGGTGACGTGGCCGGGGCTACCGCGCCGCTGATCTGGATGCGGCAACCTTTGACACGGAGAGACGGGTAGCCCATGCTACTTTTACACAGACAGGCAAGAAAAGAAATTAAGAATGTTATCGCTTAACCACGTGTGCTTGTATATTATATATATTCATTCACAGGACATCACAATTCTTGAAGAAAGGAATTCATGGTCTGGTGGGTCCCAACGTACAGTGTTCTAAGAGGGCCAGGTCAATAACTCTGCTCCTCCTCTGCGTCGTGCCATGCGCAGCTGCCGCACAGCAGCAGCACCATCTACGGCCTCAGTCTCCTTTGGCTGTTTATAGCGTAGATGGACTCCTCACTCCTATGATCCCAGCTTACAGTGTTTCAAGAAGATTACAGTAGGTAGTGTCAAATCACGTAGCCCCTAATCATCGAATCATATTTTACATCTTTAATTTAGGTGTAAGTTCTATATTCAACTGTTGTAAATTGATTATTCTTAAATAAAAATAATGAGAATTACTTGAATATTTATCTGGCCGTTTTTTTTTGCTTTTTTATTTTCTGTATATTTTATTTGGTTTTTCTTTGAAATTTTTTAATTTTGCTTTCATAAAAATAATCTGGCTAATAGTGTACTCGTTCTTGGAGCTAGCTGAAGTGAAAGCTGGACGACTGATAGGAGCAGGTAATGTCCCACCTACTGGTACTTGTAGCTCTCATACTAGCCTGTCACTCTAGGCTCAACTAGTTGTTCATGCACATATAGGTAGCTGTTCATACACATATAGGTAGTTGTTCATGTCGCACTAACTGTTCATGCATACAGAGAGATAGTCGTTCAAGCAAACTAGGGATGTGACATGTTCTACTATTTGGTTTACTACTACTCAACACCAGATGACAAGAACTACGTTAGTGAAAGGACCTAGGATGCCGCCTAGAGGGGGGGTAAATAGGCGTTTCTGAAAATTGACATATTTAAATACGAAAACGATTAGTAAATAGAGTTTCCAAAATAGAAACTCCAAATTAAATGTAGTACCACCCCTCACAGGTTTGCCACAGAATAAACAAGGTATAAAGAATATATATAGAAGTTACAACCCTGCAATACAAAGATAGAACATAGAATAAATATTTTTAGTACTAAGCTCTAATACTAGACATGTCTGGTATGACTACCGAACATGTCCGGTATGCACGATTTCTGCAGATCAGCCCCAAACTTGCTCCTTTTGATTTCTATCGTCAAACCAAACTGCAGGCACCTACTAGAGATGACAATATACACAGAGAGCCTGCACAAGACTTGGAGCAACACAAATATCAAATGAAATGTGAATTGAGACACGATATTTGTTTTACCGAAGTTCGGACTCGTTCGAGTCCTACTCTCCGTTGAGGGGCATGTGGGCAACCCAGCGAAGGTCAGCCCTAAAGGATACCACGAAGGTCACTCTAGCCAGAGTCTTTTCCAACTTCTTTTTCTCCTTTCACTAGTTGATTCCGAGGCGGCGGAATCGACCATTACAAACTTTCTGTGGCATACCACAGTCTCTTGGGTGCTCTCCGGCGACGCCTAACCGTCTAGGACAGAAGAGTCCAAGAGTAACAAATGCAAATCATGAGATTGATAATATGCACAAGTGCTCAAGTGGTTGGATTGCTCTCTTTTTGAATTTCACTCAACCCACAGTTTGATTTGGCAAATTTGATCAATCACTCACTAAGAGAGGGTTGGGAGAGTTGGCAAGGCTAAAAAACGTGTGTGCATATCAATAGAATTAGCAGCCTCCAAAGGTGAAGGCTTGGGGTATTTATAACCCCCTTGAAAAAACTAGTTGTTTTATAGCCGTTGCCATACCGGACACTTACACTGCGCCAACGGTAACTAAGTTACAGTGATGTTGTGAGGCGTCGGAACTCCCGATGAATGCCGAAACTCTCGACCGTTGAAACTCCCAACCCTCAGCATATTTGAAAACCATGTAACCGAGTTAAAGTATGTGAGGTGTTAGAACTCCTGACTTATGCCGGAACTTCCGACCGTCGGAACTCCCGACTCTCAAGACATTTGAAAACTAGCCGTTGGCCTCTGGTCGTCCATATGACCACCACAGTGAACTCTCCAAGTTAGTTAAAGCGCGAGACGTCGGAACTCACGACCATTGCTAGAACTCCTGACGGTCGGAACTCCCGATGAACCAACCCGAGAACAACAATTTTATCATTGTTGGGCAAATACCGGACACGTCCAGTATTGCCAGACCAGCAAGAAATCAGTTAGCTCTTTTATCTCTCAAATACTCAAAACTCACATAGGTTGGCTTGAGCACTTATGAAACATTATCTATCAATATGATGCGTCTCTCTTAATAGTACGTCATACTTATTAAACTCAAGATTAAAAGAAAAATGAATTTATACCGCTTGAGTTGACCTCTTTTGAATTAATGCCGTCTCTTTCAATCTTCATCAAGTAAGGGTGCCAACATGTTGATATTGATCTTATCACTTGAGCATAGCCATCTTGAGCACGTGACTTGATTACATTCATCAAATATGAATAACTCCAAATGCATCAAGTCACTTCAAACACTTTGTCGATTTGATCCTCCATATCAATATGACCATCGTAGCTTGATTGGTACCTCAACTAAATGCAAGTACTTCCTTCTTCACCCTAGCTAGGTTCTTCGGCCGCCATGCCATCGCTTGCCCTTCACCCTTGCTTAGTACCTTGAAGCCTTTCCTTGCTATCTTCACCATCTCAAGCCATCAAGTCACATCTTGTGTTGAATCAACCATTCATTTGTATTGTTATCTTTTTCATTTCAATTTAGCAAGTTTCAAATATGAGACCATTCCATATGCAATCCCTCATGTCTCATTAATTAATTCTTACGAGCTTGCTTTCACATAGAACATGAAAATCCCACAATAAATAAGCCTTTGCATGAATTCCATTTCCATTGTTGTCTTGTGCTTGAACTAGATTGTTTTATACAACAACGCATCATTTTGGCTTTCATTAAGTACATGTGAGATAACCTATTACCTGTCCACACTTAGCAAACGGGTTAGACCTTTAATCACGTTGTCATTCAACCATCCAAAAACCACTAAAGGGCTAGATGTACTTTCAATCTCCCTCTTTTTGGTGATTAATGACAACTTGATTAAAGTTTACAAAAGAATATAAACATTTAAACTTTTGGGTTCAATGATTTATGAGAGGCTCCCCCTTAATATGTGCTTGTGATTAGAATTCATTAAATAACCTTAAATGTTAATTGCACATACTAAAACATATAGGAGACTCCCCCTAAATCATTGCATCCGTAGAGTGCATGTGTGTGTGACAAAGTAAAACCGTGATGCATATGTCAAGATATATCACACAAGAATAAATATAAAGGCATCACATCAAATATTTTCATTCTAGCATGCATGGTCCTTATGAAAATAAATACAACACATGTATATCACACAAAGCACTCATTACATATTTTTTTAAGTCCACAAGCCACTAATATATAAATAAAGATCATGTCTCAAGAGATACATAGATAAAGCATAAATGAGTCTCATTTCTCATAGGATACAATCTATCTCAAATCCAAGATACATCAACCCATAAATGAGTCTCAAAAACAAAAACTACAGCATGTAGTACATATCTTCAGGTACAAAGATAAGCAAATGAAATAAATATCCTGAAGCTTTAATCAGTCTCTCTCCCACTTTGTCATCTATCACCACAAAGGTCTAATAATGACATACTAAGGACAAAGGGGCTGTAAGCTATAATCACTCATCATCATCTTCATCTCTACCAGCATCCTCATCATCTGAGTGTGTAGCACCGGTTGGACGAGAACCACCCGCACCAGACGGGTCATAGAAACTGCCCGTGAGGTCACTCCACCAGTTTGAAGCATACTCGTCTGTAGCACTAGGACATGGCTGAGAGTAAGTAGGCACCCGAGCCTATAGTGGTAAAGTGTCAGGGTGCTCTGGTGCCTGCTGCCGCTGCTGTCGCTGAAGGAACTCAGCAAACTCTGTGTCATACCTGCCCTACTACTGCTCCTCAGTCTCAGGCTCACTAGTTGCCTCATCTGATAATAGAGACCTAGGAGGATCAAGCTCAAGTCTAGAAGCAATCTGCTTTAAAGTCTGAGTATCCTTCCTCCTAGCCTCCCTCTCCTTCTGCTAACAGGTCTGTATGTCCTTGCACATCCCAAAGATAGCACTGAACATCTTGCGAATAGGAGAAGGAGGACTGCGGTGATGTGGGGAAAAACGTGAAGGAGCATGTGGTAGAGGAGAAGCTCGTCCTGCTGCTGCACCACCTACAGGTGCATCTGCCTCTAGTGCTGCTCCTCCTCCTCCTGGTCCTGCTGGAGGTACCCCAACCTCAGGCAAGTCTGCAACAATCTTCAGGGCCTTATGTATCTTGTCATACTCAAAGGTATGTCCTGTGACCTGCTCAATCATGTGCATGATGTAGGGAGCAAAACCACAGCCCTTGAGGGGTCTCTCGCCGACACTCCTGATCTCGCACCAAATGCAGTCAAATACACTGAAGGGTCGTGCATCAGGTGTCATCCTGTGGAGCAGGTTTCTGGAGTAATCTGCAATGTTTCCCTTATCTCCACCCTTGCAATCAATGGTCTTCCTAAACATCATGTCCAGGTATTTGTAAGTATGGTGAAGACCTAGAACCTTCCCCACTGCTCCTCTCTCACCCCCTGGTGGATACATGTAGGCAAGCTGCTCTGGAGGCAACACCTGCTCTATGTGGATCCTATCTTTCTGAAGATCATCATCTGAGAAGCCAAGTAGTACTGCAAAAGCATCATAATCAACACTGTACCACTGGCCCTCAAGCATCCAATGCATACGCCTCTCATCCTCCTCAACATACAGAGTGGCGTAGAACTGAGCTACCACCTCTATGTTCCAGTCATGCTGAAACTCCATAATCTCATAAATCCTTGTATGCTCACAAATGGCAATAGCGTGATCAATAGAGGCCTTCTGCAAATCTCTAACGTACTACCAGTCAATCCACTGAGACCTAGCAATCACTGGGTTCCTGGCGAGAATCACACTGGTGTAGAAGTCCATATGAAAGGCTGTCTGAAATCGATGATCAAACTGATTCCTTGACAAGCCCCTTGAATCAATTCTTCTTTCATCTCTAACCCTTCTGGTCATGTCTTTCCCCCGATAGTCAACTCTGACAACATAAAAGGGTACACTAGATGGATGTGGCTCAAGTAAATCATAGTGTATACCCTGACCTGGCTGGTGCTGAGCTAGAGGTACTGTCCGCTCCTCCTCAATCTCTTGCTCATCATCTGAGCTGCCACCATCTGAATCTCTATCGGTGCTTTTCCTCTTCCTGGTACTGGGCTCCACTCTATACTCTTCTGTATCTGTATCAGATGAAGAACTGATATCTCCCTCTTTGTACTGTGGAGCACCCCTAGTAGCCCTGGAGAGTCCTCTGCTGCTGCCCTGCTCCTGCTGACTAAATCTGGGATACATGTGGAATTCATGCCTGTCCAAATCTGCCAATATACAAGCACATATGGTTAGCAATAGCATTCTTAATTTCTTTTCATACCTGTCTGCGCAAAAGCAACATGCGCCATTCGTCTCTCCGTGACAAAGGTTGCCGCGCCATGCGCCGTGGCGAGGCAGTGCCACGCCCAGATCCGCGGCGCGGCACCTCTGGCCACGTCATCAGTCAGCGCCTCCGGTCTTCGCCACGTCAGCCTCCCGCCGCGCCACCCTGCATGGCGCGGCACAGACGTTTCACCACGCCATGGCAATAGGTACGGGCAAAAGTGTTAGATTTGAAAATAAAAAACAGAAAATATTAGATTTAAAATTAGTTTAAAAAATGTTAAAATTAAAAAAAAAATTCTCCATGTGAGCTAACGAACGTTGCGAGCCAGGCTTGCCAACGCTGCAGTTCCACCCCTCGTGCCGCCCCATCGACCGTCATCATTACCATCGTCTCCTCTCGTTAGCAATAGCAAAGTAGCCAGCCGAGCCAGCACACGGCTCCGCCGCCCCCTCCGCTCCGCCGTCCCCTCCTCTCCATCCTGGCCGGGCCCACCCGGCATTCCTGAATTCCCCCTTCCCGCATCAAAATCCCCCCATCCCCGTGCCGTCGCTGCGCCCGCCCCGCGTGCCCGAATTTCGCCGTAATCCGGCTGGTTTTTCCCGTGCGCAGCAGCGGGCCGTACCCGTAATGGCGCTGTCCGCGTCGGCGGCGTCGGCCGACCGGGGGTCGCGGGCGGAGAAGGTGAGGAGGATCTTCGAGCGCTTCGACACCAACGGGGACGGCGGGCTGGACCGCAACGAGATGGCCGCCCTCGTCGTCGCCGTCAACCCGCGGGTCAAGTTCAGCGAGGACCAGATCTCCGCCATCCTCGATGAGGTGTTCCGCACCTACGCCGAGTTCATCCTCCCCGACGGCAGGGGCCTCTCCCTGCCGGGGCTGCTCCGCACCTACGACGACGGCGCCGGGGACGTCGACCGCGACTTTCTCGCGCTGTCCCTGCCCGCCGTCGACTCCGACGTCTCCTCCCCGGAGATCGCCGCGGGGGACGCCGCTGCGCACTCCTCCCCGCCCTCCGGCGCCGCCGCCGCGTCGCTGCTCGACGACCCACGCCAAGCCGCTCGGCGCCGGCGGCGCTCGGCCGTCGGTCAGCTCCCGCGCCGCGGCCGCCGCGCCGGCGTGGGCGACCTCGCCCAACCACGGCATCGCCTTCGACTCCTCCTGGGGGCTCCTCGACGACCTGGAGATACTCGTCAAGCGCCTCCGCTCAAAGCAGCTGCGGAAGGGCTCCATCGACGGAAGCGGCGGCGCTGGCAACAGCAACTTCGACTCCTTCTCCGAGGCCGGGTGGTCCAGGGAGATCTCCGGCGCGGCGGATTCGGCATCCACCGCCGCTCCGTGGGACGAGACGAGCCGCGACTACCTCACCTTCGTCAAGGAACTCGCCGCGCTCCGCACGCGCGCCGACGCCTCCCGCTCGCGCGAGGAGGCCTTCGACAACCACAGGGTCATCGGCCGGGCGCTTTCTGAGCACCGCCTCTTCCGAGACGCCCTAGCCAGCTTCCGCCGCGCCTGTGAGCTGCAGCCCACTGACGTCCGTCCCCACTTCCGCGCGGGGAACTGCCTGTACGCCCTCGGTCGCCATGCAGAGGCCAAGGAGGAGTACCTCCTTGCCCTTGAGGCCGCCGAGGCTGGCGGCTCACAGTCCGCGGACATCCTCCCGCAGATCCATGTCAACCTTGGTATTGCCATGGAGGCCGAGGGGATGGTGCTTGGTGCCTGTGAGCATTACCGAGAAGCCGCCATATTGTGTCCATCTCATGCCAGGGCACTCAAGCTCCTGGGGAGCGCTGTCTTTGGCGTTGGGGAGTACCGAGCTGCTGAGAAGGCACTGGAGGAGGCCATCTTCTTGAAGGAAGACTATGCTGATGCGCACTGTGACCTTGGGTCGGCCCTGCACGCAGTAGGGGAGGATGACCGTGCGATCCAAGAGTTTCAAACAGCAATTGATCTCAAACCTGGCCATGTTGATGCCTTATACAATCTTGGTGGATTGAACATGGATGCAGGACGCTTCGTACGGGCTGCAGAGATGTATACTCGTGTGCTGAGCATCCGACCAAACCATTGGCGTGCACAGCTAAACAAGGCAGTGGCTTTGCTTGGGCAGGGTGAATCTGAGGAGGCCAAGAAGGCACTCAAGGAGGCGTTTAAGATGACACAGAGGGTGGAATATACAATCTTGGTGGATTGAACATGGATGCAGGACGCTTCGTACGGGCTGCAGAGATGTATACTCGTGTGCTGAGCATCCGACCAAACCATTGGCGTGCACAGCTAAACAAGGCAGTGGCTTTGCTTGGGCAGGGTGAATCTGAGGAGGCCAAGAAGGCACTCAAGGAGGCGTTTAAGATGACACAGAGGGTGGAAGTGTACGATGCTATCTCACATTTGAAGACATTGCAAAAGAAGCAGCCAAAGCCTTCCAAAGGAAAAGATGATGGTCAAGGGGAGCAGGCTTATGTTGTTGTGGAGGCATCCAAGTTCAAGAGGGTTGGCAGGAAGACTACCTTGCGGCAGGATTTGGCCAATGCTCTAGATATAAGGGCCTTCGAGAGGATGACGAAGCTAGGCCACTGCGATGTGGAGCTTCTTAGAAAAGAGATGAATGAGACTGATGTCCCTGTATCTTACTCAGGCACCGGCATCCCTGAGAAGTCAATACGCAAAGCAGCTCTTGAGGTTATTCTCCGCAGGCTCCTCTCTTTTCTCAAGCCAGATACCTTTCAGGGTGCTATCAAGGCAATCAACGAAAGAATTCTCTCTGTCCTTGATGCTCCTGGCTCTGGTCGTGTTGATCTGGGTATGTTCTTCGCCATCATTGCTCCAATCTGTTCTGGCCCTGTGGATAGGCGCAAGCGTATTGTCTTTGATGCACTTCTTTGGCGTCCTGCTAGCGAAGGCAGCAATGGTCAGATAAGGAGGAGTGATGCGTTAACCTACATTAAGCTTCTTCGGGCTGTTTATATACCCACCCATGGGGCTAGTGACATGCTCGAAATGCATGGGGAGTCTGACCCTACCATGGTATCATACACGGAATTCTTGGAGATGTTCAATGACCCAGATTGGGGATTTGGGATCCTGAGCACTCTGGTGAAGCTTGAAGAGAGTGATCACATACGTCATGGTCGCCACACATGCTCCATCTGCCGGTACCCTATCATTGGATCATGGTTTAAGGAAACAAAACACTCATTCAGCCTGTGCAACCGGTGCTACAGTGAAGGGAAGGTTCCGTCAGCATTCAAGTTGGAGGAGTACAGGTTCAAAGAATACGGCAACGAGTCCGAGGCCCTTATTGATAAGTGCATGTGCTTCAATTTACATTCTAAGAAGCTGGAAACTGATGCTTGATCATTCAAACTTTGATCTCAAGTGCTCAAGCATGAATCTGTGTATTTCCTAGGTGCAAAGATGTCTAGTTAGCTCTCCCACTCTCTTGTAAACTAAGGTGCCTCGTTCGGAGTTTCTCTAAATGTGTCCCGGTTACTAATAACCATAGTTTAAAAGGCGGTTAGGCGTCCAGGCGAGTGCTTGGTACGCCTGGATGCCTAGGCGGCGCCTAGGGGGCAAGGCGCCACTGTTTCCAAGTCGAGCTGGGTGCGCCTGGACGCCTAGGCGACGCCTTAAAAACACTGCTAATAACCCTAATGTGTTAGCTGTTGTTTTAAGTGTACGGGAACGAGTAAATGTGAATTCCATACACTCTATTGCCCCAGTCCAATACAACCTGCTGACCCTTGCATATTTTTGTTCGAGCAGAACAATTTTGGGATTCTCTTTAATGTTTTTCTTCTTTCGTCTCATATTTTGTGGAGTACTTCAACTTACTGCCATCGTTATGTCTCGTTTTCATTTCTATATATATAAGCCAGCTATGGTGTAATTGTTTGCGTGGCACTGGTGAGTTCACCGTGAGCAAAAGAATTCGAACTTTCCCAATTATGCTTCCTCTATCTGGGCACCTGTGGATTGGTATAATGAGCTGAGCCATGTAAATGTAAGAGAAAGGGCTGGTTTGGTATAACAAACTGAGACAGGTAAGAGGAAGGGCTGAACGGATGGGCCGTTTGGGTGGCCGGCGTTATCAGTATATCAGGAAGAAATAACGCAGGACCTCGCTATTGCAGTCGACATGTATCAATTCAGAATCCTTTTACACATTCAAGTCATAACATCCCTTTTCAATCCATAATCAAGAAAAATTAGGATTTCTAAAAAAATAAAGGGTCTACTCATAGGAAAACCTAACATTTCCATGCATTAGGCACTAATCTATTTTTAATGTCTAATTAGATCGGGGAATCCTGACCTTTGTGTTTTGGATTTGTATCTTTTTCGTATTTCAAAATAGTGAAAAAGTCAAATAAGAGGTGTTAAGCTTTTTATCATTCTGGCATCGAGCTATTTTGTCGTAGGACCTCCCCTATAGTATCGTCACCGCGGTAGAGTTTAACCACCAAATTCGGTGTGGTTCCTCTACGCCTAGGACACCAGAATATCGAACCATGAACGAGAAAAAGACATGAGAGAAACATTGACTAGTAATTGTGAAGTCCCAATTCTTAACTGGAAGGGACACCAAACCTAGTTCATTACTCTTGATGGAGAGGGAGGATCCGCTTTTTTAGATTTTTTCTATTTATTTTTCTATCTAGGATTAGAACTATATACTTGGTAATAAGAGGAACGTGACGGTAATCCAGGGTTTAGATAACCCCTCTGTTAGGCGCTTAACAAGCTACATCGTCTCGATCACATACTAGTAAGGGCCAGATCGTCCGAGTCGCAAATTAACCGAAGAACGCAAATTAACCGAAGAACGACAAGTTTACAAAAGGAGCCGTCAAAACTCTCATCTATGAGGGACCCTGTTTGGGCAAGTACATCGGTGGGTTGCCCTAGGTTGGCCAACAGTTGTAGGACGCCATCCTTGGCTGTTCATTAAGCGATGAATAGCAACATAGAGGTTGCAAGAGCTAAAGTTAAGAAAAGGAAGTAGTAGATTGGTCTTTTTTGTTCATTTTGTAGTGGATTACTTCAATGATCCTCTAGCATATATACAGGGGTGGTCTTATCTCAGTAATGAACCCTCTTCGAAGGAAATCTCCAATTTCCCCACGAAATTGGGCAAGTTCCCATCGAAATAGATTTGAATTGGACTCAGACTTGGAAAACTAGCTTGCCTATTTCAGAAACCGGCTTAGCCGATTTCCTCGAGGAAGCCTAGCCATACTGCGAAAACTGACTAAGCATGTTTTGCTGCTTTCATCTCCAATTTGTTGGCAATGCACAATTCCTTCACCCGAGCTCCAAATTATACAATCCATATGTGTTTTTCGATCGCCTCGACGAAAGAAACACAATGGTGAAATCCATTCCTCAATTTTGATAACTTCACAAAACCAATTTAGCCTGTTTGGAAAACATGCTAAGCCTGCTGCTGGATAATTTTCTAAAGTTCCACTTTCTTTATCCGGGCCCTAAATTGGTCAATCTATATATGTTTTTCTACCGTCTCGACGAGAGAAACACAGCAGTGGAGTCTATTTTGCATTTTCAGAGTGCAAAAACCGACTTAGCTTGTCGCCTGTTTCTATTGGAAATTCTGGATTCAACAATTTTGGTTGTCAACAAGTTTATTTGTACCTCCAACAAACCATCCAAATACATATTAGTGAGCGAATCCAAACAGCTACTACTAATAATTAGGTAGCAAATACGTCAAATTTACATCACTACAGCATTTCTAACAAATTGAATAGGTGATCTTTTATCATTGGTAGTGTGGTTTTTTCTCCTCCAACAAATTACTTCCTCCGTTCCAAATTATAAGTCGTTTTGACTTCTTTGGTACATTAATTTTGCTAAATAGATGTACCAAAAAAGTCAAAGCAAGTTATAATTTGGAACGGAGGGAGTAATTACCAATACCCTTTACAAGTGGATAGAGAAGATTGGATGAATCTCCTACATTTTTTTGGGGGGGGGGGGGGGGGGGGGGGGTGTTAAGAGCAACCCCAAGAGATTTAGCTAAAAACAGATTCCAAATTTCCATTTGAAGGAGAGAGGGGGTGGGTTTTAAGTAGTTCCTTAAAAGTTAAAACTTCTAAGAGCAGTTCCAAGAGATTTAGCTAAAAAAAAGATTCCAAATTTTCTGGGAACAAATTGGGTATATTCCCATAAGGGGATGGCCTCAACCCATGACTCCAAAGTCCAAACCAAATATTCACAAAATTAAGATCACCCCATCCCATCTTATTCGCCCCTGGAACCAAAACACATGCTTATATTTTAGAACGAAGGTTGTAGTCATTGGTTCCCTTATTAGCGCTATTGGATCCAAATTGGGGTTTAGTCAGTGCCCATCCGTACACATCATTGTTAAAAAGTAGCATCCATATTGATTCAATACATTTCAGCCTCCTTGCATTTATAGGAGTATAAGATTGTAAAAATATTGATTCAGCCCTGAAGAAACATAAGTCACGGTAAATTTAAAAGATAACCGAAACATAAGTCACGTTAAATTTAAAACATACCCGATAATATGAATATTGCTCCATTGAATTTGAGTAGTTCAGAGTACATTTCATTTTTTTTATTCGACTAGTATTGGAGTCTAATTTGAGATAATATCATAACCAAATTGGATCTAAACTATACCTGTATCATATGCGTAGAATAGGGATAACACTATTCAAAAAATTATATAGCTGCATAAAGCTCAATGCACATCACATGAGATCATTAAGATACAGGTGAGATTTACTCCCAATCAAAAGAATCAATTTATTACCATCAATTAGAACTAAATCTACTCACAGGTGAAGTATATTGAACATGGTACAGAGAGGGTTCTTCAAGCTTCAGGAAAAAGCCCGTACGCCCTCTCATGTCTTTCCCCATATCAAAAAAGGTGAACCAAAATTTTTTGAAGGAACCTTCAAGTAAGCTTGCTAGCTATACCTGTCATGTATAGGACCTGCTCCACTCTCGGTCTAGCCATGTTTGATATCATAAGGCAATATACAGAGATTAAACTTTTCTATCCATGCCCAAGACTTACCAAGATCAAAACAATAAATTCTGGAAGCAGGCATAGAAAAGTATTGGCGAAGAAATGACACGTTGCAGATGTCAAAGAATGAATCTCCCATTACTCCTCATCCTCAGAATCAATCTCCCATTACTCCTCATCCTCGGAATCTGCATTGTAGCAAAATAAAATAAGTTGAACTCACGCAGATGCCTTCGCCACTAGGGTTTCTATCCAACGAAAGTTCACATATCTATGCTATTATATTATTATGACGTGACAGCTCATAAAATGTGCGTCAATCCATTTTGCCAGAAGAGAATCTGAAATAGAAATGCTGGGCCTGTCAATAACATAGATGCCATAAGGATCCTCTACTTCTTTTACCTAAATATAAATACTGTAATAATAACATAAATGTCTCTTGTTTCAAGAAAGATGTGCCAAAAATAACCTCTTATGATTCATGGCTCAATGCAAACCAACCATTTAAGTAATTCCACCAAAGAAAATTTTCTTACCAGATCGAACATCATCTGTAACTTGTCCTTTATTATTCAATTGTCTCATTATCATCAAACATATGAGTTTCCACCAGTACATATGGAATACAAGCAATGTGAGAAGCATTGTGTTCAAGAAGTAGTACAAAGCTGTCGGGAATTCATCCAGCTTCCTCAAGAATGTGATGGAATGATAGCTGGCATTGCAACGGCAACAACAGTAAGTCTAAAACTACAAGACTACAGAAACAGAAAATTATCACAAAGAGAAGTAGCAAACAAACCTCGAGGCTTTGATTATCCAAAATGGGAAGTAAATTAGACGCAATAGCAGCCAGGAGATAGCGAAGAGACCGAAAAACAAGCTAGCCCCCAGTTCTTTTTCTGTGTACTTGCACAATTTGGCAGTCTCAAGAAACACATCACTTGCATCATGAAGAGCGAGAATGATGGTCCCAATTCGGAAAAATCTGGAAGTGAACATAACTTTCATTATCTTAAAATAGCAATACCCTAGACCTACCGGAAGCACATAATACCCAAAAAAAATGAGGTAGAAGCAAAACTGGTAATACCATGCTAGCTAAGCACACAGATTATCAGAAAAGTAATGTACTCTTAGGCCAGTCTCAGTGGGGTTTCATGTCCCAGTTTCCAGCACACCCATATTTTGGAAACAGTGTAGAAGAGTTTCATCCCCATGAAACTCTCTCTACTCCCATAAAACTTTTATCATCTCTCTCTTTATCAATACAGTGCCATGTCAGCATATTTAATGCATATGAAATTCTCATGAAACCCCGCCTTAGAGGACATAGTTACACTTCAAGGGAGAAAGGCCAAATTAAGGACTAGAACTAAAACATCAAGATCAACTGATGCCAATACTTACCTTTACATCTCATTGCCATTGAGAGTTCGCTTTTCTATTGTATATGTATAATCTTAGATCCATCCGTTTATAGATATGTTTTGAGGAATCAAACTACCACGCTTTTCTCACTCTAGAAAATATTGACTACTCAAAAGATCTGAACAATTATCTAAGTTTAGCATATCCTTGAATTCTTGTGTAAGTTATGGACTAATTGATTACTCTGTAGCCTCATAAATTGACAATATGATCAGTTGAACCCAAATAGACAGCACCAGAATATGAGAGAATGAAGTTGTGAAGTGCAAATACATCATTAAGTGCACAGAAAAAGATTTACCCGGTCAGATATGAAACTCCAATTAGAGTAGATGTTATTACATGATGAGACATCATTACAGCAAAATCTTTTCTGCGGGTTTCCCAAGCAACAAGAGCACCAATGCTGTAGATATAAAATCCACACTGGCACATGTAGAAAAGCATCAATGAGGACCTGAGAGAAAGCAGAATATACATTAGAGGGAGCAAAAATCACCACTTTGCTCCAGAGAACATGTTAAGTGGTCACAAGTAATATGCCTGGGTGTCTTTCACTTGTGGAAATAAGTATAGAAGGATGACAGCCCCCAATATAAGCCATTCAGTCAGCATGGATACAAGTACAAGCTGTTTGGTGGTGCTGGCATTGAATGGCACAGATCAAAAAATTGTATAGCCCATTTTTATCAGAAGGCCACAAGACGTGCCCATGCCGTTTGTAGGAAAACATGGCAATCAGAAGTAAACTTGAAGCTGTTACATTCATTATTTATATGGTTACAGCTGGTAGCGGTTTAGCAGTAAAAAATTCAAGATCCATAAGCTATGAAAACAACCATGCTGAAGAACTGAAGAAAAGGCAGTAGCATGTTTACAGACTTTGTTTGTAAATTGTATGCATGCGGCATGCCCCAATATCACCTTTGATTACATAAAAAATGGAAGACTAAATAACAACAGTGTACGAATAGAGCTATACAAGTAAGCTACTCCGTATTGTTCTTACTTTCAACTTTTCAGGTGCAACTATCAAAATGGAAGAGTAAGAACACGCAGGTGTTGCAGTGTGAAATCCTAAATAGGTATGGTTGCATGAAAAAAGTGTTTTTTTTTTGTAACATTCAATCCTTAACAAATAACAAGGAAAATGTTGATAACAAGCAAATGATGATTTCCACAGTAATCGCACCAAGCACTTAAATGCCCTTGAAAATTCCAAGGGCTACACTTCTAAGAACATTCAGAGGATAATTTATCCTAATGATATAGTCAAGTGCTGTCTCTTCAACTTCAAAGAGACTGGATATAGGACATGTCAAATAGCCTGCAATACCTATACAGTGAAACCTAGAAACCAAAAGTAAGGGAAAACACTCTGGCAGGACTAGTATATTTAAATAATTTATTGAGGAAACAGTATGCACTCACGCGATGGGTTGATTCGGCCAACCATCAAAGTATTGCATCATATCCAATGACCATGGTTCCTGCTTTATTATCATGAGGACCCATGCTTGAACAGAAGCATAGTAGGTAAGTTTCCAACTGGACTCTGAGAACTTGACAATCTTTGCTTGCCTGGCCTCATCATTCATCAACTTAGAAGCTTTGGTGTTGAAAAGGTAGACTGCCAATGGCTGGAAACATAGCAAAATGTTAAGATGTGTAGTTAAACTGCCATGTAATGTCAAAAGGTACTGTTCACACTGGAATTTTAGAAAACGATCCAATGCCAAGATAATCAAGAGGTTTGCATATGAGTACCAATGTCCTTATATAGAAAAAAAAAAGTTGTACATACAGCACCTTTCCACCTTATTTAGATCATCACCTCTATCGGGCTCAAACCTTAAAAAGAAGACATATAGCTGACTTGCAGCAATTCAGGAAAAGATGATGCAATTGGCAAGCCATGTCAGATGTAGATTTGGTAGGTGCAAGGTTCCATTGCAAGCAATCCTTGCATAAGGACAAAGTTATTGATCCATGCTCTACTGCAAGCACATAATAATGCTGCTTAAACCGCACCCAGATCATGAGAACGAAAACGCAAGCTCTTATTAAGCCAGCACCGTTGATCCTCAACAGGGTAGCAAGCCACCAGTAACGCAATTAACGACCGGTTTGCAGTTTGGAAACAGGCGGCAGCATTACGTCACCCGCACTCGGATGATCCCCCGCCGGACGAGCGGGATCAACTGATCGGTTACGAAGATGCAACGAGCAGCGGCGGAGACCACGCCCCGCACCCGCATCGCGACTCGCGACGGGGAGCATTGGGGCGCGGGAGCGAAACCGGGGAGACCAGAGATCTCGCGGAACCCGGCGCGAATCTGGCGGTGTCGGGACGGGGGGAGATTATACCTTGTAGACGAGGCGGTCGAGCAGGAGGCGGGCGCAGAAGAAGGCGAGGGAGAAGAGGAGCGCGACGGAGACCGCCTCTCCGCCGCGGACCGCCGCCATCGTCGGCGCGGACCAACCAACCAACCGAACGACCTCCTCCGCGCGGGCGGCACACGCACCGTCACGCGGCCCGCACCGGCACCAAGAGACCGTCCGCACGGCGACGCCACCCACACGCTACGGCCGCTCGCGAGCGCGCGGATAATGTGAAGGGCTGGCTGCGAGTCGTGGCGTGGCGAAGGGGGATTAACCGGAGGAGCGAGCGGCCGAGGCGCCTATTTCTACGAGTCGCTCGCGCAGGCAGGAGGCGAGGGGGGCGCACGCACGCACGCGCGAGGCGAGGGGGGCAGCGGGGAAGCCGGGAAGGGAGGAGGACGATGATGTGCGTGAGCGTGAGCGTGGCTGCGGGATGGAGATTTGGATCTCTGATCTCTCTCTCACACACACAACACACCCCTGTCGCTCTCCCCGGCTTCCGTTGCGTTTCCTCGTTTTGGATCGGCTTGGGGCGTGTTTGGGACCGCGGTCGTCGACCGCGCGGTGCGGTAAAGGCACCGCGAGCTCCGAGTCGCGGTGGCCTAAACACGAGCACCGCGAGCTGCTAGTTTATTTTTGCGACTCTCGTACCGCAGGACATTTGGTCCGATTATTCGATTCTTTCCACCGTCACCGCAGAATGCGCAGTCCCAAACACGCCCTTGAGCAGATTCGATTCTGGAGTTAATTAGGCAGTCGTTCAAACCGGGCGTGTCCCTCTGATCTCTCGTACGCGGGCCTTTGCTTCGATTTAATGCCAGGTCTCTCACACTGTTGAAGAATGTTGTTGGCTTTTCTTTTAAGACAAGATACTTGTAGGTGTTTCGAACCACCGGCTAGTAAATTTGTATCTACGCGTCTAGGTTGGATGGTGTGTTCGGAGGACATAGGGATTTATAGTGGTTCGGGTGGAATGTCCCATACGTCTAGTCTGTTGCTGCTCGTGTTACCGGCACTAATTTGTAGTATGAGTTACAAACAGGCGAGAGGGGGAGAAGGTCCCAAATCTCTGGTGAAACGATCGAACGGAGTTAAGTCTTGTTGAGCTCGTTCAGATGTTGTCCTTCATGGAGCGTCCTGCTTTCTCTTTTACAGGTGAAGGGGGAGGCGCAGGGTACAGAAAGAGAGAAGAGGAGAAAAGCGAGGGAGAAGAAGACCTCCAGGGTCACGGTGTCCGTCATCTCCTTTATGTGGGTTCCGTCGATCCTGTAGATGACGACGGGGACGGCTCCACGTCGCGTCCATGTTCGTCACTAGTGCTATACGCAGTCGTCGTCAGTCGGTTGCGGCGCTCCACTCCATTCCAGCGGGCGACGTGGTAAATAGGTACTCCTGTCAGAAGCCGTACGGGGATTAGACAGCACAGCGTCGGCACGCTGTGATAGAACCGCTCGAAATAACACGCTTTCGGAGACGCTTGAAAGGGACCGTGACACCTAAGAGGGAGATGAATTAGGCAACTCAAAAGTCTAACTCTAAACTATAGCCTCTTTTTCTACCTTTAGCAAAATCTATGCAAAAGATAAATTATCTAAGTGTGCGACTATGGTTTTGCTAGTGTGTTGCTATCTCTACCGCAAAAAAGTTATGTAAACAATGTAAATGCGGAAGCTAAAGAGTAAGGTAGAGATATGCAAACTCCTGTCGACGACTCTGGTATTTTTATCGAGGTATCGAGAAGCGCACAAGCTTCTTCCTAGTCCTCGTTGAAGCCCCTTGCAAGGAATCCTTCTCAAAGGCCAAGCTCCCGGTCGAGTAACTCCGTGGATAGCCCTGGGTCATCCCCAATGTGCCTTCCGATAAACCTCTCTCGGACAGCTTCCCGCTGTCTTCACTATCAAGCTTTCGGCCGAATCGTCGTGGGCCTTGTTTTCTTCGACACACGGTGGTGGCCACACCACAAACGCGGTTGGTGTGATCTCGCAAAACTACAAGCCCCTCCGATGTACAACAATGGTACGCGTAAGCGCTGAGTGATAAGAGATTTGCAAACCTCACTAAACTCTAGGCCTAAACCTAGAGCAAGCGCATAAGCGGTGGTCTAATCAAACTAAGCACTTCGCAAAGCACCTACGCTAATCACCTAATGAATCACTAAGCACTATACAAGTGGAGATCACTAAAATGATGTATCAACACCCTTGGTATGTTTCCTCTGCTCCACACATCTTAAATGGCCGGTTGGGGGCTATTTATAAGCTCCACTGAGAAAGTAGCCATTAGAAATGAAACCTATTTTTCTGCTACTAACCGGACGCTGATCACGTCCTGACCGGACACGTTCGGTTGTCCCGACTGTTGGAGCGCGTGTGTTGATCAGACTCGGCTCATAGCCCGGTCATCATCGACCGGACGCGTCCGATCGCGCTGGCGCCGCTCTGGAACCTCTCTGGACTCGATCGGACGCTGCACTTCGTGTGTCCGATCGTCCAATCTACTATGTCCGGTCACGCTGAAAATACTGTCGTGACGATGAACAATGTCACCAGTGCGTCTGGTCACTGCTTCGCTCAGTGTCCGGTCATAGCTGCTGACGCCTGCTGTTGTCTAGCACTTGATCGGAGCATCCGGTCATTGCTTCACCCAACGTCCAGTCATAGCTACCGACGCCTTCTGTTGTCTAGCACCTGATCTGAGCGTCCGATCACTGATAGGGCCAAGTCCGGTCACCTCTGCCGGGCTCGTTTCTTTGCGATCTTGCATCTGGCTTGGTTCCAATCTTTGTGCTTAGACTTTGCTTGACCTTGTATGTCTTCTATACATCTTCACATGTCTTTCTTGAGGTGTTGATCATCAGATCATCATGTTGCCTTCGTCCAAGTCACGTTTTGCATCCTATTGAACTACAAAACAATTACTTACAAATTTATTAGTCCAATTTGGTTATATTGGTCATCAAACACTAAAATCTAAAGTAAATGGGCCTATGGTCCATTTTCCTTACAACATTCATCTTTCACTAGACACTAAGCACCTCGAAAGTGAGCTAAATCGGACAGTTCCGTCGAGCACACCCCAAAGGAGAACTCGAAACAATCCACGTTTTACATCCAGAATCCAATAATGAGTACAAGCTTACAATATTGTGTCCATTTCATACAACAATAGCTCTTGAAATTTATTCATTACAATACCAGAGTTTAGAGTGCAATAATTAAATAGTAGAATAAAATTAAACATCTAGCAGAAACGATACAAGGATTCATCTGTGCCTACCAGAAGAATTCTCCACACAAGAGCTACTTCTCAAGTTGCACCTGCAATAGGGGTAAATAAACCCTGAGTACACAATGTACTCGTAAGACTTATCCAACTAGTCGAAATAGTTTCCCGACTCTCAAGGATATGATATGCAATATGGGTTTGATGTTTTCTTTTTGTTTGCGAAAAGCATTACTAATAGTTCATCCTTACAGTCAAGTTTTATTAGCAGTCATGATTACTTCATTAGCTAACCATTTTAGATAAGCACATGTTCTACTTTCAAGCAAGGATTAAGCAATCAAAACCATTTCACCATCTTTCATCTTTTAGTTCTTACAACGGTGCTAGACCATAGCCAAGTCGTACCGTCTCACGAAAACAACGATTTGTGAACCAATGTATCCTAGCTAGGTACCCCGAAACACATGCCCCATTTGTACCCATACCATATCCCTACCATGTCTCCAATACCCATACTATATCCCTGCCCTGTCTCTATTTTTCCTTTCATCATTTTATTATGGGAGTAATAATAATCACATATAGTGAGTAATGACAAGTTACTCACGCTCCGAAACCTAAGCATAGTAGCTACTCGAACTTGCACTAGAAAGACTCTTAGGATAGGTATATCGATACATGTGGTTTCTATAAAATTCATGTAACGTAAATACACATAACATATATAAACAGTGATTATCTAAAAATAAGGGATTATGCATCGGGGCTTGCCTTAGACAGGCACGATGTTAGCTAAGTCAGTCAGTGGCGGCTCCGGGACCTCCTCCTACATGAGAATCTCTTCCTCATACTTCTCGACAATCTCCTCAAACTCATGATCACCGGTGGTCACGATCTCCGCTAACTCGTTCTCTAGATGCATGCGATGATGATACAACACTTAGCATTTAAGCAACATCAACTCCTAAACTAAGAATATGCATACTAAGCTACTAAGCTAGCTCTAATGACTAAGGTACTAAGCTAACTATCATCTTTACCAAGCAAAGTGTTGGGTTCAACTAACAAACACCTAGCTTTACAAATGAAGGATATATCTTTATTTCTACTAATGATTTAATATATATTTAAAATAAAGAGCATTTAACTACCCTAATGCTTAATCTATTCTAAAGCTATAAAAATTACAGTGATCACATAATAATACAATGAAGCTACTATAAAAATTCCTACAATATTTCACCTAACAATATTAAATATTTTCAAATGATTTAATAGCTCCTAGTATCAATATGTATATGAATGAACTAAATACATTAACAGATAGAGCATAATATTAGGAATCTAACAAAATTTGTTTCACAATTTTTGGACACCTACATGATTTTATATGATTTATCAAAGATCAGTTCAAAAATTAAATTAGAAAACTATTTCTAATTCCTTATTAGCTCAAAAATTAAATTAGAAAACTATTTCTAATTCCTTAGGAAAAGAAAAACGAAATATCCCGCGTGGCCCACGCGACACAGCGCGCGACGGCCCGCGGTACGGCCCACGCGGGGATGGCCCGCGCTTGGAAATCCCGCGTGTGTCGATGACTTTGCAAAAGAGACCTCGAACTCCTTTTGAATTACAATTAAGTACTAACACTATTTTTTTATCTCTCAAACCTTCTTACTTACCCCCTGGCCTTTCCCTAATTCACCCACGCGCACCCTGGTGGCCCAGCGCACGGCGGTGCGGCGGCTGGTGACACATACGCGCACGCGGAGGCAGGTAGGGGCGCAGCACCATTAAGGCAAGGCGACGGCGAGAGGCAGTCGGGACTGCCCATGTGCGTGCGAGGACAAGGCAAGCAGCAGTGCAGCATAGTGTCGCAGTAGCGTCGGTACCGGCAACACGAGGTAGGGCAGTAGTGCGGACGCGACGGCGAGGTGATGGCGCCGGCAGCGGCTCCATCGTGACATGGGGCATGGCAGGCGGCAGCAGCGGCGGCTAGGCCACAGCCAGGCCAGAGTAGCGGTGGCCAGCCACGTGCGGTAGCACGCGTGCGCGTGGGACAGCCAGCGTGGCGACGCCGAGCGCAGGACCGTGGTGACCGCGCCCACGCGGCCAACCATGAATTTTAAAGCGCCTACAAAAACTAAATGGTTGCTTCTGGATCTAAACCATCTTCACCATGCTCAAGATGGCATATGAGACTATCAAATGGACCTATAACACTATACCACCCCTTAACCCAATCTCTCAAAATAATTTGCTAAACATAGCAATGTCGAGCTGTTGACAAACTTCGAATTTTTTTTATGTTTTTGAGCTGAACTTGATTTCAATTTGCAATTTCTAGGCTAGTAGAAATATTAGCAAGTAATATAATTTTTCAACAGCAAGTATTTCACTGTCATCTATAAAGTTTGTACTTCAAACTTTATTTAAGTATCACACACATGTTCTATAGTATTTTTGCTTAATAAAAATTGGTCTTCAACCCAACTTGATATACATGAGCTATTGAATCAACTTTCATTTAGCATTTTTATTGTTCATTTTAAGTTATTAGAAATTTATCTATACATTCTATCACATGTATTAACGCATAAACATGATGCTCATGATATGTTTTAGTAAATAATTTAGGGTGTAACACCCTCGGTGTTAAAACTCTCCTCACCTTAAACAAAATATCATCCCAAGATTTTATATGAGTGTGTAGTGTGGAAAAAGGGTAAGAGTAAGCTTTTAACATAAACTATTACCTCGGCACACTAGGGAGAAGATGGAGATAATGCTCTAGAATATAACTCTCCTGCTCCTAAGTTGCTTCGTCCTCCGAATGGTTTTGCCACTGGACTTTATAAAATTTCACTACTTTGTTTCTAGTAACTCTCTCTTTCTCATCCAAGATTTTGACAGGATGCTCAATATAAGAAAGATCAAGTTGGAGAGGGAGTCTTTCAATTTCCACCACTTCATCGGGAACTCATAAACACATTTTTTAATTGGGAAACATGAAAGACATTATGTACTGCTGATAAAATATCTAGAAGTTGGAGACGATAAGCAACCGAACCACATCGCTCCAAAATCTTATAAGGTCCAACATAACGAGGAGCTAATTTTCCTTCGGACTCTGAACCAATGCACACCTTTCATCAGGGATACCTTTAGGTACACATGGTCACCAACTTCAAACTGCAAGGGCCTTCTCCTCTTGTCCACATAAGCTTTCTAACGGTTCTGAGCCGCTTTCAAATGACTCTGAATAACACTGACATGTTCTCTTGCTTCTTTGATAAAATCAGGTCTAAAGTACCCATGGTCACCCACTTTAACCCAATTAAGGGGTGTTCTACATTTCTTACCATATAGGGTCTCGAATGGTGCCATTCGAATGCTCTCTTTATAGCTATTGTTATAAGAAAACTCGGCTAAAATCAAGCATTCATTCCATTTTTCTGGATAAGAAATGGCACAAGCTCTCAACATGTCTTCAAGTACTTGATTGACTCTTTCTGTCTGACCATTAGTTTGTGGATGATAAGCTAAACTTCTAAGGAGACGAGTACTAAGACATTTCTAGAGTTGCTCCTAGAAAAGAGAGACAAAGACTGACCCTCTATCAGAAATAGTAGTAAGAGGAACTCCATGCAAGGTTACAATCCGATCAAAATACAGCTTGCCATACTTCTTGGCATACTTCTTGGCCGAATACCTTGTATCCACCGGAAGGAAATAAGCGGACTTGGTAAGGCAATCCATAATGATCCAAATAGAGTCATACCCCTTTGTCGTGTGGGGCAAACCCATAACAAAGTCCATGGAAATATCCTCCCATTTCCAAACATGGATACGCAAGGGCTGTAGAAATCTAGGCGTACACATATGGTCCACCTTAACCCTTCCATAAATGTCACATTCTGAGATGTATTTGGTAATATCATGTTTCATATTTGGCCACTAATACAAGAGACGTAAATCATGATACATCTTGTTACTTCCCGGATGAATGGATAATTTGGAGTTGTGGGCTTCATCCAAAAATTTTCTTCTAAGCTCATCACTTGAGGAAACCACCAATCGGTTCTTAAACTTCACCATACCTTGATCATCAACACTTAAATGAGGACCATGCCCATCGGCAATTAACTTCTTGATATGCGGAATTTCTAAAACATCTTGCCTTTGCTCTATAATAATTTGCTCAAGTAGATCCAAGACTAGAGCAATTTGGGCTAACACCTCGGAATGGTTGAGAGACAAAGATGCTTCTTCAACTTAATGCGACTTTCAACTTAAGGCATCAACCACCACATTAGCTTTTCTTGGGTGATAATGATCTTCTAAGTTATAATCTTTGATTAACTCAAGCCACCTCCATTGCCTCACATTCAACTTGGATTGAGTGAAAATATATTTGAGACTCTTGTGATCCATGTAGATATGCACTTTATTTCCCAATAGGTAATGTCTTTAAATTTTTAGAGCGTGCACCACTACAGCCAGCTCTAAATCATGGATGGGATAATTCAACTCGTGCTTTTTCAGCTGACGTGAAGCATAAGCGATCACACATCTGCCTTGCATAAGCACACATCCCAGTCCTGTCCTAGAGGCATCACAATACACATCAAATGGCCTATCAATATCTGGTTAGGCAAGAATCGGAGCAGAGGTAAGAAACCTCTTCAAGGCTTAGAAAGCTTCTTCACAAGCCAGACTCCATACAAGCTTGAAATCTTTCTAGAGCAACTTGGTCATTGGTTGAGCAATTTTGGAAAATCAGGGATGAAGCGCTGATAATACCCAGCAAGACTAAGGAACTGACGAATCTGATGCACTAACTTTTGAGATTTCCAATTTAACACGTCCTCCACCTTGCTAAGATCCATAGAGATGCCTTCAGGTGTCAGGACATGTCCCAAAAACTACACTCGATCTAACCAAAACTCATACTTGCTGAATTTGGCATACGGATTATGTTCCCTTAACCGAGTCAATACTATCCGAAGATGCGGTGCATGCTCTTCATTGTTCTTAGAATATATCAATATGTCATCAATGAACACCACTATAAACTTGTCTAACTCCGGCATGAAGACCGAATTCATGAGATACATGAAGAATGCAGGAGCATTGGTGAGACCAAAAGATAAGACTAGGTATTTATAAAGCCCATACCTAGTAGAGAAAGTTGTCTTTGGTATATCTTGTGGCCGGATCTTAATTTGGTGATACCTAGAACGAAGATCAATCTTTGAAAACACCTTGGCACTAGCCAACTGATTGAATAAAGTATCAATACAAGGTAAAGGATACTTGTTCTTAATGGTTACCGTATTGAGAGGGTGATAATCCACACACATCCGAAGGGTGCCGTCCTTCTTCTTCACAAAAAAGCTGGACAACCCCATGGTAAAGAACTAGGATAGATGAATCCCTTCTCCAACAATTCCTCTAGCTGCTTCTTTATTTCTACCAGTTCCTTTGGACCCATGCGGTAAGGACGCCATGAAATAGGAGCAATACCCAGTTCTAACTCAATTGCAAACTCAACCTCCCGATCCGGTGGTAACCCAGGTAAATTCTTAGGGAAGATATCTAGAATCTCATAGACCATAGGAATAGAGGCAAGATCAGGAGAGGCCTCCGTATGGGCAATAACTGGTAGGGTGGAAACTAAAGACATAAGGAGAGACATTCTATCCTCATAAGAAGGAAGCTTCAACTTGACAACTCTCTGCCTAAGGTTCAGGACTACCCCATAAGTTCTCAACTAGTTTATTCCTAGAATTGCATCTATGCCTTGCCTAGGCAACACCATGAACTAGAGATGATAAGAGTGAGTTGCTAGCACTAGTCTTACTATGTCCGTCCGAGTTTTAACACACAACTACGCACCCAGGGTTCTGATTCTATAGGCAATAGAAATAGTCATAGTAGATATATTTTATCTTTGTGCAAACCCCATACTCATGAATGAATGTGATGCACCAGAATCAAATAATACATAAGCTAGGTGGGAATCAATGGTCAACATACCAGCCATCATAGGCTCTCCTTGTGGGATCTCCTCAGCCTCAGTGAAGTTAACCTGTCCTAAGCGGCTCACGGGCACCTTCTTCCTGATGATAGTCCTCTTGACCAAATAAGAGTTGGTTGAAGGCTGAGAAGACTGAATAAGCTGGTTCTGGGGCACTCACGAGCATAGTGGCCTTCCTTGCCACACTTGAAACAAGCACCCGACTTATTCTCCTATCCCTGATGAGGCAAAACCTATTGTCCCTGATGCTGCTGCACCTGCTGAGTAGGTGCACGGTACTATGTGGGAGGTGCCTGGCGAGTCTGCTGAGTCTAGCAAGACAACTATCCACCCAAAGAGTGATAGGACACCTGTAACACCCTGGTGTTACGATCTTGTTTAGCACCGCGATTGAGGCCTAAGAAAAATTTTCAAAACGAGTTTTTTGGATTTTTGATTTAAAACGTACTTGATGTGATAAGTGAATCATGTCTGACTTAGTGGACTCAAATAAACGCCCAAGTTAAATTACACAATGCGTAAAGACATTTAGGAATGTCGGACAACAATTCTAGCAAATAGATAGCGAACGGTTTGTTCTATTAGATTAAGCATGAAAAGCAATTTTTATAAACAAAATATAGTATAACTTGTATTTAGTACTTGAATAAATCTGGAGCGCAAGTTTAATAGATGAAAATGCAACTCTTGTTTTGGTGAGTAAAAGTTACCCAATAGTATATATGATAGCTCAGAAATCAAATCCAAGATTTAAACTAGAACTTTTCATTGAGTTAGCGAGAAACTGGATTTATGTTTGAAAGGTCAATTTTGGCGAATTTTGTTGAGCAAAATAGTCCAATAGTGCTTAAGTATTTTGCTCCTATGGGTTAGTATGCAGTATGGGCTAGGTCATGATATACTTGTTAGTTGAAATCGATAGGATTTAGATCTTTTGGTGTTGTCGACGACGTATCGTTGTTCACATCCGCGCCGCGTCATCTCACGTGTAGGCAGGCAGCCAACAGAGCCACGCGACGCCCATGTGTTCAACTGATGTCTGATCTCTCACGTCCTTGCTGCTGCCACTGCTGTCCTTACCTCACTGCCTTCTGGCTGCTTGAATATGGTGGTGCGCTCCCCTGCTCTGAATCTATCAACCATCCAATTCAGTCGCATCGCGCCGTGTTGCCCTGCCGGCCACGTTGTGCCAGGCTGCGATGTCCCTGCGTTAATGAAAGTTGGCCGAACCCTCATGCTGCTTTCCTCCTTCCTTTTCAATTTCTACTGTCGAATGGAGGCCCTAGCTCCTGCCGCCCATCGCCGTGCTCACCCACTCTCTTAGTCTTTGCTTCTGTTTGCCTGGCTTGCTCGTCTCTGCCTGCCTTGATTGCTTTTGTCTGCCTCTACCGACATGACCGTGCCAAGCAGGTCGGGTCACCTTTGAGCTGCTGTTGCTCCAGCTCTACACCGGCGCCCCTCCTTTTTCCTCCCCGCGTCACGCGCCCATGCCCGCAGCACTGCCCCTCCTTTTTTGTCCTCTCCGCTCTCTCTCTACTTTCCTTCTACATTGGACCACCGTGCCGTGCCGCTCACCCGTCGCCTCTCCCTTTCCCCCTCGTGAGCGTGCATGCCCCTTGGCTCCATGTGGACCTGCTGCTCCTCGACGCGCTCGGGCCACAGCGCCCCATCGTCGTCCACGCCTAGCTAACCCTGCTGCCGCTGTCGTCGTGGGGTTCTGCCTCCACGACCTGCCCGGCCAGAGGTCCGCCGGTGAAGGCTCCCCTCACCGTGCTCTACCATAGCAAGGTCCATGGTCGTGTGCCATCACCGTGAGTTCATGCAGACCTCGCGCGCCTCTCCGTCGACTCTTGTCGGCCATCGTGCCTTGCAGCAGCCGTAGTGCTCCATGCCGCCGTGTGCGCCCATGCTAGGTCCACCTAGTGCCGTAGAGCCTACCCACATTGATCGTCGTGCCACGCCACCCATAGGTGCGCCATGGCCGCCCATGCATGTGGCCAGAGCCATCGAGTTGGACCACCGTGGTGTGCGCGCGTGGCCGTCGTGCGGTGCTCCACCTCAGTCCACGTTGTGGCCAGGCCTGGGTCTGAGCGTGGTCCGCATACCTCCCCGCGTCGCCCCACGACAGCACTGTCGCCGGCGAGCCATCCATCGGCCGGTGGAGTACTTCCCCTGCTCGGTGCTCTGTTTCAAGGTTGAAAAGGGACCCTATCGCAAATAGGTTTCTTTACCGTGTTCATGGGGAAAACGCTAGACTCATAGGTTTACGAATAGGGGCGTAGTTCATTTCAAGGAAACCTAGGGGTCTCTTCACAAAATGTACCACTGTCACCTTGCCCTGGACCTAAGGGGGCTGACTTGCTTGGCCACCGCCTGCGCCATGTTGGGCCACCCTCGCTGCGCCATGGGCCACGACCTATGGTCACACGCGCGTCCCACCTGCACGCTGGGCCAGCCTGCTGCTGACTGCGTGCCTAGGCTGCCCACGCCCATGATCGCGCGCCCTGCTGGCCGGCCGGTCACTGCCACGCTGAGCCGCTCACACCCGCGCGTGCGCACCCTGCCCGTCTGGGCTGCTGGCTCTACTGGACCCTATGCGCCGTTCCACGTTGGGACGAGGTTGTTGACGCCGGCCCGTTTCGATTTGTAGAGCGATTTCTAAGTTAGCTTATAAGGTAAATTTGTAAATTTAAAAAAAATTATGTAGATATCCAAAAATTATGAAACCAATTTTGTTAGGCTCCTAAAATTATGATCTATCTAATAGTGTATTTTATTTGCATAGGTTCAGTATGTTTTAGGGTTGCTCTAATTATTTTTAAAATGTTTAATATTGTTAAAATGTGAACTTGTTGGAATTTCCGTGATAAATTGGTGATAGAATTAACTCTAAATTTTTTATAGTAAATTACTAATATTATTAGCTGCTCATGATAATTTTTGTAGCTCCTAGAATAATTAGTTTGCTAGATAGATAATGATGTCCTTTTTCGAATAAAGATTAAATTGATAGAATGGAATAAAGAAACAACTTGGGGTTGTATAACTAAAATATTTATTGGGAAATAACACCTTATTCGACAACATGAATATGTAGCCTAAGTACGGTCGTCGTTAGAGCTATCTCGTTAGCTTGTGAGACGTGATCGGATTTCTAAGCATTTCGACTATCGTTGATTATTTACATCTATGCATTTGCATCAATGCATATCATATAGGTACGATGATGGATCAACGGATCAATTGAAGGATGATTGGGAATCTGAAGATGGTGTAATGGTATTCTCTCTAGGAGATGATACAATGGGCTTTCTATTCAGTTGATAGTGGATGATCTGAAGGTGCAGATACTAACTTTTTAGTATATATTTTACCCAAGCAAGCCCCGGTGCATAACTCCTACTTTTATGTACTTTAAATTATATTTGTGCATTAAGTTTTAAGGAATTGAATGAAACCCACTTGCATATATAAATCTTTATCCTATGAGTCTTACTAGTATGACATGATCATGTAGATTGCTATGCTACAGGACTCCGGTAGAAGTCGAGTGATTTCCTGTCACTCGTGAGAGATAGGAAATATATTACTATATTATTATCACTTGGAAAATATAAATGGTGGAAAGGAAAAATGGTGACCGGGCAGGGATATGGTTTGGGTATTGGTGGGAGTAAGAGGTTGTGTCCTGTGACCAATGGGGCATAGCTTGGTTACACTATTTTCCCTGTTCGTGTCGGTTGAGGACCGACCGTTGCATTAGACTCTAGGCAAGTCACAGACTTATTATCCCAAGCACATACTTGGGTATGGGCATAGTGAAGACTTGTTACTCTCTTGTCATGGGTTTTGGCTCTTTCTAAACTAACTGTCGGGGTGGTTTTTGGGTAGAAGGTCCTTGCCCCGCACTGAGTCTGGGACTCAGGGGCGGGGTCTTGGAGTCCCAGTTTGGATGGGGACCTGGACCCCGTGATAGGAGGGTAGTGGGTTGGTCCTGCTTGTGCCTGGGGTACAAGTGAGGCGTGTGTTTTTAGGGTATCTAGCTAGGGGCATTGATTCACGAATCGCCAGGTAATCCGGTATGGCTTGTCTACCGTCTAGCACTGTAGTAAGAACTGGAAGATGAAAGATGGTAAAAGGAAAGTTGATTGCTTACCACCTGCTTGAAAGTAGCTTAGGTACTTACATAGAATGGTTAGTTAATGAACTAATGCGACTGCAAATAAAAAACAAATATAAGGACGCATGTTTAGTAATGCTTTCTATAGATGCAATAAACCCACAAGCTAGATAGCCTTACATATCCTTGGAGTCTTTTCTTTCCTCTTGTCGGGTAAGTTTTGCTGAGTATATTTGAGTACTCAGGGTTTTATTTTCCCCTGTTGCAAGTGACAGGTGGAGGCTAGAGCTGACCTTGTGTGTAGATTCCTCCTGGTGGGCTCAGAGAGAATTTTATTTATGCTGCGATCATAGTTTTTATTTAAAACTCTCACCAAATATTTTATTAAATGAAAGTTTTATAATCTGTTATTGTAGTTTATATATCAATATTTCATCAAGTCATAAATAGATGTTTAATTCCGCTATAACTCTATTCACATGTTTATATTCCGCTGTTCAATTAAATTGTTCATAACACTGATAACATGATAATATTCTGCTATTATCCACAGTAAATATTATACTCTGATGTTGTATTAAAAGTGATATAAGAAATGGTTTAAGAATGTTGTAAGCTTTATTCTCTCATTTGTGATCCTGATGAAAAAAGGTGGATTTTTGGGTTCTCCACTGGGGTGTGCCCGACGGAACTATATAATTTAGTGTTCTCCCTTGAGTACTTAGTGTCTAATGAAAGACAAGTACTCTAGGGAGGCATTAGATTAGGTAGTTCTACCACAACACCCTCCTCACAACCTGTATCTTCTGAGACCATGGGTGACTAGAAGACCCAGTGATCACGCTCTTACGCTTCCACTCAGCCTGAGAGTCATGCTGAAGTCCCTCCATAGCAATGGCAGCATTTATCAAAGCACCAAAGGTCTGATAGCCCCCTATATACAACATCTCTTACAAGATGCAAGAGAGACCGCGATTGAAATGGTCCATCTTCTTCTCATTAGTATCCACATGAGTCCCAGCATAATGTGTAAGATGGTTGAACTTGTTCACAAACTCCATCACAATCATCTTTTCTTGCTTCAGCTCTAGAAACTCGGACAACTTCCTATTCAGCAAACCAGTAGAAATATAGTACTGACAAAAAGTAGTGGTAAACTCCTACCAAGTCACATGGTGGTCCACAGGCTGCATGGCATTGAAAGTGTCCCACCAAGCACTAGCAGATCCTAAAAACTGTTGTGCAGCAAAGCGTACCTTCTGCTCATCAGTCACATTGAGCAGCTAAAACTTCTGCTCCAGAATACGAAGCCAATGCTCCATATCCAGAGGCTCAGCAGTTGGTGTGAACTTAGGTGAGTGTGTCCCCAAAAAGTCATGATAGGAACAGGGCCTCTCAGGACAGCGGGAATCACCCTTGTTCCTGCCATTGCCACCGGGGCCTCCATGAGCGAAAACCACCAATAGCCTGTGCTAGCATCTCCAAGGCATGTGCTGACTCACGACGAGCAACCATCATCTTAGCATAGGTCATCAGAGGTGGTGGTGGTGGAGGAGGAGGAGGAGGACCAAGGAGTGGGGCCTCATGGCTCTCCTCATTAGCATTGCCATGATCATCGCCACAACCATTTTCATCCTGGTCTTCACCAAGACCACGGCCCGTCCGAGCACTGGTGCTCCCACGACAAGACCTCAGGTTCATCTATAAATAGATAGGAACCCACCATGAGGGACATGGCCTCCATATTTAGAAACAAAAGGCTAGAGAGATGATAAGGCCCAATAAATAGTTACTAGCGAGATTTTTCCTTAAGAATTAAAGCATTTCTCTTTATTTATTATCCTATCAATTTACTATCCAAAAATTATACGTGTGGGAGAGTTTAGTTTAAGAAAGATTCCCTTTTTATGATTCATGGATTGACCTATTCGTTCACTCAGACCCACACATAAGACCCAATCTCAGCATGGTGCTTAGATCTCCACCTTTCCCTGCCTCCAATCAGTCGATCCGAAAAGAGCTATAACCCACGATAAGAGCATAACGAGCCTTCCCTCTCCCATAAGCAAGTATATGCTTAGGATAATAAGTCTGTGACTTAACTACCATCCACATCAATGGACGATCCTTAATCAATACGAATAGGGAAAGTATAACCAAGCTAAGCCCTGTTAGTCGTGGGACACAACCTGTTACACCCATCAGACCCCATACCATATCCCTGCCCTGTCTCCATTTTTTATTTCATCATATTATTATGAGAGTAATAATAATCACCTATTGTGAGTAACGGCAGGTTACTCATGCTACCAAAACCTAAGCATAGTAGCTACTTGAACCTGCACTAGTAAGACTCTTAGGACATGCATATCTATGCATGTGGTTTCCATAAAATTCATGTAACGTAAATGCACATAACATATATAAATAGTGATTATCCAAAAATAAGAGGTTATGCACTGGGGCTTGCCTTGTGCAGGCACGGTGTCAGCTGAGTCAGTCAATGGCGGCTCTGGGACCTTCTCCTACACGAGAATCTCCTCCTCATACTCCTCGACGATCTCCTCGAATTTGTGATCGCCGGTGGTCACGATCTCCGCCAACTCGTTCTCTCCATGCATGCGATGATGATGTAACACCTAGCATTTAAGCAACATCAACTCCTAAACTAAGAATACGCATACTAAGCTACTAAGCTATCTCTAATGACTAAGGTACTAAGCTAACTATCATCTTTACCAAGCAAAGTGTTGGGTTCAACTAACAAACACCTAGCTTTACAAATAATGGATATATCTTTATTTCTACTAATGATTTAATGTATATTTGAAACAAAGTGCATTTAACTACCCTAATGCTTAATCTATTCTAAAGCTAAAAAATTACAGTGAGCACATAATAATATAATGAAGCTACTATAAAAATTTCAGGACCAACGTTATCACCAATTTTACCACAAAAATTCCTACAATATTTCTCCTAATAACACTAAACATTTTCAAATGATTTAATAGCTCCTGGTATCAACATGTATATGTATGAACTAAATACACTAACAAATAGAGCGTAATTTTAGGAACCTAACAAAATTTGTTTCACAATTTTTAGGCACCTACATGATTTTATATGATTTATCAAAGATCAGCTCAAAAATTAAATTAGAAAGCTATTTCTAATTCCTTAGGAAAAGAAAAATGAAATATTCCGCGCAACCCACGCGACATAGCGCGTGCAGGCCAGCACGCGGCGGCCCGCGGTGCGGCCCATGTGGGGATAGCCCATGCCAGGAAATCTCGCTCACGTCGATGACTTTGCAAAAGAGACCTCGAACTCCTTCCGAATTATAATTAAGTACTAACACTAATTTTCTCTCTCTCAAACCTTCTCATTTAACCCTTGGCCTTTCCGTAATTCACTCGTGTGTACCCCAGTGACCCAGCGCATGGCGGTGCTATGGCTGGTGACACATACGCGCGTGCGGAGGTAGGTGGGGGTGTGGCATGCGCGGCCGCAGCGCCAATAAGGTGAGGCGACGGCACGAGGCAGCCGGGACAGCCCACGTGCGTGCGAGGATAAGGCGAGCGACAGTGCAGCACAGCGTCACAGTAGCGTCGATAGCGACAATGTGAGGCAGGGCATCAGTGCGGACACGATGGCGAGGTGATGGTGCTGGCAGCGGCTCCATCGCGACGTTGGGCAGGGCAGGCGACAGCAGCGGCGACGCCACGGGGCAGGGCCAGCGGTGGCTAGGCCATAGCCAGGCCAGAGCAGCCATGGTCGGCCACGCATGACAGCGCGTGTGAGTGCGGGACAGCTAGCGTGGCGACGCCGAGCGCATGAGCATGGTGACCGTGCCCACGTGGCCAACCAGCCCGAGACTGTGTCATGCATGAATTTTAAAGCGCCTATAAAAACTAAACGGTTGTTTCTGGGCCTAAACCATCTTCACCATGCTCAAGATGACATGAGACTACCAAATCGACCTATAACACTACACCACCCCCTTAACCCAATCTCTCAAAATAATTTGCTAAACATAGCAATGTCTACCTGTTGACAAACTTGGAAATTTTCTATGTTTTTGAGCTGAACTTGATTTCAATTTGTAATTTCTAGGCTAGTAGAAATATTAGCTAGTAATATCATTTTTAACAAGTATTTCACTGTCATCTACAAAGTTTGTACTTCAAACTTTATTTAAGTATCACATAGATGTTCTATAGTATTTTTGCTTAATAAAAATTGGTTTTCAACCATACTTGATATACATGAGCTATTAAATCAACTTTCATTCAACATTTTTATTGATCATTTTAAGTTACAAGAAATTTATCTACACATTCTATCACATGCATTAACACATAAACATGATGCTCATGACATGTTTTAGTAAATGATTTAGGGTGTAACACCGAGGGTGTTACACACGCCTTACACTATTGGCGACATGAGCCCGAGGTATGGTCTGTCGTGGCCATGGGTCACGTCGAGACATGCCCGCTTCCCTCTCGGTGTTAGAAGTTTGACCTTGGGGTCGTACTCTTAGACCCATAGTTGTTGGAGGCGGTATGGATCCCTGTCGGGCGAGACGGAACCCGTGCTTGAGGATTCTGGCGAGACGGAGCCCGCTGAAAGCTCTACTTTGGTTTTGGTGAATTGATGAAACCCTAAGTGCTAACCTAGTTTATCAAAGTGATTATGAGATAGGTAGTACTACTCCAAGTGGTGAAGCAAATGAAGATCATGACATGATGATGGTGTTGCCATGGTGATGATCAAGTGCTTGGACTTGGAAAAGAAGTAAAAGAAAAACAAAAGGCTCAAGGCAAAGGTATAAGTGGTAGGAGCCTTTTTGTTTCGATGATCAAGACACTTAGCGAGTGTGATCACATTTAGGTTCGATAGCCATACTATTAAGAGGGGTGAAACTCGTATCGAAATGCGGTTATCAAACTATCACTAGATGCTCTAACTCATTGCATATGCATTTAGGATCTAGTGGAGTGCTAACACCCTTGAAGATGATTGTGAAAATATGCTAACACACATGCACGGAGGTGATACACATTGTGTTTAGCACTTGGGAGCAAGGGTTTGAAACTTCACTGATGGAGTGTGGATAGTCCGATGGTGCCACCGGCGTCCTGTACAGAAAAAACATGGTTTTACAAAGTGGACCGAATGCTGGCCTCAACTAGACCAGCACGTCCGGCCAGTAGAAGCAGTGAAGACACTGGTGTCGGTCTTCGACCGAACGCTGAGTGGGTGCATCTGGTCCCGCTGATGTGGTAGCATAGAGAAGAAGAGAAAGGACCGGACGCTAATGCTGCGCCAGATCGTGACTGACCGAATCGTCCGGTCGCAGTTGAGTGGCTCTGGGAGCTCTCTGGAAGTGACCGGACACTGTGGTCCTACGTCCGGTCGTGACTAGAACCTTATTGGAAATAACCGGACGTTGGGGTCCTACATCCAGTCACTTTGAGCAGTGCGTCCGGTCACAACTTAAATGTACTGATGACCGTTGAGATCGGACGATCAGCTTTTGAAGTAGGGGGGCCGTGGTGTGCATCGCGCGATCGGATGCTAGGGTCCTACGTCTGATCGCCCCGATTTTTCAGTGAACTGGGCAACCAATGGCTCTATTTCGTGGGGACTTCTATTTAAGCCCCATGGCCGGCTCTAGCTCACCCTCTTGGCCATTTGTATTGACATAGCAACCTTGTGAGCTTAGCCATAGCCCTCCCACTCATCTCCATCACTGATTCATCATCTTTGTGAGATTGGGAGTGAATCCAAGTGCATTGCTTGAGTGATTGCATCTAGGGGCACTTGGTATTCGTGTTTCGCTGTGGGATTTGCTTGTTACTCTTGGTGGTTGCCACCACCTAGATAGCTTGGAGCAGCGAGGATCATCGAGCGGAGGTTGGTGATTGTCTCCGGCTCCGATCGTGATGATTGTGAGGGGTTCTTGACCTTTCCCCGGTGGAGAGCCAAAAGGTACTCTAGTAAATTGCTCATGGCTTGTGTGATCCTCATCTTATGTTAGTTGTGCGACACCCTATGGAGGGTTTGGCGTGTGATGCCAATTAGCGCGTGAACCTCCAAGTGAGTAAATCGCCACGAGGACTAGCTTGCCAGCAAGCAAGTGAACCTCGGTAAAAAAATCATTGTGTCATCATTTGATTCTGAGGTGATTGGTCTTCATTGGTATTGATTCTTGTGATTGATTAGTTCATTCCTCGACTCGGTGGTATAACTATCTTGCTCTCTCTCTCTCTTTATATTACCGCAAACTAGTTGTTAAGCTCTTTAGTGTAGCTAGTCGTGAGAGCTTGTTAGTTTGGTTAGTGTAGCTCTTTAGTTAGCCTTTGAGAGCACACTAACTTAGTGTAGTGACATAGCTATTGTATAGATAGAGACTATATAAACTAGAATTATGGTAGGTGCCTTGTACTTTTAGTAGGCTAGCGCAACACTTGCTTCGTCTCATATTTGTCTAACCGGATTGCTAAGTGTTGTTGTAGAATTTTTTATAGGCTATTTACCTTCCTCTAGCCATTATGACCTTTCACCCACGCCCTCGGGGGTCGGACGAGACCTTAAATATGTCTAGGACCATCCGGGCGAATTAATGTTCGTGACCGTTAACTTCCTTCCTCTAGGTATCCCTAATATCGATACCCGATAATACTCTAAATGGAATAGGTATAGATAACTTATCGAGTCGCTTGGCAAGTGATTTGGTTGCGCTGTCTTAGGGGGTGTTTGATCTAGTGACTAAAATTTAGAAGGTGTCACGTGATGGTGTCGTATGGGGTGTTTGAATATTAATAAAAAATAAATTACAGAATCCGTTAGTACTCCACGAGACGAATTTATTAAGCCTAATTAAACCGTCATTAGCACATGTTTACTGTAGCACCACATTGTTAAATCGTAGACTAATTATGCTTAAAAGATTCAGCTCATAAATTAGTCGTAACCTGTGTAATTAGTTTCGTAATTAGTCTATATTTAATACTTCATGTATTTGTCCAAATATCCGAAGGGACAACAACTAAAGTTTAGGTAGAGGAACTAAACATCCCCTTATTATTAATCGGATATACAAGATATACATCAACTACATAGTAGAACGTCGGCTGGACAGATCTGGCCCTATTGCTAAAGGACATTCTGTTCATTTTGTTTATCGTGACTGCCTTAAAAACGAATAGAGCCACTCTGTTTTTAAGGGTCCGTTTGGTTCGCACCCAAACTTTGCCGCACCGCGCCGCACCTTCCGCGCTGCAAGTTTGGCGTGCGTTTGGTTTGCTGCGGTAGTTGCGGCATTCCGCGGCCTCGCCATCGCGTGCCAGTGCATTTTTGCTGCCAAAACATGCCGCAAGTGCGGCGAACGAAATTGGCGCCGCAAGTTTGGCGCTGCCGCAGCTCTGGCGTGGCATGCACCTGCTGCGAACCAAACGGACAAACTTTGCTTTGTTGCTGCCACTAGGCATTTAAAGCCTTCTGTCAATGCAGAACTAGCAAAGATAGCCCGTGAATTCAGAACTAGCAAATATAGACCGTATAAATAGCAGGGTAGTTAACTTTTTTTAATAATAACATTTTGTGTTTTCTACTTAAATATAATTAATATTTTTGGTAGATTTAAATTAATATAAATATTTATATATTGTTGAGCTGGTCTACGTACGGTCCAGGGTGTCTAGGGTCCCGGCAGGCCCGTACATTAGCAGGTGCAAAGTGTGCGACTGTTCAGGGCCTCCAAAATTATAGGGACTACAAATTTACACATTACACTAAGTATTAAGTACTAAGTAGCAATTAGCGACCATGCCTGCAATCAATAATTTGTTAATTGGAGCACTGGCCCAACGTAAGGCCCAAAGCCATCCGCCATGCTAGCCCACCAGCCTGCTTGGGTGACTCCTTAGCTTCCCCATACGTATAGATTGGCCGGCGACATTTTATTTTCCTATGCCGGTGTGCTGCAAACCAGCCGCTGCTAGAGCTATAGCACGCCGAGTCACCGACGTCGACAGTTTGGCACCGCGGCGACTACGCCACCATCATCGCCAAGACGCCAAGCCATCGTCCGTCGAGAGTCAACACGTCGGTAGCTCGATATGCACATGGCTTTCATTTCCAATTGTTTACGTTTGTATCTTAAAAAGCAAATTAGTCTAAAAAATTGCATTATAATCAGGGATTCCAGAGGAGATTTCGAGATTTGCATCATATCTTCTAGAAATAGGAGGTTTGATTCTGGTCACGAAAATATAATGGAAGATATAATTGAAGACTTCATTTCAAAGAATACTAAGAGAATGATACTTTTTAGTAGAACATAAGGTCAGTTGGTTGCCTAAGTACTTTTTGTATTGTTTTATCATTTAGATTTGATATGTTCTAAGTACGGTAAGAACAACGTATATTTGAAGCTTTATAATTAAGCAAAAGTATGCTTTTGTTATATCATTTTCTTATATAATTTTAGGGCCACATCACGCGTTTCGTTCAGGGTCTTCCAAATCGTAGGTACGGGCCTGGTCCCGGCTGTGGCGGATCGCCTCATCGCAGTCCCTAGAGTCCACGAAGCTGCTCTAGGTGCCTGCTCACTCTTGTGGTTATAGTGAGCACGCCATTTCCTAAGTCCATGGAGCTACGTGTAGGTAGGCTAGAGGTTTGTTGTCACTTGGCGAACTTCAAACCAAGTAAAGCAGCAGTACAAACTGAACCTCGGCAGCCACCGGAGTCAGGAGTTCTAAAAATATAAATGTGGACGAGGCTTTTGATCAGAACTCACACACGGGTGCAGCGGGAGCAGTTTTGCGCAACAATAATGGAGCATTCCGGGCAGCTTCGGCTCGGTTCTCGGACTCGGTGGGTTCTGCATGTTAGATTGACCTCTAATTCTAAACTAGGCCCAATGGCTCAGTTGGGTCTTTGATCTGCGCCCTGATCGGGGGCGCCCAGCCCACTATAGCTGGAGAGACCCTATCACACTACGTAATAAATAAAGGTGGGGGCCGACGGCTCAAGTCACGAGGTTCGTCTAAGCCAAGCTCCCCATCGACAAACCCTAAACCCAATCTAGTGAGAAGCACAGCCAGTGACGGGAAGCACCTCCACCACAGCACTGCGCCGCCTTCGGACTACGTCATCGGACTCCACTGCCTTCACCGCCGATAGTCACCGCATATCACCGACGCCGTCTTCACCGAACGTCACTGCCCTAGCGTAGACACCGATTCCATGGCGGCCATGAGCGGATCCTCCTCTGTGGTGTCAGGTTTGACACGTTCTTCTACTCCACCCCTCTCTGTCTCTCTCGTTACACTAGTAGATGTTCTAGGGCTCATGATTCTATTCAATAGCAAGCAGGCATGCTAGTTCTATGCCTAGAGATCTTGTTCTAGGTTTAACAATGGTATCAGAGCCTCGTTTGGGTATAGATCTAGCCTATCAGATTAAATCTGTTTGGATCTGAGAAAAGAATAGAGGGTTCGATCCATTTTTGGATTGAAACCCTAACCCTAATCGGGAAACGAACCCTAACCCATCGGGGAAGAAGAACAGTGACTCAACCGTACACTAACCCGTCGGGGAAGATGAACAGTGAATGGAACCCTAACCCTAACCAAACCCTAATCTCAATCCTAACACCATCCCCAACCCATAATCGGATACATCCAAGAAAGAAGAAAGGAAAATAAAAAAAAGGTGAAGGGGAAGAGGCCTACCTCGTCGCCGCACCATGTTGCCGCCTTGTCCGCGCGGGGCGGGTGCTCGGGAAATAGGCGCCACGGCCAGGCCGCTCGACGGCGGCGCGCTCACCCACTAGGGAGCGCATGCACCGGCGTGAGGGCCGGCAACGGCGCCGTCATCGTCTCTGAGACAGAGAAGGAGGAGATGAAGGCCGGGTCAGATCTAGGGTTTTGGAGGGGATCAGGGCATCGCCGCCTAGACCGCTCGACGGTGGCATGCTCACCTGCTGGGGAGCATGCACGCCGACGAGGGGGCCGACGACGGCGCCATGGCTGCCGCTCATCGCTTCCTCTTCGCTCGGCTGCTCGGTGCTGTTGTGCTGAGGAGAGAATGGAGCGAGGTCTAGAGAGAGAAAGGCCAGCACAGAATGAATTAGGGTTTCCTTGGGGGCATCGTGGCGTCGGCTTTTATTTCGAGCAAAACGCGCACGTGGTCGTCGGATTAAGATGAACGGTGCAGATTGATCAGGCCAGTGATCGGCCTAGGCGGGCGCGCGCAGCCACGCGGCTGTCGCGGCCCAGGCCCAGGTTGTGGCTTGGGAAGCACAGCGCGTGCGCAAGGAGAGAGGGCTGGGCCGTTTTGCGGGCTAGGCTGAAAACAATGTTCAATTTGAATCTGTTTTTCTTTTTTCTTTTTCTAGTAACTATTTATTTCCTATAAAATGGATAAATGGCTTAAAGAAAATAGAAAAGTGAATTTTCCTGTGGGTAAAATTCACAAAATTGAGATTATTTTTCCGCTGCGTATTTAAAGTTGTTATTTTCATTATTAAATTCGAACCAACGGGAGAATTTAATTTTGAAAAATGGATATGTTTTTAGTTGATTACAATATTGTTATTGTTCTAACCAACGTTGATTAATGACAATATTATGATGCTATTTATGAGTTTTGTCATGCATTAATTCTATTTCTGCCCAACGGTGATGTAGAATTAGTGTAGAGGACAATTGTATGTTTTAATTTTGACCAACATTGGAACTAAGGCATGCAATTGTTATTGTTATTATTTATGTTCTCACTCTATATGAATTGTGTTTTTAGACGGATACAACTTAATGGGTTGTATCAAAGAGATCCACACTCTCAAAGGTGATAACTACATGGAGTGAAAGAAAAAGATTAACCTAGCCTTCATCTTGGCTGAGGTGAACTGGGTAGTCACCTCACCGTGTCCCACTGATCCTGTGGCACCGGTGAGGGAGGCAAACGAGGCTGATGCCGCTTGGGCAACAAGAGAGGGATTTTGTATCCCAAAAGATGTCCTATGACCTTGAGCATAGGAAATGGGTCACTGCCAACAAGAAATATTTGTCTGTGATAAAGAACACGATTGAGCCTGCAATTGTGGGCTCAATCCCAGAGTGTGACACCATCACCGAGTACCTCGATAGAATAAAGAGTCAGTTCACTAGCTCTTCAAAGACATATGCTACCCAGCTGATAAAGCAGCTGGTGACAGAGAGGTGCTCTGGAACTGGTGGCATAAGAGAGCACATACTAAGGATTAGCAATTTGGCATCCAAGCTAAAACCAATGGATCTGGCTCTCAAGGAAGAGTTCCTTACCCATCTGATTTTTGCTTCCTTGCCTAAGGCGTTTGACACTTTTGTTGTCAACTACAACATATAGCCTGAGAAGTGGGACTTAGGGAGGCTCATGGGCTCATGGCTGAAAGCATCTAGGCCCCTAGTTGGGTTTCGGTGATTAATGACAATACATGATTACTGTGTGTCGATAAAATATGGTCGGCAGTCCATCTAGGGGTATGCCCATGATGGCAGATTGTCGGTAGACGGTGCGTGTAATCAGGAACTAGATGGTGACACAAGGCGCAGAGACAGCAATTTAGACAGGTTCGGGCCGTCTGATCGATGTAATACCCTACGTCCTATGTCTTTAGTGTATTGTATTGAGATGTATATAGATTAACCTATCCTCTAGGGGACCCTTGTCTCTCCTTATATACTCTGAAGAGACAAGGTTACAAGTAAAGTATCCAATTTGGTACTATTACAATATCTAGTATAACTTGTAATCTTGATGTGCACACCTTGATCTTACGGGCCGGGCCACCTCGGATGGTACGACCCATGTACCATCTTGTGGTACTCGGGGGTATATCCCCCACATTGTGACTAACGTGTGTTTTGTAGAAACAATTGAGTTAGGTCACGGTAATGGAGATCGATTGGGCAATTATGGTTGTCATGCCCCTATGATGGAAATCGTTTTGGTTTTCAAAGGATGGACGACAAGGTTAAGGATGGACTAGTTCTAAGTGTCAATTGGAGTTAGAGAGACACTTAGAGTAGTTTAGGACTTTGTTTTTCCTTTGGCCATACTATTAAGGGGGGTATGAACGGGTAGCTTGACCTAGGTGAGTCTAGTGAGTTAGGTGTGGTGCACACTTATTAAAACTAGCACTAGGTAGCTCCACAATAGCCCTATGATTCAATGGAGTAAACTTCATTCACATATGTTCGAGAGTTGGAAGTGAATGGAGGGTCCAATACTGACTGGACGCTGGCTCCGGTGTGACCGAACGCTGGCTTAGGGTCCGGTCAGTTCATTTAACCAAGGTGATTGTGTCTGGTTTGACCGAACGCTGAGAGGTCAAGTGATCGGACGCTGAGAGGCAGTGTCCGGTCGACTCCAGTAAGGTTCCAGAGAGGGAAAATCAAGACCAGACGTGTCTGGTCAGTGCTGACCGGACACTGGCCAGCGTCCGGTCATACTGTAAACACTGGACTTCAGGGTATACTGACCGGAGCATCTGGTCAACCTGACCAGAGCGTCTAGTCACCCCGCAGAGGCACATAATAGTTTGTTTTTCAGCCCATGTTATAAATACCACATCCACTCGTGTGTGGGGGTACTTTTTCTCATTCCAACAGTTGAGAAACACCTTAGAGAGTGCTAAGAAGAACAAGGTCCTAATGAGGTGATTGAGATTTGAGAATCCAAAGAGAGCCCTCATTAGTGAAGATCAAGAGTAGCAAAGTGTGCATCCACCTTCTCATTAGGTTTGTCGTGGTCAAGTGAGAGTTTGTGCCTGTTACTCTTGGTAATCGCCATCACCTAGACGGCTTGGTGGTGATTGGGAGTTTGGTGATCACCCGGTGGAGCTTGTGGGTGACCCAACTCCAGTTGTGAGCGGTTGTGGGTGATTCACCATGACGGAGTGTCGAAGAATCAACCCGTAGAGAGCACTTGATCCTTGCGCGGATCAAGGGGGAGCTACACTCTTGCACGGGTGCTCCAATGAGGACTAGTGGGGAGTGGTGACTCTCCAATACCTCGGCAAAACATCACCGCGTTCCTTACTCTCTATTTACTTTGAGCTTTTTACTTTGAGCATTTACTTTGAGCAATTCAATTTATGTCTTTACATTCTTAGAATTGTCATGCTAGAGTAGGATTGGAACTTAGGATGCAAGTCTTTTATGCGGTAGAACAATTAGGAACACTTTCTAGGCATACGGGGTTAATTGGGCTAACCATAGGACTTAATTATTGCAAAGAAATTTAGAATTAACCCAATTCACCCCCCCTCTTGGGCATCTTGATCCTTTCAATTGGTATCAGAGTCTCGTGCTCACATATTTAGGCTTAACCGCCTAGAGCAAGATGTCTCACGAGGATGGACCTCCTCCTATCTTTGAGGGAGATGACTTTGCTTATTGGAAAATTCACATGGATGCGTATCTAGAGGCTCTAGATGTTGGTATACTTAGAGCCGCCTCACAAGGCTTCCCAAAACCTCAGGATGCTACTAACCTACAAGGCGATAAGGTGAACTATGAGAAGTGGAATGCAAAGGCTCGAAACACTATCTTTAGAGGCCTTTGCAAAGATGTGTTCAATCGTGTGAGGAACCACAAAGACGCCCATGCACTATGGTCGGACGTTTATGTGCTCCATGAGGGAACTAAGAGTGAGCGTGAGGAATGCTATCATCTTGTCATGAAAAAGCTCAACTCTTTTGAAATGCTTCCTAAGGAAAGTGCTAATGAAATGTATTCATGTTTGAATGTTCTTGTAGAGGAAGTCAATGGGCTTAGACTCACTCAAATGCAACCATCCAATGTTGTAAGAAAGATCTTGAGTATCCTCCCCATTGACAAATATGGGCATATTGTGACCGTGCTACATCAAGGTGATCTTTCCACCGCTACACCGACACAAATCTTGGGGAAGATCAATGCTCATGAGATGTACATGCACATAACACCACAAGATGGCTCATCCTCTACCAAGAAGAAAGATAAGGACTTAGCATTCAAAGCTAGCCAAGAGAAGGGCAAGGCAAGACTTGAGTATGAGAGCTCAAGTGAAGATGAAGTTGATGATGAAAGTCTTGCTCTCATGGTGAAGAAGACCACCAAGATGCTAAAGAAGCTCAACAAGAGTGGCATCAAGTTTGATGGCAAGAAGAAGAAGTTCTTCACAAGCTCTAGAAGGAAGCCAATCTCCAAAATGGATTGCTACAATTATGGAGAACTTGGTCATCTAGCTCACCAATGCACAAAGCCCAAAAAAGACAAGTTCAAGAACAAGAACAAGGGCAAGAAAGATGACTCAAGCAATGAAGATGAAGATGAGAAGAGAAAGAACAAGCCATACAAGAAGAGAGATGGCAAGAAGAAGGATTTCCACAAGAAGAAGAAGAGTGGAAAGGCTTACATCATCAGTGATTGGCTCATGGATATTGATTCATCTAGTGGATCATCCGATGATGAAAGTGACAATGAGAAGGTGGCCGTCATTGCTATTGACTTATCATCTCCACCGCCACCACCACCATCATCCTCTACACACCTATGCCTTATGGCCAAGGGTGAACGCAAGGTATCACATGATGATGATAGTAGTGGTGATGATCATGCTCATAATGATGATAGTGATAGTGATAGCGATGATAAATATGAGTCACCTACTTATGATGATCTTGCTAAACTACTAAAGAAATACACTAAGATCATCATAAAGACTAGAGCTAAAAATGAAAAGCTTGAGATTAAAAATGATTCTCTTTTAGCTAAATGTGAGATAGCCGAAAAGGCTAGTGTTGAGCTTAGAGAAGCAAATGATGCTATGTCATCCAAACTCAAGGAGCTCAAATCTTCTAAGAAAGAGCTCAAAGATAAACATGATAAATTTGAGTGGGTGCACAAAGAGCTCATCACTAGCCATAACAAGCTAAAAGATGAATACACTACTCTTAAGGTTAATCATGATACCCTTGTTATTGCTCAAGAATTTTTTACCCAATGAGCCACATGATGCCACTAATGATGTTGTTAAGATTGATATAGCTACATCATGTGATGATCTAATTGATGAGAGCATTGAGCAAGGATCTAGTGGCAAAGGCAAGCAAGTGGTTGAGTGCAATGACTATGATGAGTATGTCAAGCTCAAGAATGATAATGCAAAGCTTAAGAAGGATCTTGAAGAACTCAAAACCACCAAGCCTATTGTGCTAGAAACTATTATTCATGATGAGGGTTTGATCCTTGAGAATGAGAAGCTCAAAGATGAGAACAAGAAGCTCAAGGAAGAAAAGAACAATGATGCTCTCAAGGAAGAAAACAAGAAGCTCAAGTTGGAGAAAGAGCATCTTAAGATTGGATTGAGCAAATTCACTAGAGGCAAATATCTTCAAAGTGAGCTCCTAATGAACACCGTCATGAAGATGGATAGAAGTGGCATTAGGTACATGGCAAACAAAGAGAAGAAGGCTCAAGCTCAACAACGATAATCAAAGCCAAAGCCAAAGCCAAAGAGATGCTTTGAGTGTGGACAAGAAGGCCACTTTGCTCATGAGTGCCAAACTCCACCACCACAACCCTTGCCCAAGCATGCTAGACCCTTTGCTTTCAATACTCACTACATGCTTAGAAAGGATTCTAATGGAAAGATGAAAGTGATGTTCTTAGGACCTCCAAATAAGAATAGGCCTAAGAAGATTTGGGTTGCAAAGTCACTTGTTGAGAAGGTGAAGGGCCCTCAACAAGTTTGGGTTCCTAAAGCTTGATCTCTTGTGTGTAGGTGAACTACAAGACCGGTGGAAGTCATTGGGTTATTGATAGTGGTTGCACACAACATATGACCGGTGATCCTCGTATGTTCACCTCACTAGATGAAGAAGTAGATGGGCAAGAAAGAATCACATTTGGAGATAACTCAAAGGGCAAGGTCAAAGGATTGGGCAAAGTGGCAATATCAAATGATCATTCCATCTCCAATGTGCTATATGTTGCTTCATTGAGTTTCAACTTGCTATCCGTTGGACAATTATGTGATCTTGGCTTCCAATGCTTGTTTACCGAGAAGGAGGTTGTTGTATCCAAGAAGGATGATGATCATGTGATATTCAAAGGATTTAGATACAACAACCTATATCTAGTGGACTTCACCTCCGAAGATGCAAACTTGAAGACATGCTTATTCACCAAAATAACTCTTAGGTGGCTATGGCATAGAAGACTTGCTCATGTTGGGATGAGCTCACTCAAGAAGCTTATGAAGAATGATTTGGTGAGAGGGTTGAAGGATGTGAAGTTTGAGAAGGACAAGCTTTGTAGTGCATGTCAAGCCGGCAAGCAAGTTGCAAATACCCATCCAACAAAAGTTTTCATGTCAACCGCAAGAGTGCTAGAACTCCTTCATATGGATTTATTTGGACCAACAACATACAAGAGTTTGGGAGAAAATCTTTATTGTCTTGTGATTGTTGATGATTATTCAAGGTATGCATGGGTATTCTTCCTTCATGACAAATCCGAAGTTGCATCTTGCTTCAAGAAGTTTGCCAAGAGAGCACAAAATGAATTTGAAGTGAAGCTCAAGAAGATAAGAAGTGACAATGGGAAAGAGTTTGACAACACAAACACAGAAGCTTATTGTGATGAAGTTGGAATCAAACATGAAGTCTCCGCAACATACACTCCTCAACAAAATGGTGTAGTTGAGAGGAAGAACCGGACATTGATCACTCTTGCTAGAACAATGCTTGATGGGTACAACACCCCCAAAGCTCTATGGGCAGAAGCAATTAGCACCGCATGCTATGCATCCAACCGCCTATTCCTTCAAAAGTTCCTTGGTAAGACACCTTATGAGTTGCTCAATGGGAAGAAGCCAGACGTCTCCTTCTTTAGGGTGTTTGGTTGCAAATGCTACATCTACAAGAAGCGGCAACACCTAGGAAAGTTTCAAAGATGTTGTGATATTGGTTTTCTTATTGGTTACTCATCAAAGTCCAAAGCATATAGAGTATTTAATCATGCCACCAGCTTGGTTGAAGAAACATATAATGTGGAATTTGATGAATCTAATGGCTCCCAAGGAGCACATGAGAATCTTGATGATGTAGGTGATGAACCATTGAGGGAGGCTATGAAGAACATTCCGGTTGGAGACATCAAGCCTAAAGATGATGATGATGTACAAGAGATTGATCCACCCTCTTCATCAAGTGTGCCACAAGATAATGAAAAAGATGGGAGAGTAGAAAATGAAGATACTCATGTCTCTCATGAACAAATGGTGGTACAAGCACAAGATGTTGATGCTCCATAACCTCCCCCTCAAGTGGTCAATAGAATAAATACACCCCTACTTTAAGATCATCCACAAGATCTTATCATAGGGAGTCCATCAAAGGGTGTAATGACTCGATCTCAAGAACTTGCTTCATTTATTGCTCATCACTCTTTTGTCTCTTGCTTTGAGCCTACTAAGGTAGAAGAAGCTCTTCAACATCTAGATTGGATAAATGCCATGCATGAAGAGTTGAACAACTTCACCTGCAATGAAGTTTGGACTCTTGAAGAGCGACCAAAAGGTGCAAGAGTCATTGGAACAAAGTGGGTGTTCCGAAACAAGCAAGATGATCAAGGTATTGTTGTGAGGAACAAGGCAAGACTAGTTGCAAAGGGGTTCTCTCAAGTTGATGGTTTGGATTTTGGAGAGACCTTTGCCGTGGTTGCAAGATTAGAAGCCATCCGTATCCTCCTTGCATATGCATCACATCATGAAATAAAACTTTATCAAATGGATGTGAAAAGTGCATTTCTAAATGGCTTTATTAATGAACTAGTCTATGTTGATCAACCTCCTGGGTTTGAAGACCCTAGATATCCTAATCATGTTTATAGGTTGTCCAAGGCACTATATGGGCTTAAGCAAGCCCCAAGAGCTTGGTATGAGCGCCTTCGGGACTTTCTCATTGAGAAGGGCTTCATCATTGGGAAGGCCGACACCACACTATTCACTAAGAAGCTTGATGGGCATATCTTCATTTGTCAAGTGTATGTTGATGATATTATCTTTGGATCATCAAATGAAGATTCATGCAAAGAATTTGGTGAATTGATGTCGAAGGAGTTCGAGATGTCAATGATTGGAGAGCTTACATTCTTTCTTGGTTTTTAAGTCAAGCAAATGAGAGAAGGGATTTTCATCTCTCAAGAGAAATATACTAATGATCTTCTCAAGAGATTCAAGATGGATGAATGTAAGCCAATCAAGACTCTAATGCCAACCAATGCACATCTCGACCTAGATAAGGGAGGTAACCCGGTTGATCAAACTCTCTACCGCTCTATGATTGGTAGCTTGTTGTATTTGACCGCATCTAGGTCCGACATCATGTTTAGTGTGTGTATGTGTGCTAGGTTTCAAGCTAATCCTAAGGAAACTCATTTAATTGCTGTAAAAAGAATCCTTAGGTATCTTAAGCACACACCAAGCATTGGCCTTTGGTATCCCAAAGGAGCTAGATTTGAATTAATTGGCTATTCCGATTCGAATTATGCCGGGTGCAAAGTTGATAGAAAAAGCACATCTGGAGGGTGCCATTTGCTTGGTAGATCACTTGTGTCTTGGTCCTCCAAGAAACAAAATAGTGTGGCATTGTCCACCGCTAAAGCAGAATACATTGCCGCGGGTGCTTGTTGTGCACAAATACTTTACATAAAACAAACTTTGCTAGACTATGGTGTAGTTCTAGATAAAGTACCTCTTTTGTGCGACAATGAAAGTGCGGTAAAACTTGCAAATAATCCGGTTCAACACTCTCGCACCAAGCATATAGATATCCGTCATCACTTTCTTAGAGATCATATTGCTAAAAATGATATATCACTAGAAGGTGTAAGGACCGAGGATCAATTGGCGGATATCTTCACTAAACCGCTAGATGAGGCAACATTTTGTAGATTGCGGAATGAACTCAATGCGCTTGATTTTAGCAACTTCACTAAAAATTGAGCTTGTGTTATCCCTTACATTGCATTGTATTATACAACATGTTTAATGCTTTATAATGCATATAGGGCTTGTCTAACATGGTTAAGATAACCGCCGAAAAGCGTGTGAAGAAGCTTAACCTTGGATCAAACTTGACAAGCAACTAGATTTACATTCAAGTATTGCATATGCATGAATGTTGTTTTGTCGTTTATCTTAAATTGCCCTCTTATTGCCTAATTTCTTAAAAAGAATTATAGCCTAAGGCAAAATATTTTGAAAAACTTGAGGGTTTGAGAGAGGTCACTCACATCAGTCCCAATTAGTGTTTATTTGGATCTTATTGGTGTTGGGACTTGATTGAAAATAGGCAGCGCGAAGGACTTTGAAGATTTGCTGAAGAAGGAGTGACCGGACGCTACACCGGACTCTGATGTCCAGCATCCGGTCAGTTCACATGAGGTGAACCTGCTGTCGAAGGAGTGACCGGACGCTAAAACAGTGTTTTCCTAGTCCGGTCAGAAGGAGCTTCAGCGTCCGATCGATGATGAAGACGTCAAGGCTAGGTGACCGGACTCTGGCTGCGTCCAGTCGGTGTCCACCGGACGCATCTAGTTGCGATTCCAGAGGATTTGGACCTCTCTGGAATCGACCGGACGCTGGGTGGTAGCGTTCGGTCGCTACCACCGGAGCATCCGGTCAGTAGAAAACGTGTGGCATCAAAACTCTTTCTTCGTTTCCTCTTCTGATCTGCTGGGGGACACCTTATTTAATCAAAGTGTCGGGGCTTTGACCTATTCTGCCCGCCGTATTCACCATCGATGCCCCACCGCGCCTGCCCTAGCTCCACGTCATCGCACCATAAGCCCTCCCATGCTCTAGCAGCCGCAAGTCGCCACCTCAGCCGCCACCATAGCCGCGCCTAGGTCATTGGATCCGCTTGCCCGCACGCCACCACAGCCACCGTGCCAGCCCGTGCGCACGCCGTCGCTTGCCCTCGCACCACCGCCGCCTCCCTATTGCCCTCGCGCCAGGTGCTGCTCCTCCACGCCAGTGCCCTGCCAAGCACCACCACGCCGACGACCCACTACAGAGCCACCACCGTCGACGAGCTTCCAGCGCTGCAGTACCCTAGCTCCACCACCAAGCAAGCCCGCAGTGCTCTTCATTGGATCCTCGCCGATGACCTCCATGGCTCCATTGCAATCCAGTGCCGCCGATCCTCGCCGACTAGGAACCCTAGCCAATTCGGTGTCCTCCGATCCGTTCCTCCTCTTGCTGCTTTGCCGTTTCGTCAGGTAGCAAGCCCCGCGTCTCAATTTCATATCTAAATTGCTTACTTCTTAGGGTTTCGCATCTATTAGGTATATTGTATTCATTTGTATATCCCATCTATTCCATCATGCAGCGAGTCGGTGCCGTTGAGATCGTGTGGCAGTTGTTAGTTAACTCGGGGCCAAGCTCACGAGTACGGACCGAGGCCAAGCCTCGAAAGTGTCAGAGGTAGTTGTTTCTTGTCCATGGCAGTTGATTCTTCTTTGATACATCAGATGGCTTGCACGAAGAATGTCAGAGGTGGTCTAGGAGATGAGGATCCGAGGCGTCCACCTCACTTGCCTGTAGATCCTAAAGGAAAGGCGACAAAGAAGATTGCATCAAAGAAGCGCAAGTACCCTGATGCAGAGACAGCCAGAGCAGTTGCAGTTGCTGAGGCTGCAGAGCGTGCCGAGAGAGGAGGTACTCGCAGTGGAGTTGTTATTGTAGATCATCTGTCTCCAGAGGCGCAGGGTAGACTTGAGCATATTGAGCGTCTTCATGGTGGTCCACCTGTGACTGTCATGATGCAAGGACGACGTCTTGCCATTAAGGAGCCTTAGCCTTAGGGGGAGTCACATAAGGAGCCACAACAGCAGCCCCTACCAGCAAAGCTGACAGAGCTGACTCAGGAGGGTTAGTAGGCTGAGGAGATAGAGCAGGCACCTTAGCCACAGCTTCACCGCTCTGGTCGTACCCATGCCCTAGTCACACCGAGGGCTGACACACAGCGGAGGGGTTCTCGTCCACCTCCCAGACCACAGGGTCCGCCTCTAGTGACCCATCTTGACTTGAGGGCCACCATGGCCAAGTAGGTTTAGCAGCTGAGATTTGTTGATTTTGAGATATGGTTTCCACCCAGGAGGGATGAGAGAGCTTCAGAGGGCTTCTATACTCCACTGCAGGAGGATTTCTACAATGCCTATCTCAATAGTGGGGCAATTTTTAGATCTCAGAGGGTGTGCCACATTGACTCTATAGTTGCAGCAGCTGGAGAGCACATTCGCCCCTACCTTACATATCTGTCGGGGCTATCAGGTTTGATTAGACGGACCGGACTATATGTTCCATCTTAGGTTCGGTGGTTCTATGCTTCCCTCTGGATTGACCCGCAGCATAGATATATTCACTTCACATTCGGAGGAAGAGACTATCGCCTGACAAGCTAGAGGGTCAGGGAGATACTGAGGCTTCAGGAGCAGCCAGTCAGACTTCACGAGGTGTGCTATGGCCAGACAGCACCCCCCAAACACCCTCATGGTGGCAATGTGCCCCCTACAGACTTGGTTCGCCACTGCTTCACTGAGCCCTTTGGAGAGGGATCACGCAGGAACCCCAGTGACCTAAATCCCACTACTTGCATACTTGAGGCTATTATGAGGAGGACACTGCTTCCTAGGATGGGATACAGAGAGGGCTTGACACATATACAGTTATGGCTGATCAACTCTCTGATGCAGCAGACAGTCTTTGATATCTGGGATCTTATTATGTCAGAGATGGAGGACACTATAGCTGAGGGCTTCAGAGGACACAAGCAGCTACCTTATGCTCACTGGATCACATGGCTTATCCACAGGGCAGTCACAGTGAGGCCACCAGAGATGCTTGCTGAGTACAGTGGTGCCACCACATAGTTTTCTGCCTATAACATGACACAGATGATCAGGCACAGTACACCTACAGCACCCAGTCAGCCGCGTCAACGTCCTAAGGTGCCAGAGTCTGTAGCCCAGTAGGATGATATTATCAGGGGCATTGTAGCTATTGAGGAGGAGGAGCTTGCTCAGTAGGAGGGTGTAGTCATGAGCGACCCTAGTGATAGTTCTGATCATGACTACTAGCCTGTTCCTCAGATGCCTCCACAGCGACATGATCATGAGGCCGACAGTTCTAGCTCAGCGCCACCTGCCTCGTAGACAGACCCCACTCTCCTTGCTATACTTGAGCGGATGAGGCAGGACCAGGCACGCCAGGCTCAGGAGACAGCTGCTACGTTTGCATAGTTCCAGACTCAGCAGGATGAGTTCCAGCAGCAGCAATAGGCGATCCAGCAGCAGCAGCTAGCTATTCAGCAGCAGACTCAGGCTCTACAGTAGCAGCAGCGGTAGGCCATGCATCAGCAGCAGCTCCTCATGCAGCAGCAGCTGCTTGGATTTATGCAGCATGTAGTGACAGCTATTGGGGCTCCACCGCCACAGCCACGTCCCAGCTTGGTCAGCCTGCCACCACTTCCATGACTCCAGCGTTATAGCCTAGTGGGCTTCAGAGTCAGGGACAGCCACCAGCACCATTTACTTCTCCTACAGAGCAGCTGTCCTAGTACTTTGCTTCGCCAGCACTAGCCCCACAGTTCACACCTTTTTAGACAAGCTTCACACTGGCTGGGACGTCTTCGCTGCTTCTACCAGAGACCACCGTGTCTAGGAGCCTTGGTGCTTCATTCAGTGAGTTGACAAGGATGCCCACTCCTCTATATCTACATGTCCCAGGTCCTTCTATAGTTGTACCTGTTACCAGGACTACAGAGACGCTCCCTTCTTCAGTGGCATCATCAGAGCCTACTATAGTCATACCAGCTCAGTCTACAGCAGCTCTAGTTCCTGATCCGACCCAGACTGCTACAGCATCACTTCCAGCTATAGAGGGTCAGACTGCTCAGAGCTCAGGGTCTGATGATGTTGGCACTCAGTTTCAGCTTGCTCCTCATTCTTCAGCGCCTGGCTTGTCCGCTGCAGCCCCGCCGACCGACCCTTAGGTTTTGGTGTTTGACGCCAAAGGGTGAGAGGGTTCGAGTATGATAGTCTTAGGGGGAGCGACTATTTAGGGGGAGCTTAGTTATTATATTAGCTTATATATTACATTTGGAGTTTTTATGTGTGATATACTATTATGCATTCATCGTGTGTTTACTTTCATGCATTGAACTATATATGTGATAGTGATATCTACGTGATCGTGATATATGACATGTGTGCTCTCTACTTTGAATTATTTATATGTCATATCACTTGTGCAATGCTCATTTGCCCTTGCTTCCGCACTTTACTCCGATGCAAATGAGCTTTATTACTTGTACTCAAGCTTATTTCATATCTTTTGAGTACAATATGTTGGCTTGGTTCATATAAGCTTGCCTAACCCTTTTGTTCTTATTGACAAAAGCTTATATGATCCAAGCATGTTAAAAACCTCATCTCTTTCACATACTTGAGGTAGTATTGTCATCAATCACCAAAAAGGGGGAGATTGAAAGCATCTAGGCCCCTAGTTGGGTTTCGGTGATTAATGACAATACATGATTACTGTGACTAACGTGTGTTTTGCAGAAACAATTGAGTTAGGTCACGGTAATGGAGATCGATTGGGCAATTATGGTTGTCATACCCCTACGATGGAAATCGTTTTGGTTTTCAAAGGATGGACGACAAGGTTAAGGATGGACTAGTTCTAAGTGTCAATTGGAGTTGGAGAGACACTTAGAGTAGTTTAGGACTTTGTTTTTCCTTTGATCGTACTATTAAGGGGGTTACGAATGGGTAGCTTGACCTAGGTGAGTCTAGTGAGTTAGGTGTGGTGCACACTTGTTAAAACTAGTACTAGGTAGCTCCACAACAGCCCTATGATCTAATGGAGTAAACTTCATTCACATATGTTCGAGAGTTGGAAGTGAATGGAGGGTCAAATACTGATCGGACGCTGGCTCAGGGTCCGGTCAGTTCATTTGACCAAGGTGATTGCGTCTGGTTTGACCGGACGCTGAGAGGCAGCGTCCGGTCGACTCTAGTAAGGTTCTAGAGAGAGAAAATCATGACCGGACGCGTCTGGTCAGTGCTGATTGGATGCTGGCCAGCGTCCGATCACACTGTAAACACTGGAGTTCATGGTATACTGACCAGAGCGTCCAGTCAACCTGACCGGAGCGTCCGGTCACCCCGCAGAGGCACATAACGGTTCGTTTTTCAGCCTATGTTATAAATACCACCTCCACTCGTGTGTGGGGGTACTTTTGCTCATTCCAACAGCTGAGAAACACCTTAGAGAGTGCCAAGAAGAACAAGGTCCTAGTGAGGTGATTGAGATTTGAGAATCCAAAGAGAGCCCTCATTAGTGAAGATCAAGAGTAGCAAAGTGTGCATCCACCTTCTCATTAGGTTTGTCGTGGTCAAGTGAGAGTTCGTGCCTGTTACTCTTGGTGATCGCCATCACCTAGATGGCTTAGTGGTGATTGGGAGTTCGGTGATCACCCGGCGGCGCTTGTGGGTGACCCAACTCAAGTTGTGAGCGGTTGTGGGTGATTCACCGTGACGAAGTGTCGAAGAATCAACCCATAGAGAGCACTTGATCCTTGCGCGGATCAAGGGGGAGCTACACTCTTGTGCGGGTGCTCCAACGAGGACTAGTGGGGAGTGGCGACTCTCCGATACCTCGACAAAACATCGCCGCGTTCCTTACTCTCTATTTACTTTGAGCTTTTTACTTTGAGCATTTACTTTGAGCAATTCAATTCATGTCTTTACATTCTTAGAATTGCCATGCTAGAGTAGGATTGGAACTTAGGTTGCAAGTTTTTTGTACAGTAGAACAATTAGGAACACTTTCTAGGTACAAGGGGTTAATTGGGCTAACTATAGGACTTAATTATTACAAAGAAATTTAGAATTAGCCCAATTCACCCCCCTCTTGGGCATCTTGATCCTTTCAATGGCTATGTGTGTGCAAAAGGAGGAGAGAATGAAAGCTACCAATAGTGGCACTATCAATTATGTGAAAGACAACAAGAAAAATAATAATAATTATAACTCCTTCTCAAAGCCAAAGGGAAAGGGTCCCACGCTGCATCAGCCTCAGCAGAACAAGTTCACAGTAGAGAAAGACCAGTGTCTTTATTGCAAGAAGACGGGACATTATAAAAAAGATTGTCTCGATTACTTAAAGATGATCATGACAAAGAAAGGTGAGAACATTATTACATTCATAAATGAATCCTTGTATGTACAATATTCGAAATTTACTTGGTGGATTGACTCAGGTACAACTGTTCATGTTGCTAATTCTTTACAGGGATTCTATTCGACGAGGACTACGTAAAGAAGAGAAAGACACGTTAAAGTTACAAATGGAGTCCGAGCAGATGTTGAAGCCGTTGGCGGTCTTTCTCTAGAGCTTACTGATGGTTTCACACTTTTACTTAGAGATGTACTTTATGTTCCCTCCCTACAAAGAAACTTGATTAGTATTTCATGCTTGGACAATGATGGATATGATTGCCATTTTGGAAATGGCAAATATAAGATAACATTTAATAATGCATGTGTTGGTATTGCTATCTTACAAAATGAGCTTTATTTGTTATCACTACGTGATAATGTGAATGTTGTATGCGATGATGGGAACGTTGCGTGCGACAATGAGAATGTATCCTCGTCTGCGGATGTAAACAGAAAACGAAAGAGAGCTCACGATGCGTTGTCGAAATTATGGCACTGTCGTTTAGGCCATATTTTGAGGGGGAGAATAGAAAGACTAGTTAAAAATGATATTCTTCCTCCATTAGAGCTCTCAGATTTAGAACAATGCAGAGAATGCATAAAAGAAAAGTATGTAAAGAAAATTAAGAAAGATGCCAAACGAAGCGCAGGAATTTTATAGATTATTCACACAGACATCTGTGGTCCTTTTCCTATAAAGAGTGTCGATGGTTATGATTCGTTCATAACATTCACAGATGATTACTCCTATTATGGCTACATTTATCCAATCAAAGAAAGAACAGAAGTATTGGATAAATTTAAGATATTTAATGCAGAAGTTGAAAACCAACACAATTTAAAGATTAAGATAGTCAGGTCCGACCATAGGGGAGAGTACTACGGTCGGCATACCCCATATGGCTAAGTTTCTGGACCTTTTGCAAGGTTCTTATAGGAGAATGGCATTGTAGCCCAGTATTCTACACTGGGCGAACCTCAGCAGTATGGAGTAGCTGAAAGATGCAATCGTACCTTGATGGATATGGTGCACAGTATGATAAGTTACTCCACCTTACCGTTGAGCCTATGGATGAAGGCGTTAAAAATTGCCATTCAAATTTTCAATAGAGTACCAAGTAAGTCGGTGCCAAAAACACTGTATGAGTTGTGGACAGAAAGAATACCCTCACTAAACCACTTACATGTGTGGGGGAGTCTTGCTGAGACTAAAGTATTTAACCCAAACATTGAGAAGCTAGATCCCAAAATAGTAAGTTGCCATTTCATTGGCTACCCAGAAAAGTCAAAAGTTTTTTGTTTCTACTGTCCAGACAGACATACAAAGTTTATAGAAATAAGACACGCTGTCTTCCTATAGGATGAAATGATGAGGAGGAGCATGGTAGCTCGAGAAATTGACCTTGAAGAGAAGCGGATGTATGCGTCCACTCCAATGATTCATGAGCCATTTTTCTTATTACTTGCTGTCGCTGCACCAATAGTGCAAGATACTGTGGTGCCAGCACCTGTTGTTATTCCGCCTGTGGCAACAATGAATAACGATGAGGAACCTGTTCTTCAGGATCCTATAGAACCTATTGCCACATATAAGGGGGAGCAACAACAGCCTCAAACAGAAGATGTGCCAAATATGGAGGCCCCTAGAAGGTCTCAAAGAGTTAGAAAATCAGCTATTCCTGCTAACTATGAAGTATACAACACTGAGGAATTTCAAATGGATGATGATCCCACCTCATTTGAAGAAGCCATGAGAAGTGATCATTCATCAAAGTGGCTTGAGGCCATGGAAGATGAAATGAAATCTACGAATGCCAATAAAGTTTGAGACTTAAAAATAATTCCTAAAGGAGCCAAAACAGTAGGTTGTAAATGGGTCTACAAAACAAAATTTGACTCTCAAGAGAATATAGAGAGATATAAAGCGTGACTTGTGGCAAAAGGCTTTACGCAAAGAGAATGGATTGATTACAATAAGACCTTTTCTCCAGTCTCATGTAAGGATTCCTTCATAATCATAATAGCATTAGTGGCACATTACGATTTAGAATTACATCAGATGGATGTAAAGACGGCATTTCTCAACGAGGACTTGGAGGAAAATGTTTACATGGCACAACCGAAAGGTTTTGTCATAGAAGGAAAAGAACGAATATGATGCCGCCTAAAGAAATACATTTATGGATTAAAACAAGCTTCAAGACAGTGATACTTGAAGTTTGATCAGACAATAAGGAATTTTGGGTTTAAAGAGAATGTTGAGGACAATTGTGTCTATGCAAAGTTTAAGAATGAGAAGTTTATCTCCCTTGTCCTGTATGTAGATAATATCTTACTTGCTAGTAATGATGTTAGTCTACTGCTGGAGACAAAGAAGTTTTTATCCTCAAATTTTGATATGAAAGATCTTGGTGAAGCTTCGTTCGTTCTAGGGATCGAGATTCACCGAGATAGAAGTAAAGGAGTATTAGGACTGTCACAAAAGGCATAAACAGAAAGGATCTTAAAGAAATTCAGTATGCACAAATGTAGTCCCTCACCTGCTCCTATAGTCAAGGGCGACAGATATGGGGATTTTCAATGCCCTAGGAACCAATATGAGATCGATCAAATGAAAACGGTTTCATATGCTTTAGCTATCGGAAGCTTACAATATGCTCAAGTATGTACGCACCCTAACTTGGCATTTGTTATCGGGTTACTTGGCAAATTCCAGAGCAATCCTGGAACAGAACACTGGAAATTAGTAAAGAAAGTCTTGCGTTATTTGTAAGGAACAAAAGGCCTCATGATGACGTATAGAAGATCTGATTTACTCCATATAGTGGGATATTCAGATTCTAATTATACGGGAGATTATAGAAAATCCACGTCTAGATATGTATTCACTCTCGCAGGGGGAGCTATTTCATGGAAAAACTCAAAGCAAACCGTCACTACATCGTCCATAATGTATGTCGAGTTTGTAGTGCGTTATGAGGCAACAAGGCAGGTGAACTGGCTAAAGAAGTTCATACCCGATTTGAAGGTGGTTGACGACATCTATAGACCATTTAAGTTATACTGCGATAATAATCCGGCAGTACTATATGCTCACCACAATAAGTCAAGTGGTGCTGCTAAATACATTGACATAAAGTATTATGTTGTGAAAGATAAAGTCCAGGATCATGTCATAAGTCTTGAGCATATAAGTACCGAAAAGATGCTCGTGGATCCGCTTACAAAAGGCTTACCACCCAACGTGTTCAGAGAACATGTAGCCGACATGGGTTTAAGGGAAAACCTATAATTCCTGGACAAAAGAAGGCCTAAAAGTTAAGTATCTATTTCAGAACAGAGTGGTGTGTTGTAGCTGTTAAATCTATCGGCAATTGACTATGATGATGAAACATGCTCTATGCGCTAATCTGTAATGGAATGAACAAAAGTAAATGATATGAAATTGAAAGATGGTAGGAGATCAAGGGAGAGATTATTAGATTGATCTCTAATCCCAAACTGGGTCCAACGGCTCAGTTGTGTCTTTGATTTGCGCCCTGATCGGGGGCGCCCAGCCCACTATGGCTGGAGGACCCCTATCACACTGCGCAATAAATAAAGGTGGGGCCGGCGGCTCAAGTCACGAGGTTCGCCTGAACTGAGCTCCCAATCGACAAATCCTAAACCCGATCTAGTGAGGGGCGTAGCTAGTGACGGGAAGCACCTCCACCACAGCACCGCGCCGCCTCCGGACTGCGTCACCGGACTCCACTGCCTTCACCGCCGGTCGCCACCGCACATCACCGACGCCGTCTTCACCGAACGTCGCTGTCCTAGCGCAGACACCAATTCCATGGCGGACGCGAGCGGATCCTCCTCTGCGGTGTCAGGTTCGACACGTTCTTCTACTCCACCTCTCTCTATCTCTCTCGTTACACTAGTAGATGTTCTAGGACTCATGATTCTATTCAATAGCAAGCAGACGCGCTAGTTCTATGTCTAGAGATCATGTTATAGGTTTAACACTGCACTCCTAGCTGAAGCTGAAAGCTTACGGGATGGTGTGCGCCTGATCCCGGAGGGCACCACTGAGCACGTCATTTTGGAAACCGATTCTCAGGAATTGGTGTCGTTATGGAAGAACAGGGTTAATCACCGTTCGGAGATTACTGCAATTCTCAGGGATGTCGAAGAGATGCTTGCATCTAAACCCCCAGCCAAGATCATACACGTCCGAAGATCAGCGAACTTCGCAGCACCTCTGTGCGCAACATGCGTTCTTTTTGTTTACAATCCTTTGTTTGGTCTCTTCTCCCTAGCTTCTTGCTGCAATGTTTGCAGTCTGATTGTAACAACTCTATTTGAGTAATCAAGCTATGATTCACAAAAAAAAAGTCCATGAAGCTGCATGCCTGCATGTCGTTGGTCATCTGCCTATGGGTGCAGTTTGATTCCTGAGCATGTAGTCGGGCAGTGCTGGCACCACCAGTCCACCATGGCTGTGCCCTCTCTCGTCCGCTCCATCTTCATCGTCGGGATAGTTCTGCTGCTTGACGTCACGCGAGGAAAGAAACGAGCAGAATCCGAACGAATGGGATAGGAGGACGTCTCCTTAAACGGAGCAGTGCGTGCCGAAAGACAGCCCCAGAGGAAAGCCGACTTGGTGAGCACGAGCACCCGAGCCGTTTTGATCCCGGCGACATGCGGCGACGCCATGACGGCAATTCGGCAGGCACACAACAACAACGCGGTCAGGGCTGGACACGGGTGGGGTTGGACGGACCGGGCCCACAGGGACCTAAGAGAAAAAATAATTAAGAAAAAAAAACTAATTGTGTGGGCTGATTTGAGATTGGTGCTATTTTTAGAAAGAGGAGTATTAGAGCAGTTCTCTATTTTTTCTTGAGCTGAACTTTTCTTCCCTCTTTAGCGTAGCACACACAAAATCGACTGCAAATATGCAAAATATCACTCGTCTTATTGAGCAAATATGTAAAACAAAATAGGCAGTGAAACCTCAAGATTGACTTCATGTGCTCGCGAAGGCGCGAACCACGATGATTGGAGGCGGGCCCAGCTTTCTACTCGACATCAGCTCTAATGATTGGAGGCAAGAGTTTCAGAAGAGGAGTCCAGGGATGAGGATTTGATTACTTTCAGTTAGTAGAGATTAAGGGGGTGTTTGGTTCCTACAGAAAAATTTTAGTTCCTGTCCCATCGGATATTTGGACACATGCATGAAGTATTAAATATAGACGAAAAAAATAACTAATTGCACAGATTGTGGCTAATTTACGAGACGAATTTTTTAAGCCTAATTAGTCCATGATTTGACAATGTGGTGCTACAGTAAATATATGCTAAAAGCGGATTAATTAGGCTTAATAAATTCATCTCGTAAATTAGTCTCTATCTATGTAATTAGTTTTATAATTAACTCATATTTAGTTCTCCTAAATAGCATCCGAACGTCCGATGTGACATGGACTAAAATTTAGTCCATAAAACCAAACACCCCTCTAACCAGAGGGAAGCAGGGAAATTGTTCCCAAAAAAAAAAAGGAGGGAATCATGGAAGTGTGCCGACCTGTCAAACTTCTTCGGAGTAAAAGAACTATACTACTGCACAACAAATCTAACCAATGAAATGAGAATCATGGAAGTGTGCCGACCTGTCAAACTTCTTCGGAGTAAAAGAACTATACTACTGCACAACAAATCTAACCAATGAAATTACTGAACTGATGTACTTCCTTCGTTCTAAATTATAAAATATTTTAATTTTTCTATATACATAACTTTTGCTATGCATTTAGGGCTCGTTGGAAGGGGCTCTAAGCGGTTCCAACTATGTTACTGTAGTAGTAGTTCTACAGCGGTGCCATCGAAGCCCCAATACATCCACTCCTCCGGCTCCTCCACTTTCTCTCTCTCTTTTTGTTTTTTGCCAGAGCCGAAGCCGTATTTGAGTATGCTACAATACACTATACCGCATAACAATGTGCTATAGTACCTTAATGAAAGGAGTCGGAGACTCGGAGCCCTCCAGACCGGTGCTATGCCAAACAACCCCTTAGGGTGTCCCAATGGGGTGACGATGTTGCTGACTCATGTCACCTTCTGTTCGACATGGAGGAGAAAAGTTACTGAAAAGCATCTCGCCAGCGAGGGGGAAGTCACTGGTCTCACATGCTTCACAAAAAACTCCGTGTCTCTGCTCACCCTGGCTCATCTGTGTATGCCCACAAAGGTTACCAACCCTGTTTTCTATTGTTTCATAGATCACATCAGCTAACGATTTCGCTAGATCTACTGGGGACACCTTTAGATATACACTAGTATAGGTACATAATAAAACCATGAGTCTAGAAAAAATCAAAACATCTTATAATTTAAAAACCGAAGGAGTATCATATATGCATGTGAGTTAATTATCATTAAGCACTGATGTTTTTGTAACATTCACATGGCTCCTGCTTCTCGTGTTATTGCCTTATTGGCAACCAACCGTGTCCCTAGCGCCTCATTTGAGTTTCGACCCCTTTGAGAATCATATGTTCTGTGTGACAAGCAGCAGCATATCAAGTGTTTTTTTTAGATCGGAGGCAGCGTTATCCCCTTCATTAATCTGAGGTTGACTTACGTGGAACTTGACTCTGACCTTACAGGTGGCATTTGTTCTGCATGACTGCATCCAAGACCACAATTTTTGATACAGTACTATTTTGTCACCATCTAGTAAGCCAGTCAGCTCTGGTTGCTCGTTCAACGGCGGGCCTAAAAAATGGTTTCTCGAACTTGATTTTTTACTTATTAATTAATTACACGACTACGACTTCTCTTGTATAATGTCGGCCATGATCGGTTGGTATTAAATTGGCTTCTGCTGATTTGTAGCTGGTTTGTTGTGAGAGAAAAATACGGTTTTCACGGCTGATTTGTGCGAATTAAAGCCGGATGAATAGAACAAGCGAATAGAGCAGTCTTTAGGGCGATTATCTTTCAATATAATTAAGAAGCAAACATCGTAGAGAAGCGGGGATGCCGACGGCCAAGTAGCTCGACTGCTCGAGAAAAGGCAAGCAAGGCAGAAAATCCCAGTTCCCAGACCTTAAAATGTTTGTAGCCCTTGTGCAGAACAAACGCGTAAGCAATGCATGTTCGACGCAACTGCATGCGGCTCATACAAGTCTCGAGCATGTGTGAACAGGAAGAGATAGACGTGACTAGCGGACCAATGACACATCGACATGCGTTTAGCATTCCTGCATTTTGAATTGATTGAGTGCGAGAGCATCCATCTCACGGCTCATGAGTCATGTCACTCTGTTTACTGTCATGGAGCGATAATCAACACCACCTACCAGTACCAGTAGCGCAATCGTTCGTCGCCACCGGACTGGAACGGAGCTAGGGGTAGTAGCAACTTCACCCTCACGGCCTCACCTCATGTCGGCGCGCGTCAACGTCAACGTCAACGGTCAACCTGCGTTAATTAGCGGCTTGGTTATGCCTAATCTACCCCCACATGACATTTGGAAACGACTAAAGAAGTAGCAGTAGTCTGACACTAGATTCCAATGTGATATGAAGTTGGAGTGGGCATGCTGACTCCTGGCTTCTGGAACATTCAATCTGTCTCAGAAAACTGTTACGAGTAGTTCTCAAGCATTACTTATCAGATCTTTTGACTAAACTGCTTGAAACAAAGATCTTCTGACCATAGGTTGAAAGGAAAACAAAATGTCACGAGAATTTCCCGTTGACCAAACTTTTGGGACTGTACGGTGGCCGGTGGCCGGTGGGCGTGGACGGACACTGGACTCGCGGGCCGTACACATGCTCGAGCAAGGGAGCAGCGCAGCTCATCCTTGCCTTGCTGCCGTCTGCGTCTCACACGGTCAGCGGCGGCCTCCCCACCACCCAGCCTATTGCCGGGGCCCGGACGAAACCGCCCGGCGGTGTTCAATTTCCGGGCCACAGCGGTGTGAACCGCCCGGCTGGGTAGGAGGAGAAGTACTTGGGTTCGCTGGTCGCCGGTTTTGGTTTGGCGCTACAAAACGTGGACTTCCACGGTGTGGTGGGTGGCTGGGTGCCGATCTGTGACCGCGCGCGTCGCCACGGAAGCGAGCAAAAAAAGCGACAGTTCGGGGCACGGCGGAACGGGTAAAAAACCGCCGGGCATCGGCCGCCTCCTACCCCCTTCACCCTGTCCTCGGACAGGCAGCGTCGGTGCGCCGGCGGTGCCAACGCGGAGGCGGACGGAGCGCTGGGGCGCCAGCGCGGGGAAGGAGTGGAGGAAGGAGACAGCCCGGAGCTTCGGCTGTCTGCTTCTGCGGCTTGCGGGAGCGATCCCGTCTTCCGTCGGCCAGGTTCTTGCCCGATTCTTGCCTGCTTCGGGGAGCGGTATGGCGCATCGAATCCGGCTATTTCCATGCGTTTCTCAAGATCTTGCTCATTTTGTCCTCGATTTCGCTCCCTTTTTCAGTTTCTGTAGCGAGTTGCGAACGAGCAGAAGTATACAATACTGGTTCGTCTATCGACAGTTCGAGTAAACAAGCTTTTACAGTTTTACGTAATTACTAATAACTTCGCACCCTCTGCGCAGTTCCGGGCACGAACTAGAACTGGCTGCGCTTATACTTCTGGAGGAGGCAGCGGGATTTGGAACATGGGGAGTTCGGTCGGCTGCTTGAGAGGCGGCTCCAAGTCGAGGCAAGATCAGAATGGTCAGGTCGTCGCGGGTTCGTCTCCTCGTTCAGGTACATCCGTTCCGTGAGCACATGATTCGGGGCTCAATAGTGTCGGGACTAAACAGTTTCGAAATGAAGAGCACTTGTGTCGCTTTACATTAAAAAAGTGTGGACAAATATTGCACAATATATGCTTCATGAGTATAACCATGATCCCAAAAGTTATTCATCAGGGTATCATGCTTAAGGCAAAACTGCCTCTAGTGTTCTATTCTTTCTTGTAAACCATGCATTGCTGTGCGCATGTGAGGCTTCAGTGAGATGTAATTCATAGCCAGTAGCACTAGAACTCTAGGAGCAGCAAACAGCATCCTCGTACCGAGGCGAAACCTTTTTAGTAGCCATTTCCTGCATTAGGGATCCTGTTGTCCTGACAGGAACTATACCATGACTTAGACATTAGGAATATGATGACAGCAATAGGACTTTTGTACACCTCTTGCACAAAGATAAACTTTTTTTTTATTTCTGTCGGTCAAACTAGCATATAAAGATGTTTGCTATAAGTGATCATTCATCATCGAAGATTTTAGTCATAATAACTATATATTATTGACCAAAGTGACTGTCATCCTATTTCAGTGCACTTCTGTGGTGACATTTCTTTCCTGTCTGTGTCCTTTTGCTTAACAGCAATTGATGATGCAACTCTGATAAAAGTGCAGGTCATGTATTATCAAGAGCTGGGAATAATGTACAGGTATTCTCCCTAAATGAGATGAAGACTGCCACACGAAACTTTCACATGTTGAATTGCATTGGCCGCGGGGGTTTCGGGGCAGTGTATAAGGTGATGCCCAGGACCTGTTTATGCATTTTTGTTTAACATTCGTGCTTTATTTGCTGCTTCTACTCTAAATGCATGTTTCGAGGAACTTTGCAAATACTGTAGTCAATGACTAACAAAGGCTGTTCCTCACTTAGGGAAACCTGAAAGATGGCACTCAAATTGCAATTAAAAAGCTTGCAGCTGAGTCAAAACAAGGAATTAGCGAATTCTTGACAGAGATTAATGTCATATCAAACGTTAGGCACCCAAACCTTGTCAAGCTGATTGGTTGCTGCGCTGAAGGGAGTAACAGACTATTGGTGTATGAGTACGCCGAAAATAATAGTTTGGCGAATGCTTTGCTTGGTAAGTTCAATATTGAAGTTGTACTTTCTAAGTTGGTCAATCCAAATGTATGAAGTTTACCTTTGTGAATTATGGCCAGGACCAAAGAATAAATGTATCCCATTGGACTGGCAGAAAAGAGCTGCTATATGTATCGGAACTGCTTCTGGCCTTGCTTTTCTTCATGAGGAAGCACAACCACGCATTGTCCACCGTGATATCAAGGCTAGCAACATTTTACTTGATAAAAAACTGCTGCCGAAAATTGGAGATTTTGGATTGGCCAAGCTTTTTCCTGATACTGTCACTCACATTAGCACGCGTGTTGCAGGAACAATGTTAGTGCATCTCTGGATCTTTTTATGTATCTTCCTCGCAAAAAGAAAAGATTTTCCTGTATTTACTTGCTTATACAATGAAGTTATGTGTATTTCATGTCACTTCTTTTCATTGTGCTATTCTGATTTTACCAAGTGTACCGATTTTGTTATTTTTGCAGCCAGTTTACCAGTGCGCTGATCGACTAATTGTAGTTTGCATGGTCTGCTATAACTTACTTGCATTGAACTCTCAATATATAATTTTTTTGCAGGGGTTATTTGGCACCAGAGTATGCTTTGTTGGGACAATTAACCAAGAAAGCAGACATATATAGTTTTGGGGTGCTTCTTCTTGAAGTGATAAGTGGTGAAAGCAGCAGCAAGTCGACTTGGGGGCCTAATATGCATGTTCTTGTGGAATGGGTACCTCATTTTTCCCTCTTTGTTTCCCATTAAGTATGGACCTGCAAGCCTTGTAGTATTTGCCATGATTACATCAGCTCTTGATGGACTGTAGAATCACACATGCACCTAATAAGTACCAACTTTTTCCATGACAGACTCACAATACATGTTGACGATGGTGTTCTAACTTTACAAGTTTACATTCAAGATATAGCTACTTCGGAAAAATGACTGAACTTATTACATGGGTTAAACTGCAGACATGGAAGCTGCGGGAAGAAGGAAGACTCTTCGAAATTGTTGACCCAGAGCTGGAAAACTACCCAGAGGAGGAAATGCTTCGTTTCATCAAGGTGGCACTGCTGTGCACACAAGCCACGTCCCAGCAGAGGCCATCCATGAAGCAGGTTGTCAATATGCTATCTAACCAAACAGAAATTGATCTGCAAAATGTAGTTGCACCAGGTGTGCTGAAAGAACCTCGGCCGCGTACCGGTGGCTTTGGGGGTTTGACAGCAGACACGTCCTCAAGCTCAAGCCAAAGCACCAAAGCCAATCCAGCTGAATCATACAGTACACAGACCAACATGAACAGCTGTCAATTTAGCACAACCGACGTATCACCAAGGTGACGTGATAGACTATCAGCTTGCAAGCTTGTTTAACGTCTGCAGAGGTGTCTCGCACCTCCCACAAGGTTTACTGTGCTGAGCCCTGACAAATTCTCTTGATATGGAAGGCCTGATCCATTTTCATCCTGTTTTAGAGCTACATAGGATGCGAAGGCCGCTGTGAATTGCTGATATACAGGAATTGTAGCTCGTCTTTTTTTTTTTTTTGCAAAGGAGGAATTGTAGTTCAATTTGACAATTGCTTTTATGTTCTTTTATTAAAGCCTGTTGTAGGGACACATTGCAAGAGTACAAGACTAGTGTATTCGAAAATTCAAAAATTGTGCTCGGAGGATGAGCAAGAAAGTTGTGAAGAACAGCTACTATGCACAATATGTTAATGTTCCATACATTTTTTAGACTATATATCACGGCTTAAAAGTACGATCATAGTTTATCTTCATTCATCTCTGTACACGATCGCCTCCTGCATAATAGTTCTAACAGTATTAATGTTTTCCTTCATGCTTTTAACGACCCGTGATGCTCTTCGTTAGCCATACTGTCTGCAGCAGTCCTTTCCTAAAAAACCAATGAATGCCGCTGTCATCGATGCTCTCTTTAATTTATGGAATGAATTGAAGAAAACTTCAAAATTCGTCTCTAAGTCCGCTTGGTGTCTGCTCATGTTAGTCCCTTGATCGCCTTTTTGTCATGGTGTCCCCTCATGAGGCCTGCTTCTGTCGATGAAAACTCCTCTCTAACTTTAATCTATAGCAGAGCTCACACCTTTGTTTAGAAAAAAAATAGTCTTTCTGGGACACCGAGGGTATACAAGGACAGTTATGTTAGGCATTAAGTTGTATATATATTGGACACATTTAGTAATAAATACGTTTGGCAGGTTATAGTATTCAACATTTTTTTTAACAACATACTGTTCAACATTGAGTTGCAATTGCACATGCTTGTTTCTGGTAACAATACTAGTAATACAATGAATGTAAAACTTAAAATTAATGCCACTAGCATATAACTATGTAATATATGCAACAAAGAGGGCCACAGGAGTTATATTAAGAGTCTATACTACTCTACTAAGCCTACCTTATCTGACAAGACACTTGCATACTTCTAAGGTAAGGGAAGAAATCTGCTTCGTACTGAACAGACGACATTCAAAGGCCATAACCTCAGTTCCCATATTTATTCAATTCCTTAGAGAACATAGCCTTATTGCTCTTTTCCACCCACTAATGACATCTTTCTTAACGGAAAGTGGGTAAAGAAACATGAACAAGAACTAACAAGCAATTCTCATAGAACACTATTCTTTGTCTACAAAAGCTGACTCTGCAAGATCGATGGCCCGAGCTAGTGCTGCAGCCTTATTCTCGCATTCACGTTGTTCATCATCTGGGCTACTGTCGGCAACAATGCCTGCACCAGCCTGGAGATGAGCAACCCACTCCCGGCGTCTATCTGCATCTTTGTACGAGTACATCGTGTTGTGGCTTGGCGCTGTTGAGAATACCATGGTGCGCAGAGAAAGTGCAATTTGCATATCGCCATCAAACGATATTCCTCCTAGACCACCACTATATGGTCCTCGCCTTGTAACTTCCAACTTATCTATCAACTCCATGGCTTTTACCTGGTCACATAAATAGATTTTCTTTAAGCAACAATTATTTGAAAGAGAAATGAACTCTTTAAACGACAATTATTAGAAAGAGGATAATAAACTTTTTTAAAAAAGAAGCCGTAGAATTGCGATGGTTTTAGAATAGCTACAAAGATGCCAACCGCTAAACCGAGCAACATAGTCAGATAGATCTACCAAACCAAACGTCACTGCTTTGCAATTAGAGCAGATAGATTAAGAACCTAGATCAGACACATACCAAATTATAATAAAAATGATAAAACCGCTGATGACATGTTAAGCTGACATTGTCTGAATTAAGTATAAACATATATCAAGAGGCAGAAAATTGGGCAGACATGTCACACAAAAATATATGAGTTGTATAGCAAATTATTATACAAATAAGAATATTGGAAGGGAAACTTCACCTTTGGAGCACCACTGACTGTTCCAACAGGCAATGCAGCTCTCAGGGCATCCCAGCTCTGGAGATGATCATCCAACTGTCCACTGACCTGCAAGCATTCAACTAGATGTTACATTTTTTTTTGCATTACATTACAATATTTTCCAAAGCCTATCTTTCACCATGTACACTAATAACCAAAATCTCTTATGCATGTTAAATACGATGGGAGACAAACAAAAAGGTGAAAAAAGTGCACAATCAGAAGGTGCTCATACAATAAGCCAAACAAGATAATTAGAAACAACATTGCATGTAGCTTGGTGAGTTGTATAACAATTTTTTTTTTTTTTTGTATTTTCAAGCTAAAACCCAATTGTAGGCTATTCCTGAATGCCAAATAAAGAGTATTACTCAAGAATCATGATAAATTAATGTTTTATTGTATATTTGAGCTAAACCCTTAATCCTTGCCACACGAAACATGCTAAATCAAGTTCAATGAAGGTGATTATTTGTAATTATCAAGCATGTATAAATTTCCAAAGCATAAAATTTGATATATTATAAGAACTTTATTACATAACATAAGAACAGCCTAACCGTTGAGCTGATGTGCATAACATGGGAGTATCGCTCAATGTTCATCAACTTCTCCACCTTTACTGATCCAGGTTTGGAGACCTATTAAGCCATAGTCATCAGAAAAGCATCCAATACAATCACTATTTAAGAGCAACAAAGCAGTAAACATTCATTTTCATAACTTCTAAAGAATGGATAGAATTGCATACTAGCCATTCTTATGGCATCGCTATTATGTCAGAATGTGAGTTAACAACAGAAAATAATTCAAAAGAAACAAAAACAAAATAGCATTGTCATTATGTCAGAATGCAATGTAGTAGACATTATGGGCTTCTTGTAATAACAAGGCAAAAGAAATACATACCTTGCCAACATCATTCCTTCCTAAGTCTACAAGCATTATGTGCTCGGCACACTGTTTTTCATCACTTAATAGTTGATGCTCTTGCATTTGATCTTCCTTCTCTGTTTTGCCCCTTCGAACAGTTCCAGCAAGTGGTCGATTAATAATTTTCCCCTGAAAATTTTAAAAGATGTGCGTATTAGCGAGAGGACAATTTTGAAATCTAATGAATAGCCATAAAAGGTCCAAAATTCATATACCTTACTGACTCGTGTAAGAATTTCAGGACTAGATGCAACCAACACACATCCTCTTGCCTAAATAGACAGTCAAAGGGTGTTGATTAGAACCTCAAAGGCAAATCGGTGCACATAACAATGTTCAAATAGGTCGTACTTCATGTTTCTATGTATACCTGTACATACGCCATGTATGGGCTAGGGTTCACAATTCGCAAGGCTCGATAAACCTCAAATGGGTTGGCATATGTTCGTCTCTCGAACCTCTGGCTTAAAACAATCTGGAAGATATCCCCAGCCATAATATGTTCCTTAGCCTGCATAACAGCATTCTTATACTCATCACTTGTCATGGTTGACTTGTTCAAAGGTGCACCAAACTGGCGAGTGTGCAGCTTCACAAATCCAGGAGAGAGTGTGGGGCTAAAATCCAAAGCAAATAGATCTATGAGTATCAAACTAAATAAGTAGCAGGATAGAATTAATATGGGCAGCGTAGCTTACACATTGGAATTGTGCACTTTAGATAGCAACAGGTTCAGCCGGGACCTGCCATCTTGGTATGCTTCCTCAACAGATGCATGCCGGTCCACATTGACCCAATGGATAACATATACTTTCTAATAAAACAAGAAAAGAGCCATGTCATTTGAAATGAACACATATTTTCCACAAATTGTCTCCAAGGGATAAATACCACAAGTCAAATACAGCTATGGGAAACAATATTTTGCCTCATAAGATGCAGATTACTTAAATGCATCAACACTGAGTGGTGTAGTTTCTGCCTGCTGTTGATGTGAACAAAATATAAGATGCAACAATGACAAACTACATGCATAATCTTTAGTATTAGACTATTAGTATAGTTAACTTTCTAAATTATTAAACTAGTTATCTTATTCTGCTTTCAAAAATTGGTGCCCCAACACGAAGTGATTAACTAAATGGAAACTAATACTTAGTCATAACTGGAACTGTGGGACAATACCCTCTCTGAAACACTGAGACTATCATAAGTTAGTTACGAATGAGACGAGAAAACAGGAATTCTGGAATAAGTACCTTCTCAACATTGTCGAAGACTAGAACATCATCATAGAGCCCCAAGTGCACATCAGGAAGGTTCCTATCGTCCTGAGGAGCACCAGAGAACGGTAGCTTCTTCTTCTCAACATAACGAACCGTATCATAGGAAAAGAACCCAACCCATCCACCTATCACAAACAAAATAACAAATGTGATGATTCACATAACATCATCGGCGACACCAAATCTTCTCTCTGTCTCAGCAATGAGGGCTGCTCACCAGAGAAGGATTCAGGGAGCTCGTCGATCTGCTGTGGGTGCCATCCCTCCATCATGCTCCTGGGGACCTGCATCGGGTCGTCCACTACCTGCTCCGTCACTTGGCCCTTCTCGTGGTCCATGACCGTAACCTTGTGCTCTTTGGCCACTATCTCCATCACCGGGTGGGCTCCCACCATGCTGTAGCGGCCCTGCAATACAATCCAATCAGTCCCGCATTCTTAACGAGGATAAGAATCGATAAGGGAGCAGCAGATTTGACAGGGAACATGGGAGACGTACGACGTTGGTGGTGCCTTGGGGCCCCTGCTCGACGGACTCGAAGAGGAAGCTGGGGGCGTCGACGTTGTCCTCGGGGACGAGGCAGCGGTAGGCGAGCACGGGGGTGAGATGGTCCGACACGATGCACTCCCACATGGGCACCAGGTTCCCCTTCCCGCTCCCCCGCGCCGCCGCCTCGAAGAACCGCCTCTTGTCCTCCTCCGCCGCCTTCGCCGCCACCGCGCTCCTGCTAATCACTGAGCTCGCCTGCGGCGTCACGGTAGAGCACTTCAACCCGCGGGTTCCGCTCCTGCTGCTCCTCCGCCTGGCTGATACCACCGTCCCCGCCCTAACCCGGGCCCCCGCCGCCGGGACGGCGGCTCGGGAGGGCGAGAACACGGAGGTGGCGGCTAGGGATTCCATTGCCGCTGGCTTCACGCTCCCCACCGTGCACCGTTTTTTATCTATATATAATTATATATATATATATCCCGATTTGGTTGGCGGTCGGGGTCGGAGTCGGAGAGAGCGAACGCTGGGTGGTGCGCTTATATAAGCAGTTGCAATCTGATTCGGAAATTCAAAATTAGCAGCTAGTAAAAGGTGGGGGATTCGGATCCTGGGATTCGCCAGCAGATTTCCAAGGAGAAAAACAATTTTTAATGGAAACGAGTGATGCAGGCTGCTGGCGAGGCTGGGGTTTTGGGTTTGACCCTTTCTTCTCAGGCCACGTTTAGTTCCGCCGAATCAGTGACGTTTTGTTTTTATTTGGTAATAATTGTTCAATCGTTGACTAATTAGTCTTAAAACGTTCGTTTCGCAAAGTACAACTAAACTGTGTAATTAGTTTTTGATTTCGTCAACATTTAGTACTCCATACATGTATCGCAATTTTGATGTGACAAAGAATCTTCTTTTTACATAGTGTTAAAGTTAGGAATTTAGTGAAACTAAACAGAGCCTCAGGTGCCTTCTTCTGGTGGGGACTTGGGGCAAGGCGAGGAGCCGAGGAAGAAGAAGCCACCGTCGCTTGCCTGAATTGCTGATGGGGGTGACGAGGTTTGTTCATTGTTGCTGCTACTACTGTATATGCACAGTACTTGCTCGCAAAACACGTGACACGTCTACCGGCTTTGGTTCGTGCAGTTCCTCGTAAAATTGTTGTCGCATTGAAGGTTTACACACACACACATATATATATATATATATATATATATATATATATATATATATATATATATATGGAGAATTAAATATAGACTAATTACGAAACTAATTGCACAACTTGCGACTAATTTGCGAGACGAATCTTTTAAGCCTAATTAGTTCATAATTTGATAATGTGGTGCTACAGTAACATGTGTTAATGATAGATTAATTAGGCTTAAAAAATCGTCTCATAAATTAACCTCCATCAATGTAATTGGTTTTGTAATTAATCTATATTTAATACTCTTTATTAGTATCTAAATATTTAATGTGACATGAATTTTAGGAGCGATTAAAGACCCCTTGGTCTGTCAAAATTTGCTGACTGCTCCCATAGTAACCCTATCTTGTCAGAGACAGGGGCCAATGCCCAATAGCAATGCAAGTTGATTGAGAAGCGAAAAAACGGGTGTGGGTCCCCCACCAGGCCACCAACCGGTGGTGCCGCAGCGCGGACGGCGATGGCCACAGGGAAAGATAGAAGTGACTCGTCTTGGCGTTGGCATCAAACTCTACTCCAAACGGCAGGGTCATTCCGGCGCTGGCCGCCGCCCTGTGCGCGTTGGTCATTTGGTCGTGACGCGGGAAGCTGCGCGGCAGCGTGCCGCGAGCGCGGAGCGCCCTTGGCACCACGGCGCGCATGAGCGTGTGGTTGGTAGGCGACAATTTTCGCCAGGCCGCATCAGCTGTCTGTGCTGCTGGTTTGTGATCTCCCCACGAGGAAAACGAGGAAAACGAGTGTATCGGGTCAGAGTGGTAGCGGCGGCCGCGATCTACAGGCACCTGGATGAATAGGGCGGAACGGCCAGCGTGGCAGCGTGTGTTTCTCGTTCCGGAAAGGAGTTAGGGATCGACGAACAAGTGTGTGCTCCGTTCCCTATTCGAAAGTCTTCGCGACTGTCGTACTCGTACCAAAGACCATCGGCCAACGACTGTTGAGCCGATAACAACGGTCTGGAGACGCTACCGATTCGTCCAAGTAAAAACCATCGGGAATTCTGGACTGAACTCTCTGCTCGCATAGAGAAATCAGTTTTTGCTGTTTACTTCATTGGTCGTTTAAAAGAGAATAGAAAATTTTCAGCTTCAAACAACTTCCTCCGAGAATAAATCTAGTCAAAACTATTATTACAAATTTAGCAGACGTATTTGCGTATTTTTCAATAATATATACACTTTACTCAGCAGTCATCTGAACGACTTGTGGCTCGAAGATTTATGTAGCAATCACGACATCTATTCTACTACGTCTTGGAATTGGACTCCGTACCGTGGTTACAAGTTCTAGCTCGTTTGAGCGTACAGGTTGAGGTTGTGAGTCTCAGTCATGGACCAGACAGAGAAGTGCACAAGAGAGTCATGGAAGTAAAATACGACGGTAATATAACTTTATAGTAATATAACTTAGATTAGGCATATTGACATGAAAAAATGGCTAGTAACCATGATATCATATCGCATCGGTAACAGTCACAACATGGTCTGCAATAATGATTGTACAGTCACAACATGCGCCCTGATCGTTTGGCTTATAAGCTGTATTTTTTCAGCCAACGAACAATATTTTTCTCTCACAACAAATCAGCCAACAGTATTTTCAGCCATGACTTATCAGCCAAACGAACAGGACAATGGTCTGCAGTATAACAATTAGAGTACCTAAAAGAAGACAAGCACAGTAGCATAACAAATGTGTGGCCAGTAATTTCAGAGCAGAGAAGGAACGATAACACGATAGCACAATACATGTGTGGCTAGGAATTAGCAAAGACAATAAACAAAGCTTGATCAAACAAAATTATGGCATGGACTACTACATAAAGTTCTAGCACTACTACTCTTGCACCATTGTGCCTGGATTTCCAAATTTGAACTGACGCCATTGCCCCACTGCAAAAAGGACTCAGAAGCTTCACATGCTCCAAAATGACTCCAACTCCATAGCCTGCAATCCATTCCACCTTCAACCTTGACCAAATAGAGTACCAGATGAAGGAAGTGGAGAGCGCTTACCTGACCTAGAATGAAGAACATGCTGCTGATGGAGACGAAATCCATCATCTTTAGGAAGATCAAGTGTACCCGCTCAACGAGAAGGCTAGTCCCACTATCTCTAGGAAGAGAAACACACTGGTGTTATGGCGTGCATGCCATAGATCTCAATGTTGCTACTTGTAAAGGACAAGACGGAGAATCTTATGAAGGTAATGTTTCTCTTAATTGCATCATTACTATTGACGGTGAAAATGACATGATTTTACATCTTCAAAACACCATCAACATACCTCAAAATAAAAGGAAATGAGCGTGTCATAAGCATATTTTATTCAAATAACAAATTCTACTTGTATCAGAGTGATTTCTCTGTTGCAAACAAGAATAGAAGCAAGTGGGGCCAGACCTTAGCACGACAGCAAAATCTAGATGGTAGCACAAGATTTCTAATGTTTATACAGATAGAATAAAGTGGCACACACATGATTGAGTGACATTTATGTCCATACTAAATAGTATTAAGTATAGTGTGGTTACATGACACTTGTGTTGTCATCAAACCCACGGTCATTAACGTAGATCAATTATAATAGACAATGAGAGCATGCATATGTGCGGTAGGGTGCATGCAACTACGTAGGCAAACACAATTACTCTAAAAATTTATCAAAGGTAGAGGGCGAGCGCCCACTACACTCCTGACGATGCTCCACTAGGGCATCTACGTGGTCCGAATGAACATCATCGAATAATTATAATAGATAATGAGCGCTTCTACTAGAAAATAAGCACCAAAACGGTCCATCAAAATTCAAACAATTTCAAGCTAGGCACCATAAGATAGAGCATGATTTAAGACAAAAAAAAAACTAAAACTAGTTTCATAATTTTTCAAGGTAAAACAAAATTTCTATGGATTTTCTAAGACTAAAACAGATTTTTAATTACAATATTTTCCCATGTAAAAATATTTGGATACATTTCTTGCAAACTTATTTTTATGAATCTTTGGAGAATATTTCTAGTCCAATTACCTCCTGAACTTTCAACTTAGTCCCATTGATCCTCCTCTAACGTTCCATCACATCAGTAAAACCACCAAGATATAAAAATAAACAGTTTTAGAAGTTGAGGGTATAAAAAACTGATTTTGTATTTTAGGAAGCAGAACCGAGGTAGATTACTTTATTTTTTCCGCCTAAATACTTTTGGTACCAAGCCACTGGCGGCCCAATAAAAATATGTGAGACTCCAGCGCAGTGGCTAGGCCCAAAAATAGGCCTGCATAGTGTGTATTAGTCCTTTTGCGGCTCTGTGGCCAAGTAAAGAAACCCGCCCCAAAAACGGGAAAAACAGCTTTTCCTCGAAAAGAAAAAAAACAGCTAGTGTCTTTTGTCACATAAACAAGAGATCTGTGATAGAATCGTCTAATTTATACAAGATTAAGTACGGCTGCCCCCGCTAATATATTGGCACGCACACATTTTCATCTATATAAACCCAGTAGTCTGCCGAGTGTTACGATGGACCTCGGTAAATCAACATCACAATCAAGATCGCATGATTAAGCAAATACACATCACATACCAAAATTTGCAGCGAAAATAATATTACAATTGAGTTCACAAATAATAATACAATACTGAGTTCAAATCTTATTAGAGGAGACAACATAGCCTTGAAATGATAACAATAACATAAGTTCAAAATATAAATTGCTAGCTTAGATAACATCCTCCAACAAAAGAATATAGATAAAAAATAAATACAGAGTCACCGAGCCCACCGGCCTATAGTAGCCACCTTCAGCAGGTTGGATAGCATAACTTTTCAAGGATATACAAGGCTTATTTGGTGGAGCTGGTTGGATAACATAACTTTTCAAAAAAAAATACTATCTTAAGTCCTTACTTTTAATATTTTAGTCAATATTTTAGCATCAAGTTTAGTGAAGCTTATTATGGCTAAATTTACACATATTCTAGAGCAATAACTTGATTAACATTAATAAGCATCACAATAATAACCATATCCAGTTTATCATAATATCATCATAACCATCATCTTTCATCAACTTACTACGATGCTGAAGCTAGTCAAGTTTCTCACATCCGGGAGAGACGGCGATTCGAATCGATTGCAACCAGCTGGACAGAAATCCATAACACAAACCCAGGCCCACCAGTCATGGTAGCCTTAGGTCACTGTCGGGTATCGATAATAGGGATACCCAAAGCAAAGAAGTTAGCGCCCACGCTGACTTCCTTGGATGGCTCGAGACGTATTAAAAGGTCTCATCCGACCCCAAGGCCGCGGGCACTGGCTCGCCCGACCTCGAGGCCGCGAGCTCCGTCTCGCCCGACCCTAAGGACGTAGGTTCCATCTCGCCCGAGGTCGTGGGCTTCATCTCGCCCGACCTCGAGGCCGCGGACTCCGTCTTGCCCGACCTCGAGGCCGTGGGCTCCGTCTCGCCCGACCCCTTGGGTGCGGACTCCGTCTCGCCCGACCCTAAGGATGCGGTTTCCATCTCACCTAAGGTCATGGGCTCTGTCTCGCCCGACCTTGAGGACACGGGTTTCATCTCGTCCGACGGGGACCCATACCACAGCCAACCACTCTAGGTCCAAGCGTATGGGCCTAGGTTAAAACTTTGACGTCAGAAAAGAGGCTAGCACGCCTCGATATAACCAGTTGCCATGACGGATCATACCTGGGGATTCACATCAAGAACAGTGTCGGGCGTGCCGGTGCTATTCTGCCTAATCCTTGTACGGACGCTGACAGGCGCGTCAGTTCACCACGACATCCATCGAAATGGAGTGGAACGCAATGACAGACAGTTGACGTCTGCGCATGGCGCCAGTGACGAACAGGGCCACGATATGAAGTCGTCCCTATTGACATCTACAGGATCAGCGGGACCCGCATAAAGGAGAAGAAAGACCCGGCTATCCTAGAAGCCTTCTTCTCTCTCTCGTTCTTCTCCTTTTCCTCCTCTGTAACTCGCGCTTTCTCTTCGCCTATAAAAGGGAAAGCAGGACATCCCGTGAAAGGGGGGATTGGGAACACAAGAGCATGACATGAGTACCCACCTGAGCGGCAAACCAAGTGCCGGTAACCCCTACGGTAAACCAAGTGTCGGTAACACGAGCGGCAGTGAACTGGACATAGGGATGTTCCGCCTGAACCAGTATAAACCCTTATGTCCTCCGAGCACACCATCCGAGCTAGACGCGCAAATACAAATTTACTCATCGGTGGTCCAAAAACAGCGACAGTTGGCGCACCATGTAGGGTTTTTTGCACGTCTCGATGTCCATATCATGGCTCAAATGGCTAGTCATGGCATCAACTGGGTCCCGAATGCGCACATGCGCTTCGGCAACCTAGACTTCATCGTTACGATGGAGGGAGAGTTGGCGCAGGTTCCCACCGCCGTCTAGCCTCTCCACTCCGCCGACCTTGACGTGATCGCCGTGGGGCTTGAGGAGCTATAGCTGCATGCACTGGAGGCCCACACCCCTTGGAGCGACTAGCTCCTCGGCTTCAATTATGGGAGGTTGGAGCGCCACCTCGGCGCCTTCCTAGGACCCCGACCGTCCCGAGAGGACCTGTGCCGCCTCACCTTCTCATTCGCCAATGTCAAGATGTAGCTTGCCAGAGGAGAGCCGCTCTCCCTAGAATACCTGATCTGGAGTGCCCTGGCAGCACTCCCGTTCGGTCTACACAACACCATAGAGATAGTTGGCCACCTTGTCGCGCAGCACACGCCCCCATCCCCTACGAATGATGAGTTCATGGGGATGACCGAATACGTCGTGGAATCTTTTCATGACCTTCTCGTGAGAGAATCAGAGTCACCCTCCGACTCTGACTCCAGTAGGGGCGCCATCACCCCTCATGAGAATGTTTCATGGCAAGTACCCCTGAGGGATACATCGAAAGCATCCATGAGGGAGGGGCTACCCCAATAGACGACCTCGAGGATGAGGTCAAGGAGGATGTAAGGGCCCACCTCACGTGTGGGTAGAGCAGCTGAGGGCGCGACACCAAGAGCTCAAAGAAGCATGACTCCAGCTCGAGCAGGAATGCGCGAAGCTTTAGTGAGAGATCGAGCACCATGGAGATGGTGGGCGTGCATGCGTCGTGGCTTGCGACGTGAATCGGAGGATCATCGAGGACGACGAAGCCCTCCCACACTTCACTCGGACAAGCCAGAACATCGTTGCTGCTGTGGCCTTGCTCTGAAGGCTTTTGGGGCCCGCGACACCCAAGGATCATTGACCCCATCGCGAGATTCACACGCTACTCGAGCCTACAACGGCGCAGCAGGCCGAGAGCTCATTGTCCTGACAATGCGAGCTCTACGCCAGCCAATGTGCGCCCTCAGAGCGACCTGATAGGGACGTGTTAGTCCACCAGGCGCAACGAGGCAGCAGGCCACGCATCGTGGCCCTAGTGCATGAGCGTCTTGTCCTACACCATGACACGCGCAACACCCTGGATGCCTGAAGGTGTACCCACGGTGATGAGAGGGAGGAGCTAGTTGTGGCTACCACCCTTATCGTGGTGGACGCTACGACAGCGGCGAGGACCGAAGCCCGAGCCTTGACTTGCTGGAACCTTAGGCCTTTGGCCGACACATCCTCAATGTTGTCTTCCCACCATGGTACCGACCATCGACCAACATCCTAAAGTACTCCGGGGAAACAAACCCTGGACTGTGGCTCGAGGATTATCGGCTTGCTTGCCAAGCCAGTGGAGCGGATAGTGATAATTTCATTATCCACAACCTTCCATTATTCCTGGCCGATTCAGCATGAATGTGGTTGAAACATCTTCTGCCCAACCAAATCCAAAGCTGGGCGGACCTAAAAGAGATCTTTGTGGGAAACTTCCAGGGCACATACGCACGTGCTGGGAACCTATGGGATCTCAAAAACTATCGACAGAAGCCTAGGGAAACTCTTGATGGGTACATCCTGCGCTTCTCCTAGCAGTGCAATGAGCTACCCGACATCGCCGACACCGATGTCATAGTAGCTTTCCTATCTGGGACCACTTGTGAATCTCTAGTTCATAAGCTGGGACATAAGGGCTCGTGAACCACAAAAGAGCTCCTTGACATTGCCACCAGCCATGCCTCGGGCGAGGAGGCGATCAGGGCGATTTTCAATAGTCCCAAGGGCAAGGCAAAGAGAGATGAGGATGCCGACGAAAGCACCTCCAACCGCCCCAACAAGAAGAAGAACAAGCAGCGGTGCGAGGGCACGCTCGTGGCCACTACCGACCGTAAGGGGGATTAGAAGCCCGCCGAGGGTTAGGGCGTATGACGAATAGGGAGCTGAGGCATTCCTCAAGGATACCATGGACCAGCTTGATGAAGCATGCAACGTTGCCCTCCTCCACCTGGCCAAGTACCAGCAGGCGTTGTGCCGATACCACAGTCGTTGAGTGTGGGGTCAGGCCTTCAACGTCGGGGATCTAGTGCTTCGCCTCGTCTAGAGAAACAAGAACTGCCACAAGCTCTCTCCGCCGTGAAAGGGACCATATGTTGTGGTGGAGGTGCTCTGACCAGGCACCTATAAGCTCAAGACCATAGATGGCAAAGTCTTTGTTAACGCCTAGAACATCGAATAGCTACATCGCTTTTACCCTTAATCTACGCATGCTTTCTCTTATCGGTTTCACTATCGACTCCTTGATCTTTAGTGACACCTGACCCTAGCAACGGGAAGGGGGCGGGCCTCACTCGGGGGCTGATAAGAGCATATCTATTCGGTAGACATTCTCTATGTCTGACCCTTTCTCATGTTAAGATCTAGAAGCAAGGGTTGTGGAAACAAACGCTGAGTAAAACTGGTCGGACCGCAAGAAACCTACGCCCAGCGGCTACGATGTTTTTGCTCACCAACATGATCAGAGTTTTTTGCCCGTACCCAGAGTTTTTTAGCCTTAACTACAGAAAGATTCAGAACACATTAAAGAGTATATCTATCTAGTAGACATTCTCTATGCCTAACCCTTTCTCATGTTAAGATCTAGAAGCAAAGGTTGCAGAAATGAATGCTGAGTAAAACTGGTCGAACTACAAGAAACCTACGCACCAGCGGCTACAGCGTTTTTGCTCACCAGTGTGATTAGAGTTTTTTCACCCACACTGATGTAGACAAGGCCCGATCTTCCGAAAGGTATCATAGCGTCGATTGGTGGAGACTCGACATTCACGATCTAGGCTTCGAACCAAGATTGATTCGGACCCCCGCAACCATTACACCACTGCTCCGTTGGTTATCAACCACGCGAACGTGATTGACCTCGCCGAGAAGGCTTTCCTGCAAGCGAATCGAGAACACAAGCAAAAACGGGATGAACGCAATCTGAAATTGCAAATAAACATGAGGCTTATGAAATCAAGGAGTTCAAGTCTTTATTCGAAAGGACTAATCACCACAGGCAAACAAGATCAAGAACTGGGGCCCTGGTTCACAGCAAGCGGCCTTGGCGGCGACAGTTGCAGCAAAACGATGTCTGTTTCACAAGAAAATAAAAAACTAAACAAAACCCAAACCCTAAGGAGAGTGATGGCTGCTATTTATAGAGTCTTGGGTGTCACCCCCCTGAACGAGCCCCCTAATGGGCCCAAACATGATACACGGTCCAACGAAACAAAAGACGGTGTCGCAGCACCCTGGCAGATTTTGGACGCTGACTTGTTTTGATGATTCCTGTTGATTCCAAAGGTCTTTTGACGTGAAACTAATTGGGTTGGCTTTTTTATCCAATTAGCTTTTCATCCATATGTGGATCATCAAAAAAACAGAGTCTGGATGCATCTTGGGTGACTAATTTAAGGCAGACTGGTCCTAGAACCCAAGACAGACTCGAACTTGAGTTGCTTTGGGCCTCCACCTTAGGGACTCGAACCGAATTAGCCTCGGACCTCCTTCTTGACTTAGACACACTCACTGATCTCCTTGGTCTCTACATGGTTCTCCAAGCATGGTCATATGTATGAAGGTCATGTCCTCATCATCCTCCCTTTCTTGACAAAAAGCCGTCCTCGGCGTCGATTTTGCTTGAAGTCGATCCCGCACAACATGAGGACAAATGAGGTTTCCAAAATAATAGGAATGGACAATGTTGTGAGAAAGAATATGACCATGTGTCTAGGTTTGTAGCATGTCTTATCCTACAGACATGTAGTCTGCTCGATTGAAATATACATAATCTTTGCCAATATAGAGACCAAGGATATTAGCAAAACTAGAGGAATATATGCTCCCTTTCTCTAGATTCCACTTGTGTTCGAAAAGCAAAACTAGAGGAATATGGCATAATAACAGTATTGATTTTATTGTCCTCTAGTTGATCATTAATTTGTACAACAAAAGGAGAATTCGGATTTGTACAAATGTAAACTCGTTGTATCAAATATTGCCCTTGGTTGTTATATTTACCAAAAACATGATATGTATGTCTAGAGAACCATGGCAAATCAGCATATGCATAAAGTTTCTCCTCTAAAGAACTAAGATTACACGGAACATCAAATTCAATGTAACCCAAAGTATTTAAAGAAGACAACAATTTCAGTTCATCAACTTCACTAGCATTATGAATAACAAGTCTATTTTCAGCACAAGTGCTCGATTTCAGCACACATATATCATGATCATTCTTCAATGATTGCATATGTATAACATAAATATCATCATGCAAGTCATCTTCATCACAAGAAACATCAAGCAAATCATCTTGTGACAAAGGTAAATCAAGCGAAGGCTCCACTAAAATTTGCTCTATTATAGCATGATTGGTGAAAAAATTCAGCACATCAAGAGAACTCTCACCTTCTGTGAGTTTAGCATCATGGCCATTACCTTTGCTCTCATGTTCAGCAGGCATAATAGTTGATGGTTCTGAATTTTCACATGAGGCTGTGAGCATCTCCTTTTCTGTCACGTCATCCTCGCTCTTTTGTACATTGTCCTGCAAAAGGTTAGGCATAGAGGGAGGAATAACAAGAGATTGATCTAGTTGATGCACCTCATCATTTGAATTAATTACAAGAGATGGATTAACAAATTTTTCTCTCATAAGATGTTTCATATCATTCCAAGTTTGAGGTTTATCAGAAGGATCTAAAGACTCCCACCAAGATAAAGCAGAATGTCGCAAAACACTAGCTGTATTTTTTACCTTCCTCCTTGGACACATAAAGCGAGTAGCAAATATGTTATCAATGGCAATTTCCCACTCCATGTACTCATCAGCACATATACCATCATAAGTCGGTGGATACGAATAACCTGTCATTGTTAGAAGACAGCAAAAGGCAACACAAAAGTATTATCCCTATCAACTACTTAGGTTGTGGACAAGGAAAAAAATAAGGCACTCAACTCTCAAGCGTCCTACCATGGTCTTACAAGTGTTCTTACCAAAGCAACAGGCGGTGTAATCAGTCGGTGACTGTGATACCATTGTAGCTTGAGTGTAACAGTTGCAAGACGAACCTGTACTTGGTTAGAAGAAAGTGGAGCTTGGACAGGCACAATATAGTAGCAAGGAATAGCAATAATTTAATTCAGAAATTGCAAGATTGAAAAGTAGTCCCAAGCTAGTCTATGTCGCTGCCAAAACTGGTCCTGAACCTAGTTCAAGCAAGCAATACAATACAACTCAGCACAAGGACTCAAAAGGATGCAAGCACTTCTGAACTTTTTTTTCACTTTCTTTTTCTTTCCTTCTTTATTTTTTTCTCTCTTTTTTTAGGTGCGGCTTTTTTTCCTTCTTTTGGTTTTTGCACCTCTTTGCCTTTTTATTTGTTTTATGTTTTTTTATCTCACAAAAGTGCCGCACATAAGAGATTAGACTTTAGATATTTCCACCGTGGAAGAAAAATACTTAACCGAGGAAGCCGTAGAAGGAATTGCTAGACAAAACAAACTCAATCATGCAACCCACTCCATGACTATTTCAGATCCAAAGAAAAACTAGATATCAATCTGATGCAAGCCACACTAGGAAACAAGACTTGACACTAGACCAAGAACAAGATCAGAACACAACAAATAGTAAGACGCGGCGAGGGACGATAGTTCAATAAAGCAAACTAAAATTAAAAAATTGCAAAGGCACAGCGGGGCTATAGGACTAGAGATATGTGATAGTGTATATTTTTTTGGCTTTTTGTGGACTATAGGTAAAACAAAAACAGTAGCAATCTAAAGGGGAAAACAAAGTTATACCTAACGGGCAACAAGGTCTCTAATACCACTTGATGTAGACTAGGCCCGATCTTCCGAAAGGTATGATAGCGTCGATTGGTGGAAACTCTACGTTCACGATCTAGGCTTTAAACCAAGATTGATTCGGACCCCCGCAACCGTTACACCACTGCTCCATTGGTTATCAACCACGCGAACGCGATTGACCTCGCCGAGAAGGCTTTCCTGCAAGCGAATCGAGAACACAAGCAAGAACGGGATGAACGCAATCTGAAATTACAAATAAATATGAGGCTTATGAAATCAAGGAGTTCAAGTCTTTATTCGAAAGGACTAATCGCCACAGGCGAACAAGATCAAGAACTGGGGCCCTGGTTCACAGCAAGCGGCCTTGGCGGCGACAGTTGCAGCAAAACGATGTCTGTTTCACGAGAAAATCAAAAACTAAATAAAACCCAAACCCTAAGGAGAGTGATGGCTGCTATTTATAGAGTCTTGGGCGTCACCCCCCTGAACGAGCCCCCTAACAGGCCCAAACATGATACACGGTCCAACGGACCAAAAGACGGTGTCGCAGCACCCTAGCAGATTCTGGACGCTGACTTGTTTTGATGATTCCTGTTGATTCCGAAGGTCTTTTGACGTGAAACCAATTGGGTTGGCTTCCTTATCCAATTAGCTTTCCATCCATATGCGGATCATCGAAAACAGAGTCTAGATGCGTCCTGGGTGACCAATTTAAGGCTGACTGGTCCTAGAACCCGAGACAGACTCGAACTTGAGTTGCTTTGGGCCTCCACCTTGGGGACTCGAACCGAATTAGCCTCGGACCTCCTTCTTGACTTGGACACCCTCGCTGATCTCCTTGGTCTCCATATGGTTCTCCAAGCATGGTCATATGTATGAAGGTCATGTCCTCATCACACACCCTGAGCTTTACAGCCTTAACAATGGAAAGGGTTGGAACGTATTAACCTTTTTATATGTTCTTCTCATCCAGAGCAACAAGAACCGCGATAATGCTCTCTCCGCCATGGGAGGGACCGTACGTCATTGCATAGGTGCTCTGACCAGGCACCTATAAGCTCAAGACTATCGACGGTGAAGTCTTCGTCAACACATGGAACATCAAACAACTATATCGCTTTTACCCTTAATCTATGCACGCTTTCTCTTATCGGTTTCGCTATCGACTCCTCGATCTTTAGTGACACCCGACCCCAGCAATGGCTTAGGGTTAGGCCTCACTCAGGGGCTGATAAGAGCATATCTATCCGGTAGACATTCTCTATGCCTGACCCTTTCTCACGTTAAGATCTAGAATCAAGGGTTGCAAAAACAAACGCTGAGTAAAACTGGTCAGACCGTAAGAAACCTACGCCTCAGCGGCTATGGCGTTTTTGCTCACCAGTGTGATCCGAGTTTTTTGCCCGCACCCCGAGCTTTTTAGCCTTAACTACAGAAAGAATCAAAACGCATTAAAGAGTATATCTACCCAGCAGACATTCTTTGTGCTCGACCATTTCTCACGTTAAGATCTAGAAGCAAGGGTTGAGGAAACAAATGCTAAGTAAAACTGGTCGGACTGTAAGAAACCTATGCCCTAGTGGCTACATCGTTTTTGCTCACCAATGTGATCAGAGTTTTTTCACCCACACCCTGAGCTTTATAGTCTTAATGACGGAAAGGGTTGGAACGCATTAACCTTTTTATACAAAAGGGGAGAAGAGCAAAAAATATGTTTGGCCATAACAAAATTTAAGAGCATGTCCACTTATTAGAAGTTCGTCGCCTGGCTTATCTACCTAACTAATTTCTTGGGGGGATGATCTCATCTTGGCTGGTAAGTCCTGTGCCATAGGGGCCATCTCCTTCTCGATGTCGTCTAGCTCGGCATCAATGTAGACAGGCGTGAGAACCATCACAGGTAAGGAGGGATACTGAGCTAAAAATGCTCCTATGGCCCATTTAGGTCCAGGAGTTCGAAGGCTGGCCCTTTGACAAGTCACAGCCGCTTCGGGGCACCCTTAGAGTGAGGGGTGGAAAGGGATGGGCCCACAAGTAGACAGTACTCAGGCGCACAAGCGCCATGAGCATCCCAACCCACGTTCGAGTCTTGGTCGGTTCCTAGTCCATAATTTTTTTCTCAAAGAAAGGCAATGAGCCCTTAGGATCGATCGAACGAACCCGAGAACTATATGGATTAGCCACTAAGAATTTGGAGTCGGTCACCAGTGGACCCATGTCAGACCCCCATGAATGGGAAGCTGGGGCCCCACTAGGACTAGCCTGTTAATAGCTCACCGAGCACCATGTTTCGTCCATCGAGGAAAAACATGGTATGGCTCAGCCCCTCTGTTTTATCAAAAAAATGTTTGAGGGATGACGATCACAAAGATGAGCTGATCCCTCGACCGGACTCCTGCAATGTGTGGGGGCTCGAGGGAAGTTGGACTCGTAAGGAGACCGAATGTGTGGTCGTAGGACGATGGCTTGGATCCTAGGGAGGGGTACGTCTCGTCGATCTTTAGTGAAACCTGACCCCGACAACGGAAAGGGGTCGGGCCTCACTCGGGGGCTGATAAGGGTATATATATCCATTATGAAACAGTCACCATGCCTGACCCTTTCTCACATTAAAAACCTAGAGGCATGGTTTGCAAAAAATGAACGCTGAGTAAAACTGGTCGGACTGCAAGAAACCTATGCCCTAGCGGCTACGGCACTCTTGCTTACTAGCATGATTAGAGTTTTTCATCCACACCTAGAGCTCTACAGTCTTAACAACAAGAAGGGTCAGAACGCATTAACCCTTTTTACACATAAAAAGGGAAAAAGAACAAATTTGTTCAACCGAAACAAAAGAACAAGCTTGTTTAAACGAAACAAGGGGGTTGGAACTTCTCCGCTCATTATAAATGTACCGCCTGACCTATCTGACTAAACTAACCCCTCGGGGGGGATGGTTTCATCTTCTATCTTGGCAGAAAGGTCATGCACCAGGGGGCCACTTCCTTCTCGATGTCGTCTAGCTCGACATCGGTATAGATGGGCGTGAAGCCTTGGCTCATCATCGCTAGATCGATGTTCTCATAATGAGAATGGGTGATCACGAACGATTGGTGAATGCCAAAGCGGAGCGTGCCCCTTGCCATATCACATGCCTGGTCCGTGATTCAGGTGGCATGAACCGCGAGCGAGCTTGTCTCTTGCTCTGGGGCTAGCTCAAGCTCATCGTAGACCTGCTGGATGGTGACACGTAGGTTGTCGTGTTTGTTGCTCTCCTTCTAGAGGGTGTCCTTCACCTCGCTGAGCTCCTTCTCTAGGCCATGGCTCTTCACCACCTCCGCCCCAAGCTTGTCGTCGAGACCTGCCCAAGTCATGTACCGACCATGTCAAAAGGCTTACCATAGATTCCAGGGAGAAAGACAACAAGCAAAACCCGAGACTTACTGTTCACATCCACCCAAAGCCTACGCACCACATCGCGTTGCTGGGTCACCTCAGCCTCTAGGTGCCGAACCTCTTCTTGGCACTGACCGACCTCTGCAGCGAGCCTAGAGGACATGCCCTCGGCTATGACCTTTAGGTCCTTCTCCCCCTAAAGCTCATCCTTGAGGTGGTCGATCTGCTGCTGAGCGTCGGCACGCTCCTGGCGAGCCAGGTCAATCCCCGTGCGGAGCTCCTCTATGGCTTAGAGCAAATCATCTCGCTCCATCCGTAGCCACTCGGCCTCCACAATGTCCACACCCTCTTGATTAGGGCCACAAGCTTCTCCTCAGCCTCATGGGCATCGTCGTGAGTGTCCTTCTCCCTGACTCAGAGGTCAGCCACCTCCCGGGCGGTAGGGGCAAGTTTAGCCACCTCCTAACGAGCGACAGCGAGCTGTGCGCCTAGCCCCTCACTCTGCAGCGTCTCCTCGGCAAGGAACTGATACTTCTCTAGGCTACATGCCATAAGGATCTACGAAGAAGACAAGACTTAGAGGCGCGGAAAGAGAACATAGGGGTCGAAAGCACGGTCATATCATACCTGGCCAACCGGGGCGATAATCAGGGGCGAAGCTACGTTGAAGGTTGCGGGTGCCCAGGCACCCATAGAAATTTGAAAAACCACTATTAAAAACAAATTTTCACCATGGTTGCAGATCAAATTTTTACACATATAAGAGAAAGGCACCCCCCTCTAGTTTGCTCTGGCTTCGCCACTGGCGACAATGTCGTGCATCAAGCTCGGCATGGTGGTCAGGGCATGAACCGCATCCCTGACCTCCATGTGGACACTCCCCCATGCCCTCTCCTCTACTGCATCATCAAGGGCAGCCACCCGGACCAGAGACCGGGATGTCCTCATGCCGACCTCAAGCGATGCCGACCTCTCTTGCGGTGGTAGCTCCTCTAGAGCGGCTCCTCTAGCGATAGCGGGGGTGGGTGATGTGGACACAGAGGCTTGCCCTGTTGCCACATCTACAAAGGATGCCTTAGGTGCGCCCCCCTTCTGTCTGCCCCACCACAGACACGGCCACCTGCACGGACGATGGCTCCGGACATGCCGTCTTCGCCTACAATGTCGAGGACACAACCCGCTGCGCCCTCCTCCGCCTGCTCTCCCATGGACGCAGCCATCGGCTGCGCCTCCCCAGTCGACACTGTGGCCGCCCCAACACCACTCACACTCACCACCGGCATGGAGCTAGCCGGCTCCTAGCACGTTTGCCAGGGGAGGATCTTTTTTGGAGCGAGCCGCAGGAGAGTCCCACATCCTCCGACGCTGCAAGGGACATAGCGATCAGTTCACGGCAAAAATTCGTTAAGACAAAAGGACAAAAAACTCTTGACTCACCCTAACACCATCATGCGAGGATGTTTTGGGGTTGGCTTGCTCGACCCCAGCTACTCCTCGTCGGTACATTGCCGCTTCAAGCCCTCCCTCAGCTCAGAGGGCTCAGACGAATTAGAACAGCTGCCCCCTGCCGACATTGGAGGCGCCGTCGAGGGCTCGAACGGAGCAGGGCGACCTATTTCCGTTGGCTCTGGGGCCACCATAGACAGCTCGGATGGAGCAGGATGGTCTGATTCTGCTAGCTCTGGGGCCACCGTTAGGCCCAAACAAGGCGAGGTGGCCTAATTCTGCCGGTTTTGAGGCTGCCGTTGAAGGTCTGGATGAGGCGGGGCGGTTTGATTCCACCGGCTCTGGGGGTGTGTCCTCCCCTTCCTGCCCCATGGCATGCCGTAGGAATGGCCCCGCCTATGGCAAAGGCTTGTCATCATCCTTAGCGGTCAGATCATCCCACAGGATGGGCGACCTAGAGCCATCATCCTCCTCCTCCCCACCTCTTCTTCTTCCTCCTCTTCTCCCGACGAACCTTGATGCTACTTCCCTCGCCGCAGCTTTGCTCGTTGCTTCGACCGCCGTTTCTTCTCCTCATCATCCTTCTTCTTCTTCCTTTGTTCATCCATGATACAGTTCACCACCCTCATGGTTGTATGCTCTAGCAACGGCGCGACAGAGTCCTAGAAGACTAACCCCACCGGCAGCTCGATGAAGCCCTTGTCTGGTCGCATCACAGGATGCCCCAAGATTGGGAACATGGCGTTAGCCTCCTTGATGCGTTGCGTGACCTTGCTATCATGGAGCAGCCCTCGGGTGAGCGTCATCCCAACAAGCTATGCGCTAGGCGTCATCCCATACAATGGGAGGATACACGCCATCAGCGGCGCCACCCTCCTCGCGTGATACCCCCAATGATGTCGGCCTCATGGAGGCCGTGGGTCTTCAGGAATGCAATGGCCTCGAGGAGCTTGTGCATCCTCTTCTTCTCCTTGACGGGTGGCCCCCACGGCCATGACGGTGGTACCTCTTCGACCAGGCGCCCGGAGAAGACCGGCAAGGGAGCAGTAGGGTCATTTTTTAGGTAGAACCAATGCAAGTGCCACCCCTTATTGGATCTAGAGAGCTGGCAGGGCATGTACTCGGCCGCCCGCTGCCCCCAGAGGTGGATGCCAGCGCATCCCATCAGCACCGGGTCTCCTGGCCTCTCTCCTTCTTCTTGATCAAGGTGATGGAGAAGAAATATCTCCATAGCTCAAAGTGGGGCATGATCCCAAGGTACCCCTCGCACATCATGATGAAGGCCGCGATATGCTACATCCCGTTAGGGTTCAAGTGCTACAGCTCGATCTGATAGTGGTGCAGCAAACCCTAGAAGAACAGGTGGGGAGGAACCGTGAGTCCGTGCTCATGGAAGAGCACGAAGGAGACAAAATAGCCGTCGGGTGGCGCTGGCGTTTCCTCACGGCCGAGCACAAGCCACTCCGCCGCATCAGTCCTCCCGCAAAGAAGACCACGCTTGACGAGGCCCTCTATGCACGCATGGGTAACATCGGAGTGGTACCACGAATCCATGGAGGATGGAGGCGGCTACGGAGAAGCAAAGGCGGTGGCAGAGAAGCAAAAGCTAGAGATCTAGAGCTCCGGCGGCGGATTAGCAAGCATGGCAGATCCGAACGGCGATAGCGGAGAAACGGAGAAGGTAAGGCTATGGTTTTGGTGTGTAAAAATATGAAGAGGGAGGCCACTATTTATAGGACAGAGCAGGGCAAGAAGGCGAACTATCCGCTAAGGTTCATGCACCCACTACGCCATGTCACGTCACCTCCCTCCGAAGATCGTGTGCACGCTATCTCTAGCCACGCCCTTGAAGGACACACTGGATGACGGTTCGCTCGGTCGATGGGCCAAGAACCGTCGTAGGTAAGGAGGGATATAGAGCTAAAAATGCTCCTATGGCCCATTCAGGACCAGGAATTCGAAGGCTAGCCCACCGACGGGTTCACAGCCGCTCTGGGGCACCCTTAGAGCAAGGGGTGGAAAGGGATGGGCCCACTAGCGGCCAGTACCTAGGTGCATGAGCGCTGCGGGCATCTTGGCCTACATTCGAGTCTTGGTCGGTTCTCAGTCCAAGGTTTTTCCTCTAAGAAAGATAATGATCCCTTGGGACCAGCCGAACGGACCCAAGAACAATATGTATTGGCCGCCAAGAGTCTAGAGTCAGTCACCAGCTGACCCATGCCAGACCCCTATGAATGGGAAGCTAGGGCCCCACTCGGACTAGCCTGTTAACAGCTCACCGAGCACCTTGTTTTGTCCATCGACGAAAAACATGGCACGGCTCAGTCCCTCCGTTTTATCAAAAAAACACTTAAGGGATGACGATCACAAAGACGAGCCAACCCTTGATCGGACCCCTGCTACGCGCGGGAGCTTAAGGGAAGTTGGACTCACAAGGAGACTGGTCGGATCCTAGGGGACCGGAATCAAGAAAAAAATTTCCAACCTCCCAAATCCTATGGTTACATACCCCCAAAAAGATGGATCACGACAAAAGAGAATCGCCGTCCTACTAGGACACGCCGCGGGCTACAAAAAGAAGGCGTCCTACCGGGACACGTCGCGGACCGGTAGATGACGCCTGCGCATGGTGCCAGTGATGAATAGGGCCATGACATGGAGCCATCCCTATTGACATCTACAGGATCAGCAGGACCCGCATGAAGGAGAAGAAGGACCCGGCTACCCTAGAAGCCTTCTTCTCTCTCTCGTTCTTCTTTTTCTCATCTATAACATGCGCTTTCCCTTCGCCTATAAAAGGGGAAGCAAGGCGCTCCATGAAAGGGGGGATTGGGAACACAAGAGCATGACACGAGCACATGGCTGAGCGATAAGTGAGCTCTCAGCACCCGTTCACTCCTTCCACCAGAGACTTGGGATCCTCTCCCCCTCTCATCTGTTTGTAACCCTTACTTCAAACCAAGTGTCGGTAAGACGAGCAACAGCAACTGGACATAGGGATGTTCCACCCGAACCAGTATAAACCATTGTGTCCTCCAAGCACACCATTTGAGCTAGACGCATAAATACAAATTTACTCATCGGTGGTCCAAAAACATCGACAGTCACCTTTGGTATAATTTAGGATGTCGTGGGTTTGAGCTGAGCCGCACACTCAAGGGGCAGCCGGATGCCAGGTAGCTCAGGCCAAGCCTGCCCATGGTCAATCCCTGTCCGCGGCACATGCTTCATTCCTCCTGTGTGCGCGTCACACATCTCAAATTTTTAGCCCAAATTGAGCTACTCGGCTTCGTGGTCGGAATGACTTATCCGACTAGCTAAGTGAAAGGCTGTGTTCAATCTCGACAGATGGTCCAACAATGGTACGGTCCTTAAACGACACGGACATGATCAACATAGCCAACCATCACCATTTGCATATAAGATCTCACCCGGTCTTCATTTATATAATCGTCACATGGTTATTTTCCATGATAGCAAATATAGTCAACCGTGACTGAGTATCCACCTATATCTCGCAGGTGACAGAAAATCACCCGACTTTTATCGTTCTAAGCATGGCTAAGCATAGAATGACCTACTCATAGTAGTAAGGGTATATGCATTTATATATAGTGGACAAGGTAGGGAATATGCATCAACGATTTCATCCAACTCCTATCAACCTAATGTATCATACAAAAAGTTATACTCAAGTGCATTTGTAAAAAGAGAGGGTAGGAGGCTTAGAATGCTCCGAGGCTTGCGTGGGATCTGACACAAAGTCAGTTCAGTTAGCTCGCACCATCTTGTGGAACATCTCCACTCCAGGCATGCACTCCAGGGGTCCTTCCATCTTTGGGATAGGTCCACCAAACACCGTCTTCTGGCCCAGCTCCAACATCACATGCTTCAGTTCCTCGCATCGGGCATCTAACGCACCTAGATTAGATGCAACAATGCAAGTGCATGAATGCAATGAATGGCAACATGAGATCATCACATAAAAGCATTCAAGACAAACATATGGTTACACGATAAGGCATAAGCACCTAGAGTTGTTTAACTAAACATCACAATCTATTATAGAGACACAACAAGCACAACAAGCATGGCACACAAGTTAACTTAAGTTCAGCTATCGCAAGCATTCATCAATCAAGAACTAATTAAACATATTTAACCAAAATAAGAACAAGTTAAAGCAATCAACTTAAGCACATGCACAGAATCTGGACAGCAGAACAACAACCCCTTGTTTTAGCCATAACTGGAGATATACACATCAAACAAAGGTGATCCTAGACTTTCTAGAAATCTTAGGAAATTGTCTACAACTATGTTATTTATACCCAGAGCTGATTCATTAGTTAACTAGGTCGAAAACCACAAGGAAGCATAACTGCACAGCAAGGATAGAAAACTAACATGAATTTTAGAAATGTATATATGAAGTTCTAGACATCCAACAAACATGATTCTTAACTTTCTGAAAAGCTTATTAAGTTATCTATAACTTTCTTATTATCATCTCAAGATGATTCAACAGCTAACAAGATCAATCAACATGAAGAAGCAATTCTAGCATTCAACTTTAGACATCTATACCTAGAGTTCTAGGCCACCAAAAAGGATGTTCTTTAATATTTTAGAAAGCTTATGAAAAGCAATACAACTCTTTTATTGTCACCAAGAGATGATTCTAAGGTTATCTTAGTTAAAAAGACATAACATTGCAGCATTGTCCAGAACACAGACAAAACCTGACAGGGTATTTGTAAAATCTATAACTCTCAGACCTGTTGTCCTAAAATCATTAAAGTTTAATACAAGTAAGATAAGAAAGTTACCTACAACTTTTGTATTTACCACATCCACAGAAAATATAATTATCACCACGAAATTATAATTACAACTGGAACTGCGCGTGTAGCCATCTTCAGCACACATATCTATCTATCTACCACTTGGTTTGTTAGCAACTAAGCACATCCAAGTCATAAATATAGCTGCTACCTTAACATATATTGGCAACATCATACTTGGTCACAGACCATAAGAGCAACAAGGACCTTACATGCTCAACAAGAGTCAAACCAATTATTAAAAGCTCGCATGAGCAACATAAGAGAACAAGCATATATATATAAGAGAACTATAACCAAGATAGACTCTTGCATTCAAGTACCACTAATAGCAGTAAGAGTACACTCTAAACATGCTAGAAGAGCTAACCATCAAACCTAAGTCACATGTTAACCTAATCAAGCAACCTATGCAGAAATTCATTATAAGATCTCCCATTTAGCATGCTTTGACTTTTACTACATTGCATGGATGAATCGGAGCTGACAAAGCAACAAAAAAAAAAACGATTTTATTGACTTCTAGTTTTTTTTAAAAAAAAATGAGACAAAACAATTTCTTACTAGTGCATGGAAAAGCCGGATGAAGCTCTAACCAAACAAATGGTGCATTAATATGCGTTTTGATTTACCTAGAAACACTTTTTTATTATGTATTTAAACATAATATATATCTCGGTGTTTAACAAAAAACTATGTGACTAGAAAAAACTAGAACAACATAAAGTTTGGAACCGATGGAGTATTTGTCTTCGTACTATCACAAGTGGGAAAATAGGTACAGGCAGTGGCGGATCCAGGGGGGGGGGCTAGGGGGGCAGCAGCCCCCCGTGAGAGTGATTTTATGTGGTATTTACTGTAGAAAAAAACGTGATTTTACCGTTAATCTTCGACATTTGTTCTAAATCTCTATTGATTAGCCCCCCCGAGGTGCTCATCTTGGCTCCGCTAATGGGTACAGGGTCCGAAACGATTTGTAGCTTTCGCTATTCTAATGACAGATGCAAATGTGAAAACAGATCAAGAGCAAATGAAAAGTCTGGAGGATAATTGAGCAGAAACCATTAGACCATGTAACAGGGGACCAACAAACAGTGACAGGTACAAAAACATGCCAACCACAACACTACATAATAACTTAATAACATTATGGTTCTGGCGCGTCCCATTCGCATATGGTAGGCTCAACTCCGTATCATCACACATTCACAGCACTTGGCTACCCACCCCTATCAAGCATCAAGCTTTCCATCGGATCCGGCATATTAGACGACGGCATCGGCCACTGTTGATTGCACGATCCAACAGAAATCCAGAGCGCCACGGCCCACGGTGCGTGCCCGGTGACCACAGTCCATAGCAGCGGCGCAGCCACCAAACGGAACGGGGGATGGTGGGGACAAGGAACAGTGGAAAGGCTATACACTAGTACTGCGTGCAGGCTGGCCGCCTTGTGCTACTGACGACTAGCTGTTGTAGAGGATGACGAAGCACGGGAGCACAGCTCTGGGGTTGTACACCAGCAGCTCGACGTCGTCGCCCCCGACAGCGCTGACGCCGCCGCGCACGGGGACCATGGAGTCGTAGGCCACCTTGTCGTCCGCGGGGCCTCGGGCGACGCGGCCCGCCACGACGCGGCACACCAGCATGGCGCGGCGCACCTGGAGGAAGGCGAACTCGCGCTCCACGTCGGCGGGCAGGGACGCGTGCGCGGCCCACGCGGAGGCGTAGGTGGCGATGCCGTCCACGTCGGCCTGCTTGCCCGCGAAGCCGTGCCGCAGGGTGCTGCACACGCAGCAGTAGGGGCTCCCGCACACGCCGCCGCCGCCCAGGGAGCAGAGCATGGTGGAGCAGTGGAAGCGCAGGCGCTCGTTGCCGTCCACGATGCAGCGCTCCTCCACGACGGCGCCCTCGCCGCAGCGCCGGGCAGCACGGGCGCGGACGAGGTCGCGGTACTCCTCGAAGCGGGCCAGCTCGCGCGGGTTGTGGTGGATCCTGAGGATGCGGCGCACCGCGGGGGCCTTGCCGGCACCGGCACCGGACGCCGCGGCGGGCTTCCACCCGGCGAGGAAGATCATGCGGATGATGTTGAGGCTGGAGTCGAGGTGGGTGAGCTCCGACAGGGAGTGCTTCATCGCCTGGTGGAGCTCCAGCAGCTGCGGCCTGCCCAGCACCTCGCCGCACACCTTGCAGGGGAACACGTCGCCGCGGGCGGCGAACGACCGCGACGACTGCCTGCTCGCCTGCATCAGCTTCTGCGGCGAGGACGGGACGGGGGTGGCGCTGAGGGAGCGCACCGAGAGCGGCGACGACGCGCACGGTGACGACGGCGTGGACAGCACCACCGACGTCGAAGGCTGGTGCGGCAGAGACTGGGCAAGCGGCGAAGATACGGTGGTGGTCACCACCTCCTCTTCCTCCCTGCTGCCCGCAACGGTGCCGCCGTTCTTGGCCCCGGACCCGGAGGAGGAGAAGATGCGGTGGAGGTAGAACCGGAGGCTGGTGGCGAGAGACGACACGTGCCTGCCCGGGGCTCCTCTGACGCTATCGCTGGTAACGGCAGAGGACGACGCTGCCGGGGAGAAGATCAACGGCGATGTCTTCCTCCTCTTGCTGCTCCCACCTCCACCGCCTACCTTCCCATCGCCATCGGCGTCCGCTGCTTCGTCCTCCTCCCGCGCGGCAGGGCCGGGGGAGAAGCAGCAGCTGGCGTGGCCAATGTGGAGGAACAGGAGGAAGAAGAGGGACAGGAAGCCGCGCAGCAGCGAGCCACCACTGCCCGCCATCTCCGATCGACGATCTGTACCGGCAGCTTGCCTATGCCTAGCACCTCAGTCCTCACGCGGACTCAGCTGATCAAATCATGTCGGCGCAGCGCAACGAGAAGTCGAGAAGCATAAAGGAAGGAATCCTCTGACAGGGGAGTGGAGGAAGCAAAGCTAGCTCAATCCGGCCGGGAAGTGATCGTAGAACGCAGGTGGAAAGGGGAGGGGGAAAAAGGCAGGGTGCTTAAAAGAGGAGAAGGGAACGTGACAACGCGGTGTGATGTGTGCTGGTAGGGTACGGAAGCCGAGGGCAAAAGGCGATCCGGCCGGCGGCGAGACAGCAACAGGGTGTCTATACGCAGTGGTACGAGTACGCAGGAGCATGCAGCTACTGCTGCTGGTGTGGGCATGACAGCGCTAGGCTAATCTTGGTGCGCCAGTGCACCACCATGCATGCACCGTCAGCTCGTCACACCGAGGACGCTGTACCTGTAGACTTGCATAGGCGGGGAGACGGGGGAATGATGCCATGGATGTGGACAAGCTACCGATCGATCAATCGGGATCGGGACTGGTTCGAGGCCGGAGGTTGATGGCGCGCCTCATCTCGCCGGTGGGCCGGCCGGGCGGAGCCTGGATTGGAACGTACGTGTAAGGCTTGGAGGGAGCCATCATCATTGTTGAAAGGCCTGACCTGCGCTCCGTCTGTCTCCGGCCGGCCTGCCTCCACATCGACCTTTATGGCTCATCATGTCACGTCTCACTGACCCACTCGTTATTCACCTGCAGATGCACGCAGCGGGTGCCGTGCCGAGATAAAAATGGCTGATTGCTCTGCCCAACGGCGCTCGTCTCGTCGTCCGCGGGGAGCACGCACGCGGGCATGCGGCTGCTGTCCCTGCCGCGCTGCCCTGGCTGCTGGTAACGGGCGGCGAGGCGAGGCGAGACGAGAGGAGAGACAGCGGGCGCGACAAGATGCGACTGTCCCCGCCGCGCTCCCCAACAAGGCGAAACGTGCAGCGGCAGTCTGACCGCGCAGAGATCCCCGTGCTGATAACGCTCGTTCGTCTGCAGCTGCCGCCACGGCAAAACGAGCTGTATTTTGGCGGAGAGTTGCGTGCGTCTCCAGGTCCAGGATTCGTATCACGCTGTGTGCGAGTCCTCTGGCACAGTATATGATGGATGGATGCTACGCATCTAAACGGATGGGAGAACAAACTCGTCAGCAGCGGTTCGTAATCATCTGCATTAGCGTACGTTGTACTCGAGTAGTATATGGGATCCCAGAGACTCGCGAACTACTTGTGTTACCGCATCTCAAATCTGAGTCGTACACTGAACAGAGGGGCGAACGATAATGCTGGTGGCGTGCCCGGCGCACACAAAGACAGACCGGGGTTCTCAAGATTCGCTGTTATCACTTTGTCGTGCTGGCTTACGTACAGTTTACCTCTTATTCTTTAGGCTGTGTTTAGTCGTAGGAATTTGGATTTTGGGGCTACTGTAGCACGTTCGTTTTTATTTGACAAATAGTGTTTAAACATGAACTAATTAGGCTCAAAACGTTCGTCTCGTAATTTCCCACAAAACTGTGCAATTAGTTTTTCTTTTCGTCTATATTTAATGCTCCATACACGGGCCGCAAACATTCGATGTGACAGGTACTGTAGCAACTTTTTGGAAGTTGGGGTGAAACTAAACAAGGGCTTAATGAATAAGATGTTCTGATGGTTTTCTATATGTTTTTAGCGAATGCTTTGCGGTACGGCTCGCGCCATGCATGTTCTGAACCAAAAGGAGAGCACTCGAGTCTATGCACACGACTCAGTACTCCATAGAAGTGCTAGGCAATGCGATCCCCGGACCTCATCATGAAACAAAAAAGTTGCGAGCCAACCGAGAAGTTCAGCAGCATCTTACAAAAAAACACTTGTGAACTTGCAAGCTATTGAAGCTAAGCATACGAACAATCCTTTAATCTTATCTTTTCTATCATTCAAATGAGGTGTACCTATGGTTATTGTATGGTTCTGGCGAATGCTTTATGTCATGGCTTGCCGTGTTGCCATGCACACAACACTCCATGGAGACACTAGAGCATCAGACAATGTGATTCCCAGACATCATCATGAAGCAAAAAAGGAAGTTGCCTGCCTGCCAGAACAAGTAGTAGAGGAACTTTTTTTTCGAATTAGGGATATACCCCATTTCCATTACTATGAACAGAAATACAGCAGAGTTTAGGATTTGTTCAGAGTAGCAAACAGAACAAACAGAGTATCACGCGACAGCAAAAGAAGGTGGAGTTCGAGCCCCACGCCAGATTATATTCCAAAAGCTGATAGTAGAGGAACTTATCATCAAAATTCAAAAATCATTTAATTCCAGCTCACGCTAATAGCATAATTTCAGTTTATAACAATAACAAAGACTCATACTGTATGTAGAAGTGTAAAGGTCCCTTTCCGTAAAACAAAAAAGAAGAAGTGTAAAGGTCCCATGTAAAACATGATAATTCCTAACCCTTTAATTGGGTCCAAGCTTATGACATGCTACAAAGCCAAAGCTATATGGCCAGTATAACCATCAAGCAAACCTATTTGGACCTCTCTGGTTCTACTGTGTCCAAGTAAAATCATCGACACTATATGTCCAGTATCAAGATATTTTGGATGAATAATATGTGTGGCAAGTCTACAAGGAAATATGGAGCTGTATATACGGAAGTTCACCGTTCACCATCTGTGCAGCTACACTTCTGAGCTCTAAAGATTAAAGGATTGTTTCCAAATGTGGCTATAAAATGAAAGGGTATCAGTGCCATCACGTATGACCATGCATCATACGTGAAATGAAGTGTCTGAAGCTCAGAGAAGGAAAAAGGATGCTAAGAAAATTGTTCACCTAAATAAGAAAGCAGGTCGCTTACATAAAGCCTACATGTCTGATGTTGTCTCTTTCTTTGCATTATATCTGATATGTTATTTTGACACAGGCACCCTACCTACTAAATCGCACTAAAATTTCTAAAAAAACCTGTACTGTACTAATCCGCTATTGCAGATACTGTGTTCGTTGCAACATTACAAAATGAAGCTGTTTAACATGGACGAAAGCTGCCGTTTTGAATGAATAGGACTTTATTTTATTTTTTTGGTGGGGGTGTAGAATTAATGAACTTGAGTTATGATATTTCTCATAAGAAACAATCCTAGTTTCTTGGATTCATTTGAACTTGTAAACTATGGTCAGTGTAGAACACAATTTACTGCACATATATGAATTTCAGCAAGCTCAAATCAAATGAACGATAGGTTTTCAAGCATACAAATCTGTAGATAAATACAACCTATGGTTGGATTTCAACTTTTAAAGTCCTACTCCAACAGCAAAGAAAAGGTCACAGCTCACAAGCAAGGTCGAACAATGTATACATAGGGAGACACCAATCACGATTTTTAGGTGAGACATTTCTTTCTTGATTGATGATTAGCAAGATACACCAAAAGAAAAGCCTTAAGTTCTCTGATAATGAGATTGCCCAAGATGATGAAAAGGGAATAGTCAATAGTAACCAACCTGCTCGTGGTGACTTCACTGAAGCAGTTGCCACAGCATCATCTTTCAAGGAAATTGCAGCAGTTTCTTCAAAAGATATACTACAACTAGAATGAAATGCATCTGATTTGTAAGAGATAAATCATCTGGCTGGGGTAATGTCTCCACAGTCTCCCAAACACTTCCTATATGGTTATGCCCAGCGGATTAGGATATTTCAATTTACTGTTTGAAATATGAAATATCAAGTACCTAGATTATTATTTTACTCTTCTCTTAAGTCCTAACCAATAGCTTCTGAAGACAAGGATAGCAAGAGGTTACTTTCATGCCTGAAAATAAATCGTTCTAGTACATTTAACAAGATTAGAATAATAAGATGATATCATACTCTCAGCTCAGGATTACACCTTTTGTTTTAAGATTCATTGCATCATTGTTTTTTTAGAGTTCCATGTATCATTGATCTTTTTTTCTCAAACTTTGACCGACAAATTTATTTAATTATTTACTTATAAGTACTAAAGTGGAAAGCATACCGCTAAAACTGTCATCAAAATAACTTTGAGCATACCTTGGATGTCCTTTTACTCAAAAGTGTATAGAAAAGACAAATAGTCAAACAAATTGAAAATATCAAAAGTGCCATATATTTAAAAACAGAGGGAGTGGACTTCTTTTCCCATTTATCCTTAGAAAAATACTACTAATAGCAAGTAACAACACAGCAATATAGTGGCTATATTGCTATATAGATTGCAAGCATTCACACTTTAAGAGACTATTTGGGTCATTCCATTGCTGTGGAAAGATTTGTCAAACTTTGAGCAAAAGCACAGTAGCAAAAATAAGTTTGTTTCATGATGCATAGTGACAGTCTACCCAAATACTTCCTATATGGCTGTGCCCAAAGGATTAGGATATTTACATTTATTGTTTGAATTCTGCAATATCAAGAAAGTGGATTATTATTTTACTCACTATTTATTCTCACAAGTCCTAACCAATAACTCGTAAAGATAAGAACAGCAAGAGGCTACTTTCATGTCAGAAAATAAATCATTCTAATACATTTAACAAGATTACAAGACCAAGTTGGTATGGTGCTCTCAGTTCAGGATTGCTCTGCAGTATAATTACAAAGATATATGATACCTAAACATATTGCAGTGAATCAAGAACGCTATAACTTCTTCACAAATGATCCCGTAAAAGCTAAGACCTTCGTGCTAAGATATTAAGAAAATTGTTTTACATCAAAGAAGATCATGTCTTTCTATTCTCACGCATTTACCATGACATGCAAATGCAGAAGCAAGACATGTGATACATGATATATCTTGGGAGGCAAGACTACATAAAACACATATTTGTTCAGTGCTAAATTATGTATGAAGCCATGAGCCAAGAACAAGAATGGCATTATGCACTTCCAATTCTCTTGGTAGACCTACTTAACGGTCACTCCATGTGCCCAAGAGGAGAATGCTATGAGAGAGAAATAGAACCAGCACGGCGGGAGGTCTCCCACACTTCCACACCTTGCATCTCTTCTCTTGTCACAAACAAGCAGTCTCCACCCCCTTCAATCATCTGTATCATCCCACGTTTAGCATCCTCTTCTGTGTCCACATAGCAACTCCTGTAAAATCTTTCATCAATTCCTTCACTTTTGGGTCTTTCCTTTATTCCTGATTGCTCTGTCAATTCGCCTGTGTTGTGGCAGTGCTCTTCCAATCGGGACCAAACCTCCAATCCATCGTTTCGGCTGACAAAAACTTGAGACCGGTGACAGCACAGAACACTGCCATAGCCTCCTGCGCTCCCTCGTGGTCCTGATGACATATACACCCAAGGGTCATTACCAAGGCATCTCAGGTCTGCCACTGCTAAATCTCCTGACTTTGAGCAAACCTTGTATATTGCCTGCTGCTTCACATCCACATCTGCATCTGCAAATGGATCCCCAAACCTACTGCTTCTTCCAGCTCCCCCTGGCTCGCTTGTCTCCCACACCACATTCCCAGACCGAATATCCCATAGCCTCATGTAGCCAGAGTAGCCAAATGCCCCGGAACTAACGGATGAGGCAAACACCAGCCCAAGTGCCGGCAGGTGCACCACTCGACCAGGTGCCGATGACTTAGCCGCACTACCACTTTGCCGGTCAATCTCCTGTGTGGGCTTCAGAGTTACAGGGTCAACCGCCAGGATGCAGTTTTCCCGGTGAGACTGTCTCCAACGACGAAGACCTAAACGTGAGACCTATTCGGTAGATTGGGTCACGCACAGTAGAATGGATAGGCAGACAAAACTCCCGTTTTCCAACCGAGGACGCAACCGAGGACGCAAACCTCCACCCCGGCGAGCTCGGCCCCGGCGCACTCCGCCCCGGCGAGCTCGGCCCCGGCGCGCTCCGCCCCGGCGCGGGCGAGCTTGGCCCCGGCGCGCTCCGTCCCGGCGCGGGCGAGCTCGGCCCTGGCGACGGTCGTCCCCGAGCTCCGCCCCTGCTCCGGTCGTCCCCGAGCTCGTGGTGGTGGGACCCGCCGGAGGAGACGCAAAGGAACGAGAGAGGACGCAAATTTGCGTGCAAAATGGCTGCCGTGTTTCGTCGGAGGCAAAATGGCTGCCGTGTTTGGGTAGTCTGTTGGAGGATGATTTTTCTACGTAAAAGCACTGTGCGCTACGGTTTGGGTAGTCTGTTGGAGACAGTCTGAGGGCACTCAAACGTTGCCAAGATGGGTGAATTCTTGTCAGCGACATCAGTAGGAGGACGGGCCGCAACGGCGACGACCTTCGCCTTGCTCACGCGAGTGTCAGTGGGATCCGACCACTGAACGGAGGCGACATGTTCGCCGTCGAGAAAGTCGTACACGTGAAGCCCAGGAGCGGAGTCAGACCCAAGGACGGCGAGTCTGGGGGGCAGCTGCAGGAGGGAGGTGATGCGGTGGAGGTGGGTCCGGAAGGTGGTGTGGTGATCCAGCGCCGGGGAGTAATAGGTGACCAGCCCGGCGCCGTGGGCGAGGCATAGCGACCCGTCGTGGTGCGGCGCAAGGGCGGTGGGGAAGGGCTCGGAAGCGGGGCAGAGGGTGGAGGCGAGGGAGGCTGAGAAGCCGCGGAGCGGCGGCGGAGATAGCGCAGTGAGGAGATGGGCGTGGAGGCAGTAGAAGTTGGCCTCGTCGAGGAGGACGCGCGCGGGGAAGTCGGGCGCTGCGGAGGATGGGGAGCGGATGGCAGCGAGGACGGCGGATAGGAGGGCTGGGTCGCGGTCCACAAAGGTTGGGGTGGGGGAAGGGAAACCGAGAGAAAGGGAGAGGGAAAGGGAGCTTGCCTCCAGCGAGAAGAGCTTGCCCCCCACGTTGAGCTGCTTCATCGTGCCGCTCCGGCCGCCGCCGCCGACGGTTCCCATCGCTGCTAGTTGCTGTTCGGCTGTCCGACGAGGCGACGAGTTTTCTTCAGACTTGTTCACACAAGCGTATGAATGAGACGCGGCAGTGGGCCTGCCCGAAGCGAAGGCTACGAAGGCGGCCCAATCCTCGTAGGCCCCAGGATGGGGCAACAGTACAAACGAACAAATTGAGCCATATTTCAAATTCTCTCTATATATAGAAAGAGCCATTTTCAGATAATAATGAGAAATTCCCCTAAAAATAAAAGATAATAATGAGACACTATTCTCAAAAAAATCTATAAAAAAAGATAATAATGAGACACTCGTACTTCATGGGTACCTCAAAACAACAATATTATGTATCGCAAAAAAAAACAATATTATGTTTTCAAAAGCAACATGATTTTTTTTTCTTGTTGAGCGCGGGACATCTATGGTGTTGGTTTCCTAGTCCATTTTCTCGTGAGCCATCTTCCGTTACACCTAGGTGGGCAAGTAACAAAGTAGATTCACCTCCAAATTTCTGAACATGTTTCGAAACACATGGAGCAATGCTTTGTACCGAACTTGTTCTAGAGATCTCGGCCCAGCGGAATGATCTTCAAAGCCATACGTCAGCTTCTTCTTTTGCGTTTTAGGGGGGTGTTTGGTTCTTTAGTCGCTTCATGTCACATCAAATGTTTATATGTTAATAAGGAGCATTAAATATAGATTAATTACAAAACCAATTACATAGATGGAGGTTAATTTGCGAGAAGATTTTTTTAAGCCTAATTAATTTGTCATTAGCATATGTTTACTTCAGCACCATATTGTCAAATCATGGACTAATTAGGCTTAAAAGATTCGTCTCGCAAATTAGTCGCAAGTTGTGCAATTAGTTTCGTAATTAGTCTATATTTAATACTCCATGTATGTGTCAAACATTCGATGTGACAGAAATTTTAGGAGGGATTGTAGTAACTAAACATGCCTTAATCTTTTGGCTTTTAAGCATGCACCCCGTTCATGTAACTCGTCTGCGCACGAGGCTACTCAGTTAGCTAGAGAATGGGATCCGGGCCAGGTGCAAGTATGGACGGATGACCTTCCTAGCCGTGTAAACGTTGCCGTAGCTCACGATTCAGTTGAGCTATCTTTGATTAATACAAGGCCATACAGCCGAGGAGTGTGATAAAAAAAGAATATTTTTCCTTAAGCTGCAATATTACGGATTTGAAAATAAAGTATTAATAACTGCCAAAAAGGCCAATGAGGTCGAAGGGAAGTGGCACATTGTTAGAGCAGCAACAACGCAGGCAGACAACACCGCTAGCCTCAGAAAAAAGTTAAGGTTCCACGTAAGAGAGCTACACCGAAACTAAGGCCTTAGTTCGTGAAAATTTTTGGAAAATGATACCGTAACATTTTTGTTGTTATTTAGTAATTAGTGTTCAATCATAATTTAATTAGGCTTAAAAGATTTATCTCGTAAATTTCGTCTAAACTATGTAATTAGTTTTATTTTTTATTTATATTTAATGCTTTATACATGCGTTTAAAGATCTAACGTGACGGAGAATCTTAAAAAATTTTGTAAAATAAAAGAAAACTCAACAGCACCTAATATTTCTCCAATCCAGACACACCGCCATATTCTTTCCCTATGGTCCTACCACTATCTTTGGTCCCCTACCTTTATTCTTGAAATCAGTTCACATGTGTTTCTCTCTCTTTAGTGGTCCCAACAATTACTGCCTCATTGCCACAACACTGCTCCGATTCGTTGCTTTGCCCTTGTTTAGTTGCTACCCAATTTTCAAAAAGTTGCTACAGTACCTATCACATTGAATGTTTGCGGCCCATGCATGTAGCATTAAATGTAGACGAAAAGAAAAACTAATTGCACAGTTTGGTGGGAAATTGCGAGACGAACGTTTTAGCCTAATTAGTCAATGTTTGGACACTATTTGCCAAATAAAAACGAAGGTGCTACAGTAGACCCAAAATCCAAATTTCACGAACTAAACAAGGCCTTTGTCTTTGTGTCCGACGAGGCCACGTTTAGTTCCCAAAACTTTTAACTTTGGCGTTACGTAAAAAGAAGATTTTTCATCACATTAAATTTGTGGTATATATATAGAGTATTAAATGTAGATGAAATTAAAAACTAATTGCACAGTTTGATTGAACTTTGCGAGACAAATCTTTTGAGCATAATTAGTCAATGTTTAGATAATAATTTATAAATACAAACAAGATTCCTACAGTGTTTGCCGTCACATCAACCACCGTGCAAATACCGCCGAGCTAAACAAGGCCGAGGCTATGCGACTGTTTACTTTCAAATTTTGTTTCCAAAAAATGCTACAGTTTGGAGCATTAAATGTAGACGAAAAAAAACTAATTGCACAGTTTGGTTGAAAATCGCGAGACGAACATTTTAAACCTAATTAATCCATAATTGAACACTAATTATCAAATAAAAATGAAAAGTACTACAGTAACCTAAATTCCAAAATCCAGCCAACTAAACACGCGCTATATACTCTTCTGCAGGAGCCTCTGAGACTGACGCTTCGCGAGGCCACAAGTTGATGTGACATGGAGGTCTGCTGTGAACATGAACAATAGAGCAGCTTGACAGGAGTGTTGGGGAAGCCCATGCCAGTATGCTACCTAGTCACCTAGGAAGATCTAAAGATTCCCCTAGACGATTGCTAGTCATGGCGTTTCTTTCAAAAAAAAAATCTAGCTTGAGTTTTGCAAGAAGTATATTAATAAAGAAAAAAGTTTGGCATAAGAAAAAAAACCAAAAATTATAAAAAGAAAGCAATAGTTAGGGGTGTTGGGTAGGACTCCTCCTGAGAAGATGGAGCCGTTTTAAAGAAGTCGTCGGCTCCTCTGTTTATAATAAAAAAATTGGCTTCTCCTACAAAGCGTTTGGTAGAGCTCCTCCGGATGAGCCAGAGCCCAAACGAGCCATACCAGACAGGTCCTTAGTTCTCAAGGCATCAATCATCCTATCTTCTCTCAGCCAACAAGCGCCCACCACTTCGTTTCTTACTTGATTTTCGCTACTAGCTTGTTTGCCGTCGAATGTTATCGAGGATTCCTTTCCTTCCACAATTCTCAGAAAACTAGCATGATGATGAATTTAAATCCTTTGGTTGATGCATTTAGAGTGGTGCCGACCTACGTCCACCATTCCTCAACTATGGAGAAATGGTCCCAAGAGATTTTGCTTGGCAGTTTACGAGCAGAGTATCGGCAATATGCCATGCGTGGATTGCCGTTTGGTCATGTGTTTGACACAAGGACATGCTCCCTTTGTCCTGAAAGAATAAATTCCTAACAACTTTAGAACAGATTAGCAACGAAGATAAAAGACCATATTGCCCCTCATTAAACTGTTGAATCTTAATCTCTAGTCACCGAGAAGCCTAATAAATAGTGTCGTTTGGAATATCCAATAACAACACAGGAAAGAAATGTTATGTTAAATGCGACCTAGGCTACGTGAGAGATTAATGTGGATCTATGGACTATTCACATCCAGGAATCGATTCTTTTAGAGACAAATTTTTAGGCTAGAAATTGATTCTTTCAGGGACGGAGGGAGTACTGTCTAGTTGAGCCATCCTCAGATAATGAGTCTTTAAGAAGCATACTCATCATAAAAAAAAAGGATGTGACATTACTAACTATTGGAATTTCAATTTTGATATCAATAGTTCATTCTATCTTACAATATCCATGATATAATCAATATACAGCAAAGGATAATTCACAAACAAATACAAAAAGATAACTTTACAGAACAAGCTCATGTACCAAGCGGGGCCTAACTAAGCAGAAGATCCCGAACTCTCACTGGTCTTTTCACAGCATTTGTGAAACCCTGCACATTGCATAGTCACCTTCATGAGATAATGGCAAAAGAAATGAGGACAAATGTAGCCATGAGTCTTGGAAAATCCTAGTCCAAAGACAGTGCAATTACAGGACACTGGTATACACAAAGATATCTCGGCAACAAAAAAAATTAATCAAGCATCAAATGATTGAATCACTGATTAGACATAATGACATTAAATAGCAAATCAATTTTACACAATGGAGTTAGTGTAGCACTTAGTTAGCTGCATTCTGCTCAGGTTCTTTAATACAATGATATACTACACAGTTATCCTGCGAGAAATAAAAACATTCTGACAGCGTTTAGTTGGGAGCGTGCAAATAAAAAAAAATCTAATGTATCACTGGATGTGGCCCTAGGTTTCACCTATCCTCACATTAAATGTTGTTTTCTACTACTTTATGGATGTCCTCAATATTTTCTCCTTCCAAAAGCTTAAGCAAAACAACTTCTAAAAAAGGGTTATTCCCAATCCAGCATGCTGGACCTAGGACCACATCCAGCAAATTTAATTATGAGGGACAACGAATTCCATGAGACAGGATTATTAGTGCATGTGTTTATTATATGGAAGCAGGTCAAAGGAGGTATTTTGGCATAGCAATGGATAGAAAGAACACCTCATTATATTTGAAGATCAGAGGGCGTGAATCCCTCTGAAGTGTTCCTCCTTGCAGCCCCACATCGCTACGAGTTTTTGCATCTACTGGTCTTTCCTTCCTAAACCTGTTTTTGTCAAAGTAGGTAAACTTCACCACAATCATAATTGCAGGTAAAATGGCAAGTTGACATCTCACTAATAGTAATTTAATATTGCTACATTACCTGCCAAAGAAATTTGTTCCGCGACTGGAGTGTTTTTTGGCAGGTACAGAATCTTTACCATTCACATTAGAGGCTGAGTTTGATTGCATTTCAAGGGTAGATGAACTGCAATTAGAACTATCCTTGGAAGAATGTAAAGCTGGACGGATGGAATTAGCTACTGTTTTCTTCCTTATAGCTGATAAAGCTTCGCTCTTCATATCTCCATCATTAGATTGGTTCAACAATTTGCCAGCACTATCTTTAATGATCTTTTGCTTCTCTACCTGTATCAAGGATAGTATGTTCACAAGGATGAGGGAAAAAAATCACTTTGTTCTAACACTGAATTTCTCATGTGACCAAGTATACCTTGGCCCTGTTTGATTTGGTTTATTCAGATTCTCATGTAAATAAATGAAGCCAAAACAAAAGGTGAGCAAGCACCAGATTTGGCATAAGGAATATCAACATAATATTTCAAGAGCACATATTGAGTTACTGAATAATTCAGAACCTCCGTTAGTACAGCAAGAGAAACTATTCAAGGGGCAGCTGGGTCATATAGTCACAATCAATGAACAAAATTTTGTTAATTGGCAATGCAAGGTGCTTTTTTTCTCAGCTACTTTTAGAGGTCCAATGTGACTTGCTGACATATTATAAACAATGCATGGTCACCTCAAAGAGACAAGAGGGTATGCATTTAGTTTTCAGCGTTAAATTAAGAAGTTATTTAAGTTATGCTAGGTATTAAGAGCTAAGCAAAACATGAAACAACTTTGCATCCTTAAAATTTAGAAGGGCCACTCACCTCATGCACCAAAACCTGTTTCATGGCTAAAGACAGACCAATGTGCTCTGATTGATAGCCCTGATATCAACTGATATGTTAGGTATTATAATAAGAGTGCATAAGTTAAACTGATAATGAAGACTGAAATATTAGACAGACCTTGAAATTTATGACATTATTGATTGGAGGATAAAGAGAGAGTGATGAAACTTCATGGGGCACTACAGATATGTTTGCCTTTTCTTGAGGGACAAACTTTGTGTTTCTGTATGTAACTGAATAGGAGACCATAGTATCAACTAGCTGCACAAGTTCATCCTTTTCTCTTTCTGACAGCAAATTCAGTGCTACCTGAAAATATCATGCATTGTTAGAAACCTTGTAAAGTCATGAAAATATAGGCCTATATTGAAACTTGCAACGCCATCTGGAACTCATATGTTCTGAACTAGTAAATGTGGATTGACTGAGGGTCTTAAACCTATTTCTTAGTTGCTATATTATTTCAAAAATAACAATTAAGCTATGAATTTCATACTTCCGCGCTTCATTTATGTCCATATTTAACTAGTTCAAAGTATTAGAAACGTATATTACCATACAATACTAACCTTCACTTGTTCATCATCATGAAGGCAGGTGAGTTTTGAGCAAATAAATATACCAACAGAGTAATTTCACTATCAAGGTTTGGTAAGATTACTAGATTAGTGAATGACAACTTACAGGTCTCAAACTCATTGGAGAGAGAATATGTAAAAAGGGGGAAGCAATGTCTTCAACGAATGATTCTACTGAGGTGCCTTGAAACAAATGGTGACATTTGGTTTTGCCAGGTCTTCAACATGTCTTTCTTTTCTAAAAGCAATGCTCGAGACCTGAAAAAATATCTACATTAATCCCACTAATGGGAAGCAAAAAATATATTTATGTGAAAAAATTACCTCTGCAAAGCTTTTGGCCATTCAATATTTGGCTTCTCAACTTGAGCAACCATGCGGCTTATAGTGATAGCAATTGGAGGTTGATATGCTGAAACAAGTGGTTTAACTTTGTTAGTCAAATCTCAATACAAAAAAGAAAATATACAGCCAGTCTGATTCTACCATGAAGTGGCATCTGCTGAGTCCGGTAAACATACTGGGTCAAGGAATCTGAAACTCCAAGTATATCGAGACATTTTACCTGCATGGCAGTTTGAGCTATAGTAAGTATGAAAATGAATTATAGAAGGAAGAAAATCAAGAGTTGTGCAAACCAAACACCTAACATAATTAACCAAGAATAGCGTTTTGTACAGATACTCACAGTCTTTTGCAACATTGGGTCATGATACGATAGTCTCAAGAAATTTTCATGGATCCCATCCATAGCAACTTCATAATCACCACTGCAAATTGAATATTTAGCATGAATAAGTGATGCCAGTTCAAAGAAACAATGTAAGAAATCTGACAAAAGAGAATTTTACCGGTTAGATATGAGTGTGAAGAGAGAGTCTATGTCCTTGTCTTCATTGAAAAGGCTTTCAGCCTTTCCAGACCGCTTGAGTCTTTTCTTTTGCAAAACCTGAGGAACAATGAAACTTAATAAGATGATTTTGGGTGAAACTTTGGTAGCATGGGTCCTAATACTTGATTTAAATATAAGAACAGGGGTAATCAGAAGACATATGTCTATTCAATGAAAATATTAAAGCATGTGGCTTTCTAGAAGCAAAAGGATGTAGAACAAGGCCTCTTTATGTAAGAACATGGCTTTTCTTAGTTCAGAGAAAGCTTCTAGAATGTTGCATCACATTGTTTCTGGTAGTGAATATCATTAGCAGTGCAGACTTGTGGGGTCTATGGGAACTAAGAAATGCTTATATGTTTTTAGAATCCTTCTTCTTGGATCAGTTTGGAGAAGCTGCTGGAAAGAATAGCTGGTAAGGCACAAGGTTGGATGATTCTGTGTCCAGTGAAAGAAAAACAAGTTCTGGAAAAGACTATTGCTGTGCTAAGGTCACTGGCGGCAGACCTGATCAGACTGTCAAGCTAATCTTGGAGGATGACCTCAGGAATCTGACACTCAAGACAAGATTGCTATAGGGTTTTTTTTTGTGTCTCTGGTGTTTGGGAGAACAAGCTAGGGGCCAACAAAGTGTGGCACGTTGTCTAGCGTTGTTGCTTTGGTGTAGTGGAGAGTGCAAGGCGCAGGGGATACTTGTCGGTTGATGTTATTTTCAAATTCTAGTGGTTGTTTGGTTGGTGTGAGAACTGCTTGGCAGCATCCCCACCTCTGCTGTAATGGACATGCGTCTTGGCTTTTGCTAAGACTGGGGAATAAAGCCCTAAAGTTCTAAAAAAAAGGAGAGAAGGGTAAGGTTCATAAAGTTGATAGCAAGGCTGGAGAAGTATGTTTAGCTGCAGTCACTATAGCATTGGTCCATAAGATGGCTTTCGTTATGATTGGTGCGGTGGTACTCATGTTCAGAGTCAATGCCAAAACTTCAGGAATACACCAATTGCTTGAACAAATGATTATATACACAGAAAATAAAAGAGAATTACAGAAGAGGATACAGGGAAAAAACATCAAACCTGCTTCCAAACGTCAAGGATGCTTTTTGACTTATCTTTCTGTCCAATTACTTGTGAATCGAACGCTGTCTGCTCCACAACACGTATCATTAGGTAAATAATATCGTATATATTGATAGTATCATCATATTGGTAACTAAACCAGTTCACTTACAATGTTTAGTGCCACTCTTTTCTTGTTCAAAAACTGAAGTGTGTTTAGGCATGAACGGATGTCACATTCTGCAGGGATATATTTCTCATCAGTCCAATGTCTATGAAAATAACCATTCATCTCAGTGGGCAAAGATAGTCCATGCAAATAGTAGAGTTTCCATTCATCCACTGGAAGTATTAGAGTTCACGATACAGGCAAAGGAAAAAGGAAATGAAAGGAAAGCCTCATAGCCAGGTCAAAGATTGCAATGCAAATTAAGATAGTAGATTTCTATTAATCAGGCTGAACAGCTGGATGTTAGTATTTTATGTTAATGAATTGTGAATCCTATTAATTCATTGTACAACAAGAGTTCAAAATATTTGTCAGTTTTCTTTCAAAGTAAAAATGTGTCATTTGGATGAAGCTAAAGAAATTGTACCAGTGTACTCCGCTAATGCAGAAAGAGCGATCGAGCTTGTCTTGAAACCTTCGTTTTTGCATATATACTTGAGCCTAAGGAGAAGTGAAGTATTAAAAAGATGGGCTGTGATAAAAGTATGTTTGTGGGTACAACCAATTTTGTCATGAGATGAAGCTAAAGGAATAAGTGCATTCACATCACCTGTTCACCACGCGGCTAATTGTCGGCTGCACAAACACATGAACCCTGTGAATTTAAACCAGTCCTCATAAGCAAACATTTAATGGTTTACAACTGTACCAAACATAATGAGTACAGAGAAGGAAATATATTACTTGGCTACTTGGCGCAGTTGTCTCAGGGCTGGAGCATAAAGGTCATTGCATATACAAATTACCTTTGAAAATTGTATAATTAGTACTTATTGTATCTAATAGAGTAATAGACTTTAAAGACAAAAAAAATGGTGGCAAAGAGTTTAGCTTCAATGCTTACAGGCCTCAGTAGTTTTGCTGTTCTATGACTTTTCCTAGATGCCTTTCGGGCTTGAGTTTCCTCACCATTAGTGCTCCTGTCGGAATTATTACTCTTTTCAGCATTGATCTGCGAGAGAACAGACCATGTAATGCAAAAAACTTGTTTGGTAAGGTGAAAAAAATACATGCAAGCCGAAAATAATAAGTAAAGCTGAGCAAAGTGCTAAATAAGATGTCAGGTGAGGATTACCATCTTCAAGATGACCTCCACTGCACCTTTTCCATCACCAAGCGCTCCATCAATTTCATCAATTACCTAAACAGGACAGAATACTCAACAGAATAGAAAAGGAGCTATTGGACAAAGTAGCAGCTGTATTAAATGTACCAGACACTTGGGCTTCGAATCTGACATGATCGAGTTCATCTGAACTACATCGAGAATTTTTGTTTCAATGGATGAAGCAGAACGGTCATCATTGGCATTAATCTGCATTTAATACTGAATGTAAGCAACATACAGAACTTGAATTGAAAACAGGAATTAAGTAGGTTAGCTAAATTAGAAGTGTCCATGATAAATCGTGTGGATATACTCTAATAATACCAAGACAGACCAGTATTCAGTAGGAGACTATATTGGATGGATTACCAACCACAATTTATCTTCCCCATTATTAAAAAAAAAAGACCACAATTTATCTTCCATGGGAGCATTAGAGCTCAACAGGCCAACTAGTCAAATCAACCACTCAAGCATTTTTTAACTAGAAGCAGTGTTTTTTGGAGCAAACGTTAATAGAAGGAAAATCAATTAGGTCTCACCTTTCAATGTAACATAATAGCATTGACACAAATATATTATGCAATGAAATGTAGTCATGACTTCAATGTAACAAAACTGAAACAGGGGGATTTGGAAGCATAGCAGCAGATATATACGGCACTAATCATATAGCACACAAATCTTTAATAGTCATGCATCATCATGTTAGACAACCAACGCACTGCTAGCATTGTATGACCATAACACAGACCTCCACAACATGGTAGCCACAATGTCTGGCTGCAACATGAGCAAGTGTAGTCTTTCCAAGTCCAGGTGGACCACATAGTAGCAACACCTGCAACATCAGGAGGGTATTCAATTGCAGTAGTGAACCAGTGTGTGCGTGACAAACCAGCAAATATTTATAGACAGCTTTTGGTCACAAACTTGAACATACGACACAGCAGTGCTGGCCCACCTTTTGTTCTGGTGTATTATCAACTGATGCCTTTTTGCTGAAGGAGCCACCCAAACCTTCTGGATTGCTGCTTTGTGCATTCAGGGGTGTGTCATCTTGACTTGCAACAGGACCCCCCTTACTCTTGGAAAAGAAATTTCTGTTACTTGCATTCTTGTGGATGGTTGAAGAGTGTCGACGTAAGGCAGATAAGACATCATCACCCGTTGCCCGAATATGGGACCCAAAAACACAGGAGTCCCATTGTTTTAGCCATAGAAGTGCCTGAGCAAGGCACATACACATATGTCAAGTGAAAATGTTAGGCAAAAGACGGAAACCTTGACTTTGAAGTAGCAAGGTGCAATTTGGAATAGCTTTACCTCTCGGTTTGTGTGCTCATCACTTAATAGCTCTGTGAAAGAATTTGGTGCATACTTTTCCACCCAAAGTTTTTCTGTGACTAGTGGAGTCACTGAACAAGCCACGCGGTCTATTGAGTCTGTACTTTCCTGCAATGCCTGCATATACATAATGAAAAGTATGTTAATCAAGTACTTCAATTGACTTATAATTTAATCATCACGCCATATAAGTATATAACCAATCATAAAAAATTATTAGTCAAGCCCTTCCTTAAGCTAGTAGTCAATACATGTTCTAGACATGGTTAGGTCATACTGTACACTTGGAAGACCCTATGAACAATCCAATGCTCAGAATCAAACATTGTCTTCTAAACCACTCAACAATAGAATTATTATTTAACTTACGGAATGTTTGTGGAAATTTTTCGTAGTGAAATCCACAAGGAACAAGAGCACATGCACCCCGTTTTGGGCAAAATGTTAAAATTTCCACAAAAAACTCAAGTAGCAAGAGTAACCATCTTTTCCTAGTACTATTCAACAATATCCACTAAATTTCCAGTGTTTCCCAGATAAGGATCATTTGATTCTTAGAGTTCAGTTTAGATTGTACTAGTGCTCCCAGTTTAGTTATAACTAAACATTTAAACAATGACGTGTTAGGACAGCCATGAAGTGTGATCTATAGAATATGCCTAACGTGTGCATCTACATATGTACCTTAGCTAAAGCCTCCTGCTCAGCACGCCTTGTTAGTGAGTGAAAGGATTCTGAGAGCAGGCCTGCAGAAACACATACGACGTGAACAAACAAACCAAAAGCATCCTCAATCTTGAGAGAAATAAGTACTGTAAGAGCGAGTAATAAATCACTCAGTAACTAACCCTTGTGGTTGCTGTTTGGGTTGGAGAAGTGAGCCCCTTGCCTAGTTCCGTTAATTCCTCGACCGACCAACCCCTCCATTGCAAGCTTGGCATAAACCCTCTCCCCATTGGGGGCAGTGACGGGCACAGAGTCTCCATGGATCTCCGACGCGAACCGCGAGATTGTCTTCTCGGCGACGAAGATTTCAGGGGCGGGAGGCGGCGAGTATCGCAGCCAATCCTCGTCCTCCGAGTCCTCCTGCTCAACGTTTCTCCGCTTACTTCTCTCCTCTTCCTCATCCTGCTCCGGCGGCGGCGGAGGCGGAGGCCGCTTCAAACCGCCCGACGCTTCATCTTCGCACGCGTTTGACCAATTTAGTTAGCAATAGAAACAATCGAGGGCTAGGTTCTGATATACAAAGAAGGGGTGAATTGCATACTTGCTCGTAGCGCGGCTGAGTCCTGCGGCTGAGGGGAATCGCACGGTTGGTCCGAATCGCCGGGAGGCGGGACGAAGCCCTCGTCGGGGTCGTCGAAGTAGGCGTCCTCCTCTTCCTCAGGGACTAGGCCGTGGCTCTCCATCCACTCGAGCTCGTCCGGATCTGGCATCTCCATGTCCATGTCCATCGCCGACTCGCCGGCGCAGCGGTAGCCTGGCGGCGGCGGAAATGCGGAGAGTCGATGGCGGGAAGTGGCGGAAATGGAGTGGGCGTTGCCGCCTTCTGCCTGATCTGTTTTTATGGCGGGCCACGCGGTATGGATCAGCCCAACATGAACTCTTAAGCCCATGTAGGAGTACAGACTATATCTTGTTCATTATCAGTATTTCTATTAGAAAAACAATCTACTAAGAGTAGTGTGTACCTTTCTGAAGCAAGTCAAAGTTATTTAGGTTCTGTTGTAAAAAAAAGTTATTTAGGTTTCATTTGGCACATCTTCTCTACCAACTTCAGAAGAGCAGGCAAAACAAAACAGTTCCACTTGAGGTCTTTAAAACATGCTCTCACAATGAATAAAAGATAAAGTTAAAAATAATAGCTTCACCTAGCTCCAACTCACTCTGATGGTCCATGTCTGAGATTCTATGAGAGCATGTTTTAAGGAACTCTACGTACAGAACTATTTTATTAAACAAATCACCAAAATAGCTCCAAGTTCACGGTAGGTGGAGCTAAAGAAAAAATGAGAACACTAATGGAGTGGAGCTATGTCAAATAAGGTCTTAACATTTGTTATCGTAAAACAGTGTATATATAGAAAGAAGGAGCGCATTGCATACTTGCGTGTGGCCAATCTCGTTGGATGCATGTTTGATGAGGGGGAAATGGGGAGAGGGCTGCGAACCTGCGGCGGTGGGTTGACAGAGAAGATAAAAGGAAGGTAGAGGGCTTGGAGCGCACATCTCTATTGCGGTCGGGCACGGTGCCGGCTGATGGAGTGAGAGGGAGGCGTCAGCAGCAAAGAGAGAGTGGAAGGGAGAAGGGACTAGCACGGTAGGGCGCCCTCTGCTGCGCCGGTTCGGTGAAGAGATGGTGATTAGATATTGAAAATGCAAATAGTAAAGGTACACAGTAAAAAAGGTAAATAGTAGTAGTGAACAATGTTTTAACAGTGTCAAAATTGTATTACACAGTGAATCAAAAGTAGTTGAGTGACTTAGCGAGCTCCAATTTATTCACGGTTGAGGGATCTTGTTATACAGACACCTTACACGGAGGCGACATGGTGAGAAAGGAAGATAGATGGAGTGTCTTACATGTGGACCCAAGCCATTAGAAAACCATCAAAACTAGATTGCAGGGCCAAAACTAAACCGTACTAGCAGAAGTGCCAAATTTACCCCGTAAAATTATACAGACGCAAAAGGTCAGGGGTGAAAAACGAACTTGTTCCCTAGAAAATGAAACAGCAAAACTTTTTGCAATCCAGAGAGGGTTCGGCTGGCATTAAGCTTTTACTGTAGCAGCTCAAAACACTGTTTATATTAAAATTTAATAAAAAAACACTGCTCTGACTAAAAAAACCAATCACCCAGCCAAAGCTGACCAGCCGAACACGCCGCTAGTAGGTGGACATGCAGCTTTTGAAAAGTTCAGATCTGCAGCTTAGGCTGCATCTAGTGGGAAGGAATACCTAAGTGCGCTGAGTGATGAGTATGGCTGTCAGTTGCACCTGCAGATCGAACTACACTACATATATAAATTTAAAATTTGTGATTGTGTCGCACTGTCTGCCTATTGGTTATTCTCCCTGCTGAATCATATCCGGTAAGCGTAAGCCATGTCTTCTTTTTTTTTTTTTTTTTTTGCTGCTTAATTTAGTCAGGATCCAGAGTTGAAGCTGCAAGTGGTGTAGCAGCGCAGCGTCATAGACGTCACTCGCTTACTTGACCCGCTAGCAGAATTTTCTAGATCACCTGAGGGGTGTTTAGTTCCCCCATTTCTAGAATTTGACACTATGCAAAAAGAAGATTCCCCATCACATTAAACTTGCGGTACATGCATGAAGTATTAAATGTTGACGAAATAAAAAACTAATTACACAGTTCGGTTGTACTTTACGAGACGAACATTTTGAGCCTAATTAGTCAACGTTTGGACAATTATTACCAAATACAAACGAATGCTACAGTATTTACTGTGGCTACAGTAACTCTGACGGCGCCGATTCCGCACCGAACTAAACGAGGGCCTGGTATACCTGCTCTGTCTTGCAATCTACTAATTTTATAACAAAACGTCAGGAAGTATACTTGGGGATGGATGAGAGTAGTGGTCGTTGGCACCTGACACACAGCCTGTCGAGGCCCCAGATGTTCATGTTTATTTAGGGGAATGAACCTGAGGACTTTTCAAGGGGAAAGGAAGAAGCTTGTGAATCAGACATATTATCGTGGAAGGAAACGCGGACGAGATATGTTGACGATGAAGGCTTAGTTTTCAACCGGTATAAAATTGTCCAAAAGACATACTTCATCCGTCCATAAAAGAATGCAACTATATATTGCGTGTCAACAAAGATAGTTCACGTTTAACCAAATTTCTAATAAATACTATTCACATTTACGGTTTAAAAATAATTAATTATAAAAAATATATTTTATAATTAATATAATAATATTTATTTTATATTATAAATATTGATAATTTTTTATCTATAATTGATCGAACACCCTAGAACTGCCTTTTTCCTCTCTACAGAGGGAGTACTCCGTAAGTCACGAAACGGCATCTGCCGAAGCTGAATTCCACCCGGGTATCCAACTGCCGTCGCTTCACTCTGCATCGCATCAGTGCATCACGGAATGAAAAAGAATTGCTTCCACGTCAATCGACGCGACGGGGGGGAAACGAATACCATCCATCCTCCATCCACTGATCCACAGACCACAGCCGGGGTCGAGAGAGGACGCGGCTAAGTAATCCTTGCAAATCTTGCACGACATCTCTCAAGAACTTGGACCAAAAGTTAAAGCCACTCCAACGATTCGTTTTGAGAAAAAAAAAAAACGGGGAGAAAACCACTTGTCGGTGTTGCTTCCTTCGAAGCTCACCGATCCCCGGCTGCTGGTGGAGCTGGGAATTCCAACTCCCGATCGAAAGATCCGTGCGATCCATGCCGATGCGGTCCTCGCTGGCGGCGACTGATGTCTGATGCGTTCGCGGCGGCCCGAGTGGCGTTATCGCTCACCATCAGCTAGACGGACGGTGACCGCGACGTCGGCTGCTGCTCCTTCTGTAGTTCTGTTGTTCAGTGTTTAGACACAAGGATCCCAGTCCCATCACAGATTTTTCCTCCGAATTTTTTCTTTTTATATGCCCATTTTTTGTTTTAATTCGTGTGAACTCGGCCACATGAGGGTCGCTCTCGGCTCTCACCCCGGGCACCCCACCCCCACCCCCACCCCACCAATGATTCCACGTGCAGAGACGACGACTGCACGACGATTTTTTTTTATTTTTAACAGTTTTTATAAACTAATTTTAAATTTAACACTGTATATATTTTTCTCTCTAAATCTAACACTTTTGACCGTGTTTATTATCATGGCGCCGCGAAAAGGCTGTGTTGCGCCATGCATGGTGACGCGGCGAGAGGGGTGACGTGGCGACGACCGGGACGCTGACCCGTGACGTGGCAGGGTCTGCCGCACCACCGATCTTGGTGCGACAGTGACGCGCCATGAACCACGGCGCGGCAGGACCAGATAAATAATGCCAACGAGCCGCCCTCTCTCCCGCCTGCCTGCGATCCACCCGCCCTCCCTCCTGCCTGCCCTCCTACCCGCAGCGCCGCCGCAGCCGCCGCGCCCGCAGCGCCTGCTGCCACCGCGCCACGCACGTCGGCACGACACGGACGCCCTCACTGCAGTTCAACTCTCGATGAGGTGAAATTTGGTGCATATTTCTTTATAATCAAAACCCTTATACCTTCACTACCCCTTTATATTAATCGTTAGCCATTAGATTGAGAGATTCTTTTAAAATATACTTTAGCCGTTAATTTATCTTATATTGTATTATTATTTATATACTTTAATTGTTAATTTTCTTACAATGTATTATTAATTATAGCGAAAACAAATGTCTAATTAAAAGATACGTGAAATATAAATCTATTTATATATTTTTTGTGCACTAGACATACATATATATAGCGACAAATTTGGTTGGTTGAGTTTTTATGATTTAAATTGTTATATGCTTGTTTTCTTACATGAAAATATTAATCCAAATAATCATTTTACTCAAGCATATATTGAAAGCACTAGAACCTCCAAAATCATGCACAACATCGTCGATATCGTACTGCTATGAGTTCATCGTAGCATTGTGCGAAAAAAGTAGACAGCTTGTATTTTTAGACATATTAGTATAGAGTATAAGACTAAGTATGACACACATGATAGTTCTCAATCAATTCATCTTATACTGGGCTGCTCATCCCTAGGTTAAAATTATACTAAGCTGCTCTAGCAGATGTAGACAAGCTATTGTAATAATTTAATAAGAACCACTGGTGGATAGTAGGTCCATACATAGAAGTTGCTTATTTTCTTAGTGAAGTTGTTTAATATGTCAGTTAATATTATTTTGAATATATGTATGTGCTTTCATATTATGTTCCTATTGCATAACAAGTAGTTCAAAATTTGCAATGCTACGTAATGTTAATTTGAATATTATTAATTTGAATACTTTAACCTTTTGTTTATCAATTTGTAACAGGATGGCCCTTCCCACGCAGCACCCGTTGTACCCCCTTCTTGAGGTGGAGTACGATGAGCCACACCGAGCACATATCTTGAGTGACACCGACGTAGAGGTGTCCTTACCTCCTTTGAGGCCCCGCACGTACACCAGGGGCGCACCAGTGGGACGAGCGCTACGCACCGTACATACGGCGTGCCGGCTTCCTCGAGCTTGTCCGTGTCGTCAACTACGGTCTTCTGCCCTTGACCCAGCACTACTTACTGCAGCTGTAGACAGGTGCGAGTGACTTCATTGTACGTAAACACTCTTATAACAAATTTGAGGTAACTAACAGTCGTTCTATTCTTATAACAGGTGGAGGCCTGATACCCACACGTTCCATCTACCTTACGGCGAGATAATCTTGACCATGCAGGACGTGAAGGCTATCTTTGGCCTTCGGTTGGGGAATTTTTAGTGACAGGTATAGTTGACAACGATCACTGGATGGAGCTGGTGGCTCAGTTCACTAGCTTTCTTCTATCGGACGACGATGTTTCAAAGAAAAATAAGTGAGCAATTCAAGCCTATTTAATACTTGCATTGCTTTCCTGCAGCTATCGGGTCTTATTTTCTTTGGTGAATTTTAAGAAAAGTTTCGGTGTTTCGTCGTCGTGGATCACAGAGCGCTTTGATTACTTGGACCCACAGGCTGATGAGGCTCAGATCGACAGGTTCGTTAGAGTGTGGCTCTGGCACTTCCTTGATGCTTTCCTCTTCCTAGACATACTACATCAGCCGTGGGATAACATAGCGGCGTACAGCTAGAACAGCGCAGTCCTGACATGAACGTATCGATAGCTATATGTTGTCTGCCGTCGCACCTTAGGGGTATGCGAACCTTGGGGGTTGCTCCTACCTACTCCAGGTTTGGTGTTGGGAATGATGACCCGTTGGGAGGCCCCTTGCTACTGGTTTACCGGTAAGTACTTTGGTTCACTATATTCTTCGAGGCAGTTACATATGATTAAATTATTAATGGCTAATTCATTATCGTGTTCAATACAGCATTGGAACGGGCATGATAAACTCTCTACAGCTCTATATATCTGGATGCAAGCAGAGTTAGTTAGAGGAAATGCGAGACGTAAGTATAAGGAGTACACGGACGGTCTCGATGTCCTGACACAGCATCATGTTACGCTCTCTTTACTATCATACATGTGTCTTGTTTTATGTACACTATATCATAGCATAACTCAATTACAAAATGTCCAGGTGCATTGGTGTCCTTGGTATGCTCCAGAGCTTGAGTACTATCTAAGTCTTGTCACTAGGGATGAGTCAGACGAGTATCGTTGCAACGTCCCTCTTATTTTCTTTCATGTGGTCGAGATTCACTTGCCCATCAGGGTTTGCAGGCAGTTTGAAAGAATGATAGGCTACCCACCACCGCTTTACTCCACCAACCAAGAATTACACGGATGCGTTATCGATTAATAACAAAGCTACAATCCGGAGGTGTGTATGGTACAACTAGCAATCATTTTGTTATAGGTATGACCGTAGGAATAGGTATAAGACCAAGGATTGGCGCGTGACACACAACGCGTGCATCTAGTTGTGGCAGAATAGGGATAGGCAGTCGGTCGATGCGAGTCCCCCACACGACCAGCACGCCTTCGATGAGTACCTGTGGTGGCTTCATAGGTCTACGAAGACACATATCAAGCCCCTGTACACTGAGGAGGCGATTGACGAGGACGACGAGGAAGATATGTACGACGTTGCCACTAGGGACGACACACAACTATAGAGAGCCCCGCTTCAAAGATACGTGATAAGATACTCGAATGGTACAATTTGTTATCCATTTGGTATTAAGTATGTTTACTAAAACTGTCCAACCGCGTTTCTGTACCCAGGCGACACAATTGTCAAGGCTGTCCAGCGAAGCAGCGTTTTGGCTTCACGAGTCTAGAGGGCTGGGGCCAGGCGTTCTCGAGGCTTTTATGGAGGTAAACATAAATTTTTCTATTCCAAAAATATTTCTTTAGTGTATATGCGTTTGGAAAATGCGCTAACTTTAACGTCTATTTATGCAGAAGGTGAAGCGGAGCTACAGAAAGCTAGCACAAAAACTGAGCTGTATGGACACTCCTTGGGTAGAACCGACAGTCCCGGCGCGGTCGGGTGGCACGTCTTTTGGCTCTTTGAGGACACCAGCCAGCTCTTCTCAGCCGGTGATAGGTGTCACTTCCACAGTACGTACACCACCACATCATAGCGCTGGGAAGGACCCTGCAATTGAGGACGACGACGACCCTCCGGGCTTCTGCAGATAGCACCACCAGTGGGACGATTGACCGTAGGACGAGATCGACATGTGTTCAGCTAGGTGGTGCCCCGCTTGGTACTCAAGAAGCCTCATAGGTAGTAACAAAGGTAGTTTCTTTAAATACGTATGCTCCATAAACTAACGATCATAAAGATTATAAGTAATCATGCATATCATATACTTGCAGAGTATGAGCCGTATGCATCGGCAACGTGACCACACCGATGTTGGCTACACTTCCAATGTGTTGTCTACAAATCCAAAGAGACAGAGGTGTCCGAGAGATCCTTACACTTCTAGTACTTAGTTGGTTATGTCGAACAAATATTGTCGTCCGAAACTTATGTCGAACAAATGTTATGTCCGAAACTTAGTGGGTTATGTCGAACAAATGTCGAACTTATATCCGAAACTTGTCAACTTGCGCTCGGACTCCATTTATTTGCTTCATATCCATTTCAAAGCGCCGCGGCAGCACTGCCGACGAGATTAACTAGCAACTAGCGGGATTTTGTGAACGATCGGTCCAGCGGCTAGATTTAAAATTAGTTTAAAAAATGTTAAAAATAAAAAAATCACGACGGCCACGGTCATTTTCTGAGGTGAGATGGAATCCGGCATTTTGTGAACGATCGGTCCAGCAGCTAGCGGTAAACAAATGTTCACTTGTAGTAGTTGTGGATAGATCTAATGCGGTAAATAAAGGGAAAAGGGGAGTAGACAGTACAGGCATGTGGTGCGAAAATGGATAATCCCAAATCAACGGACAAGACAGATAATAAACATGATCATGTGGAAAACCAAAACCCATGTGCGGTCCAAACCAGGAGAATAAGCCGTTACTTCCGTGCACTTGCACACACGACGGAGCTGATCTACTGTAACAGTATCAGTATATTAGGATAATACCCCGCGCGTTGCTGCAGAAATTTTAGATAATTTAAAAAGAAATTATACTATTTATATTTATTGTTATTTATAGTTATACGAATAAAACTATCTTAAATTAATTTTGGTGAATTATTTGACATATCGATGTGGACAGCTAAATGCATGTAACTGGATGAAGAGATAACTATCATAATTACATATGTTAGTTGGCTATAATTACAAGTTGATATGGATAACTTGCACGTTGAGAAAAATCTCTAATAAGGTTTAGCTTTATAAGGGCAGCCCCAATGAAAGAAACTAGTAGTTTCTATAACATAGGATACCGCACAAAAAAAATATTGCTTTTCAACCCATGGTTTCTATGAGTAATAATTATTTTCTCTTTCTCTCTCCCAACTCTATCTTCTTCCTTCAATGGGAGTGCGACACGAGCTCCCTAGAAACTGGTGGTTTCTCCCCAATGGCGATTTTATAGTTTCTTGGTGCATTAGGTCAAGAGTAGACCTGATTTCTTCATGAAGAAACCATTTCTATAATTTTTTGCTCTCTTTTTTCATTAATTACGTTGCCATGTCAGCGTTTTACCTACGTAACAAGTCATTTAACGAGGATAGAAATCATCATCAATGCACCATTGGGACTGCTCTAAAAGTATAGGATTTATGGCTCCTGCTGTTGGACTGTTTGTAACATAAATTATGGGGGGCATGGCATTGTCGCTTAGCGCCGCCACCTCAGATTTCTAACGCCTATGTACTCTTTGAGAAATTTACTGACCAGACATCAGTTAGATCCACACCACACCCACTCTGTGTGAACTTCTGCAGGTTGCAAGTGGGTGATCAGTAAAGAAACTGACCGTCTCATGCTCGGTATCTCTTCAGAAAAAGTAACTTTCTCTGTTGCCACATGCTTTCATCCCTGTTAAGATTCTACAGTCTAAACTTTAACGGGTTAAAATTAAATGTTAAGCTCAAGACCATTTTAACTTATTTGTATGGTCTAGTGAACTAATGATCCTTTTTAAGGTTAGCTAAACTTTAAACTACCTATTTGGCGTCTTAAAAGTTAAAATGATATAAAGTTTAGTGGCTAGACTTTAGACATAAGATAAAAAAGAACCTTACTTGTTTTCCCCCACATATCTAGGGAACCCATGATAAAATTTCTACAGATTATGCCATGACAGGCCCCGTTCGGATGGTGCAAAAATTGAACTGTTCATGGCTGAAAGTTACTGTTCATGAATGATTTTCTCGCACAAATTTCTCCAGGTTGATCCAGATTCCTCCAAATTCCTCCGAGCAAACGGGGACGACGTGTGTAATAGCGGTGTCTTGAACCTTTTGTCATAAGAGGCAATAGCTACTTCTGCAAGCTTTTATAACACTCTATGAGACCACTAACGGAGGTGATGTGGATGCTGGAACAGAATCCTCAACTAACAAAGTATAACTTTAAACAAAAACCCTATTAGAGAAACATTGTTAAAAGAATTTAAAGAAAAATTATTTTTCAAGAAATCAGATCACTATCAAATCGGCCATGGAGTCAGTGAAGGTTCATGAGCCATGCCTAGGATACTTTTTGCCCGATTCCTCTTTCCGTCATTTGACAGTTTCGAATAAAAGCATCAAATATCAGCCTGTTCATTTGGCTGTGGCTTGTCGTAAATGATCGTAAATTTTCAACCGAAACAGTATTTTTCTCTCACACAAATCAGCCAGCAGTACTTCTTCACGAACTAGCAACGATATGAACCAGCCAACCGAACATGTTGTATATAAATAGCTTTGGGCGGTGCACATCCATCCCTCTGGCACTTTACATGGCACTAACACAACAAAATGACAAAATGTCTCGATCTTACAGAACATCTCGACAGTAAGTGTGTAAAACCGTGTACATGCACGTACAACGACCTAAAATAGTCAAAGCTATTATTAGCTGGGACTAAAAATTAGATTAATTACTTAGATTAGTCACCTAGTTAGCTAACAATTAGTTGGAGGCTTGCGTAAAATTAGTCCACCTATTAGCTTGCGTTTTAGATAGGCTAGTGCTAATTTCAGTTAATTTTTAGCTGGCTAAATTAGCCCTCGATATTCAAATAAGCCCTAAAATAAGTGCATACCACCTTTTCTAAAGACTCATACTTTTTTAAGTTTAAATAGTTTTTTAAAAATATTATTAACCCTAACATATTTATTATTAAAATGCATTTCACTGCTATAATTTAATGATACTTATTATATATCATAAATATTAAAAAATAATTAGTATATTTTCTTAGTTATTTGTTTTAAAAAATAACTCCTCAAAGAACGAGACGTGCGGTCATTTTAGGATCGAGAGAGTATATCATAAGATCAAACTATTTTAAGTTTGACAAAGAATGGACATAACTAAATATTAATACTATGATATTGAATAAATATTATTGAATTATCCATAGAATGTATTTTTATAATGTACCTATGTTTTTTCCACGATGGTAAAGCCGAGTGTCGGGTTCATAAACCCGGGGTCCCTCGCGGACCGGCTTCCCAATAAAGGCTCGGCCCAAGCAGACAACACGTAACTCGTGGGCCGGCCCAGATATCTAAACGACAGTCCAGAAGGGTGATCCAATCACCGACCGAAAAGTCTGGCCAAGGAGGAATGACGCCCGTTTTCCAACTCCGACTGGCCTCTCCGACCGGAAGGCCTGACCTAAGTACTACTTCCGACTCCGACCCACGTCTCCGATCGGGGATACGCCAAGCCCTTGCTCACTGCTCTTCTCCGACTGGCGCGATCATAGCCGACTGGGACCAACCGACCGGGGACGCCCGCTCGGTAAGGACCAGCAAACGGACGGAGAAAGTAAGGCAGGGCATACAAGTCAAACCACAATACCGGGGTCCGTACCCTGTACACATGCGAAAACAGTACTCTGCGACCTCCCTGGCACGTCAGAACCCTAGCAGTGTTGTAGGCGCTGATATTTTCTCCTACAGTATTGTGGGTGTCATTAACTCCCATACGGTAAGGCACCCCCACATGCCTCTGGGCATCGACGGTATTGCGGGCGCCGGCATTTACTGTACCAGGCGAACACGGTAAAACCCCTTGCATGCCTCCAGGTATCAACAGTGTGGCAGGCGCCGACGTCTGCCATACCTGAAGAAAACAACACAACCTCCCACGTGCATCTGTAATTCAACAGTATTGTAGGCGCCTACCATCATCCTGTACCCGCCGGCATGGGCAACAAGGCTCAGTAGCTCTCCCTCTCACTTGTAAGGTCATCCCATTCATCTATAAAAGGGGATGCGCTCTCTCCCAATAGACAGATTCATTAGATCGATCAAGTTCACTAGTACACAACAGCAGATCCACTAGGTTCAAACCATAAGCACACGCTCGAATACTTAGCACATAGCGGGGCTCCCGTCACTCTCGGCCCTTCCGACCGGACCTCTTGTACCCCCAATCTTTCTCCTTCTCGTTTGTAACCCCACTGCAAACTTCGAGCACCTGGGCTCAGGAATAAATTCACCGACCGACTTAAACTGGACATAGGGCACGTTGCCTGAACCAGTATAAACCCTGTCATTGAGTGCTAGGCCACCTCTGATCACAACGTACGATAAAACTATAAATATTTACTTGTTGGTCACTTTCTGCACCGACAACGAGTTTCATTACTTGCGCAACGAAATTACATAGTTCAAAAGTTCAGATCACCGACAAACTAAAGCTAAAACCCGCCACCTTGTCCCTGATCACTAAGGGATCAACCAACATGTAACCAGAACCCGCAAAAAACCAACAAGGTCTACCAGCGCGCCCAACATGGATAAAACTAAAAATTATGTTTTTTCAAGATGGAGGTAGTATTACAATATAGTCCATAATAGATAAATGAGTACGGCCCTGTTTGGTTGGCTTCCAATTCTTACCTAACCAAAATCATGGTAAAGCCAAAACTTAAGCTTGCTAAAATTAGAGCAAAAAACATAGGTATGCAATTGATTGGGTGCCATAACAATAGCAGAAAACATTTTTTTTTCTCTTTTATGCAATATAAGAGGTTGTTCGCTTTAGACTAAAGCTGCAGCCGCAGTGGCCATGACAACTATTTGATTACTAGAAAACACTGTAGATTAAACTAAAAAACAATCAGTAACTGTTGTTTTAGGTCCCGTTTGGCAGAGCTTCTCCACCGGCTTCAGGAGCTGTTTGGAGCCGTTTGGAGCCAAACGGGGTAAAGTAAAATAGCTTCACCTGTGAAGCCCCTAAAAACATGCTCTCACGGTGATTTGGGGTGGGATGGAGCCAAAAAAAAGTGGCTTCTCCCGGCTCCTCCTCCAGGCCCCTAAAAACATGCTCTCTCAGGGAAGCCATTTTGCCAAACGGTTTACCAAAACCGCTTCAGCTCCACCGGTGAAACTGTTCGTGGAGCTGAAACAAAAAAATGGCTTCACTAGTGAAGTGAAGCCCTGCCAAACGGGGCCTTAATATAAAGCGAATATCTCCATTGGTGTGCCGATTCTTTGACAATAAACCAAATGATAGCTAAAAAAATTGGCGTGCCATGGTTTTAGTTGAGCAAAAAATGGAAGCCAACTAAGCAGGCCTATAATCTCTATTTATATTGATTTATTTATAATGGTCGTATAGTGTGGATTTTTTTTACCGTTGTCGGGTACCTTAGAACGGGGTACCCCGAGCGAACATCAAAGGGGTCGCTAAAGTCCCATAAAAAATAAAGCTAGAAGGTAAGCCGTGGGCCCCTCACCCGCCACGACCGGGCCCACCGGGACCTCCGCCTCGCCTCGAGCCTCGCGCAGGAGGTCTCGGTATCCTGACACGAACTCCGCCTCGCGCGAGGCTCTCCACGGAAGGCCTCGGCAGGGGGTGCATTCTCCGTATCACGCGAGGCCTCTCGCGGAAGGCCTCGGCAAGGAGTCCGATCTCCGTCTCGCGCGAGGCCTCATTCTCCGTGTCGCTCGAGGCCGGCTCGTCCGCGGCCCGTAGCCCCCCGCCTCGACCGACCCTCCCGACAGCGCGTCATGTCTCCTTAATACTTCAACCACTCCCGCAATCTCAGCCGGACGATGGCTCGACGCCACGGAATGGCCGACGGGACCCGAGGTCGCATCAGTGCCATACCGGCTAGGACAGGGCACGGCGGGGATTACCGGCCACTGTGTCCTAATGCTGTGCCCACGATCAGCGCCCACACTACACTGTGTCCCGCGATCCCCGCCTCGAAAACAACATCGCACCGACGACCTGGCCCGGGTCATCACCGCCTCCAAGCCGACGCACCAGATCAGCCGCCCACTCGAGGCCTCGGCACTGTACACCAAGGTCTCGGCTATCTTGGGGTTCGGGCCCGCCGAGACCCCCCACTGCGGTGCGGCCTCGGTGCCGATCAAGCCTCGGCCTCGCGCACAGTCTATCCACAGTGATTTGCACGTCCACCGCCGTACCCACTCCGAGGTAATCCCGGGGCTCCCACGACGCACAGGATCGGATGGGACTACCACGCCGCCCTAGTGCTCCAAGGACGGACCACTCCGACGACCACGCCGCCACAAGAACAGGCCACAGGGCTCGGACATGACGTCCCTGTTGGCACGACGCCGTGTAGTTAGCACATGTAATGTCCTTGTCCTCCCTTCAGCTATAAAAGGAGAGGACTTGGGCCACTTAGAAGGGGGGAGAACGCCTTGTAACACACTCATCCCAGCCGCCTGAGAGCAACGTCTCAAGCGGCCCACACGACATCTCGCCGAGACCTGGGACTAGTTCCCTCTCTCACCCAGTTTGTAACCCCTTACTACAAGCACCTCGGTGCAAGGAATACAAGATCGATCTCTCAGACTGGACGTAGGACACCGATTGCCTGAACCAGTATAAACCTTGTGTCTCTTTGCATCACCATCCAAAATCGGGAGCACGCAGAATAAATTCACTGGTTGGTTGAGGACCCCCGGTCCAAAACACCGACAACCGTGTTAGTCTAAAATTCTGAAACGACGGTCATAATAATTAGTAGAAATAATGAAATCAAGATATTAATGGGGGTTCTCACATTTTTCAACGAGAATTTGATTATATGTAAAGCCAAAACGAACATACTCGCCTGCGGCCTCCGGGGTAGAGCTGGGCAGGAGACCGCTGGTGGTGGCACGGGCGAGCATCGGACCGTACCTCGCAATGGCATCGCCGCATCGGCAAGTCCGCAGCTGAGGCCCCTCCACCGCGCCGCGCGTCCCCATCAGCCCGTCCCGTGACTGGACTGGCTGCCTGGCTGGTGGCTCCTGCTGCCCTACCGAGGCGGTAAAAATCGGTCTCGGACGCACGCACGCACGCCGCGCCAGGCACACAGGTCGGTTCGATTCCCCCTCTGCCGCTGTCCTCTAGCTTTGGCCCGGCTCGTTCCTTCGCTCGTCGTATTTTTTCTCCACCACTTCCTTCATATTTTTTCTCTCTCTCTCCCTCCCTACACGGCCACTGCCAGTCCACCACAACCACGTCCCCGCCGTCGTCGTCGCGCTTCCCCCACGCGCTCCCCGGTGCTGCTGTTGGGTGCGCCCGCGCCCGCGCGTTGCCGTGAAGCTGCTTCCGCGCGCCGCCGCCGCCACCTGCCCGCGTGGGTTGCAAGTCAAGCGGCAGGCTGGGACGGGGCCGGAGGGAGCCGACGACGCGGGAGGAAGCAGGATAAGGGCGGCCGCGGCACGCGCTTGAGCGGAACAAGCGAAGCAGGCTGCGTCTAGTTGGAGCGGTGGATTGCTGCTGCGGATCGCTCGCGGAGGAGGAGGATGTCGCAGACAGGGGAGGCGGAGGTGCCGCTGTTGCAGACCGAGGAGGCGGACGTCGAGTGGAGCTCCAAGCCGCGCCGCATTGCTCTCTTCGTCGAGCCGTCGCCCTTTGCGTTAGTCTCTGCCTTCTCTTCCCAGGCATTCAGCTGCTAGTCAGATTTGAGTAGATCGGATCGGCGTGAAGCCCACTGGGCCACTAAGACAATGATTAGTCAAACCTGCCGTTTCTTTGATCTAAGCACCGATTACTGCTAAGTCGATGGCTTCCGGGTTTTGCAGTTACATTTCCGGCTACAAGAATCGGTTTCAGAACTTCATCAAGCATCTACGAGAGATGGGCGATGAGGTAACCATTCTGTTCTTCCTTGTCTAGCAAAGTGCAATAGTATATGTATGAGAGTTTCTTCAAGACCATATTACTATTCTAGAATTCACGTCTAATGCTCTAATATAGTAGTATATGTATGAGATTTTCTTCCTGATCATATATCTACCCACAATTCACGTCATCTGCACTTTTTGGTTCAGGTATTGGTGGTGACTACTCACAAGGGAGCTCCTGAGGAGTTCCATGGAGCAAAGGTCATTGGCTCGTGGAGGTAATCTGCAACCCAACATAGACTATCTTTACCCTCTCTAGGAATACCAATAATGTATAGTAATAACAACCTTACTGAGAGCACACTTTTGGATTCACTTTGAAATAGATTACTGCTTCCTTGTTGAAGCAAAAGAGAGTCAAGGTGTAAATGATCTTCGTAGTCGTTTGGCATTCTACGTGCTGTTTGGTGGTAGTTTTGGTAACGGAAACGCAAACGAATCACAGCTTTCCACGTTACGGCAACATATATAATGTGAACTGATTTCATTTCCATTTGCGTTACAATTCTACCAGCCAAACAGCACGCTAGTTTAGGCATGCACATCGCACACTGAAATTGATTATTCATGATATTTTGTTCTGTTTCATTGCCTCATTTTGGTATCGCATTAAAATTCTACTTTTGGAATATTTTGTCGTTTTGCAATTTCGGTTTCCTAAAACCCTCCTTTTCAGTTTTCCATGTCCTCTGTACCAAAATGTTCCACTCTCGCTGGCATTGAGCCCCAGAATATTTTCTGAGGTGAATAAATTCAAGCCGGACATAATCCATGCGACCTCACCTGGAATTATGGTAATCAATGCATACCCATAGTATTATACTCCGTCCAATGTTTTTGCCTTGCTTATCACCTTATGTGATTACAGGTTCTCGGCGCTCTGGCTATAGCAAAGATGATATCAGTTCCAATAGTGATCTCTTATCACACACATCTTCCAGCGTGAGTCCCTCTTGTTGAAATGATATTCTTTTGACGCAACATGAGTTTGTTTGCATGTATGATCTAACTAGATACAGATCTTTCAAACGTTTAAAGTAGTGATCAGCTCTGGAAGTTCAATTATACCTTGTTTGTGTAACATCCGATATGTTTCATAGAATGAGATGTCATCATTGTAGTTGTAGGATACAGATCCCTGTGGGGTCAATACTTTTCATTTTAAGTTCTGTGTACTTGCATATAATCATCAACAATATTTTGGCCACTTTTTGTGCAAAAAATCTAGCCAGTTGACCATTCAGATTATACTAACTGATAGTCTTGTGTATATGTTGGTGAGGGGTCATTTACTTGTTGTACATGTACATATCACATTGAAGAATGTTCTGCATGTAAATTCATTTCAGGGAGAATTGAATACTGAGTTTCCTAAACAGTGTTCTGGCTGATATGGAGAATTCTCAGTAAATCAGTTCAACAAAATGTGTCCTGAAATAGACTCAAAAATAGTTTTGGGCAGGAATTATGAACCTGTGGTGAGCCGATGATACCATGAGGCAAATCTGTTTGTGCCAATCATATGTGGTCATAGAACCTCAGGTGCAATGCTGCAGAGCTTAATTGGTATAGTGCATGTGGAGTGTGGACATAGATCCAGTACAGGTTTGTCGCAATACAAAACAAGGGAACTCCCACATATATGTATGTGTGAGGAAATCAATGAACAAACATTCTGCCTCTGATATGCTAGAACCATGACTGAACATTTTTCATTTTCCTAGTAGACATCAGCTGGGCTGCATCATTTCTTTCCATTGCAAATTTTACCGTTCGATGTCATGGCTGTTAATGCTTTTGCGGTTTTGAATTCACGTGCTGTTACGGCTTGCAGGTACATACCAAGATACAATTTAAATTGGTTACTTGAGCCCACATGGGGTTTTATAAGTAAGCCACAATATTATCACTCCTATTTTGTTCTCAGCAGAAGAAAAGTGGTCTATAAAAACTTGATGGTTTTCATTACTGTGTGCTGAATCTCTTTCATTTCAAAGGATGCCTCCACAGATCAGCAGATCTTACTCTAGTTCCTTCGGTGGCTATTGCTGAAGACTTTGAAACTGCTAAAGTGGTACCAGGTTAAGTAGTGACAATATTATTAATGTTTTTGTAGTTTTTTATCCCTCTATACATGCTGAACATAACCTGCCATGCCTCTTCAGCAAACAGAATACGGCTTTGGAATAAGGGTGTAGATTCTGAAAGCTTTCATACTAAATATCAGAGGCATGAAATGCGTGCCAGATTGAGGTGTCACCACTTGCTTCAATTTTTAATGACAGGAGTGTTAAGAAACTTTGCATGGACTAACATAATTTCTTTTCCTTTCCCATTAGTGGCGGTGAACCAGAAAAACCATTGGTAATACATGTGGGCCGTTTTGGACGTGAAAAAAATTTGGATTTTCTGAAAAGGTGAGCCTTTTACTTTATACAGGAAGTGTAACCACTCGAGCTAACGAACTCGATTGATTATTCATAGCATATCCATATGGTATAGAATTTCATCCATCATTTAGTTTTGGCTATAATTCCTACAGAAGCTAATGAACTATCATGTTCGTGTTGCTGCTGAAACTTAAAATTGCTTGACTCTCTATTTTCCCAGTATTGTCAGTCAGCATAGTTTACTTTGGCTTGACCTTTTAGCTTTGCGCATACACAGCATATCATATTGCTTTTTAACCAAATAAACATTTCAATTTGGTTGCACCTTTCATGGGCTACTTGTCTGCAGGTTGTATCTTTTGTCATATCATTAGGAATTTTGCTTACTTTGGTCAAAATACAGGGTTATGGAGAGGCTCCCAGGAGCAAGGATTGCCTTTGTTGGAGACGGGCCATACAGGTGCACCATTCCTCAGTCGTTAGCTACATGTTATTTTTTTAGCATGATGCACACCTGATGAGATATGTATATGTATGTCAACCACATATCATTACTTGCATGCTGTCAAAATGATTTTATCTGCATCACATGCCTGCTAAATACCCTTCTGTAAACAATTTATTTTAAATTACAAGTGGACATACATAATTTCGATCATGGGTTGGCCTGAGAATTCTTTTTTCCAATAGTAGGCCATGATTGTTCAATGCAGGACAGTTGTATACCAAGTACAGTAGTTATAATGCACTAAAAGTACAGCCACACCACACATGTTGTAGCAGCACCATAGATAACTAACTTATACTTTAGGTGTTCGGTCATCTGTTTGACCCTTGCAATGGTTTGATCTTAAAAATAGAAATATTTACATTGTCTGTTTTACCTGGGCATGCAGGGCTGAGTTGGAAAAAATGTTCATGGGCATGCCTGCAGTTTTTACTGGAATGCTCCAAGGTGAGGAGCTCTCACAAGCTTACGCCAGTGCAGATGTATTTGCAATGCCTTCAGAGTCTGAGACCCTCGGGCAAGTAGTGCTGGAGTCCATGGCTTCTGGAGTCCCAGTCGTCGCTACTCGTGCTGGAGGGATACCTGATGTAATACCCAAGGACAAGGAGGGTAAGACAAGCTTTTTGTTTACACCCGGAGATCTCGATGAGTGTGTGAGGAAGATAGAGCAGCTCCTCAATTCAAAAGATCTCAGAGAAACCATTGGAAAGGCTGCCAGGGAAGAGATGGAGAAGTGTGACTGGAGAGCAGCCTCGAAGAAAATCCGCAATGAGCACTACAGCACTGCAATATCATACTGGCGGAAGAAGATGGGCAAAACTAACTAGGCTTCCTTGTTCCGGATTCTTCTGTCGCTGCCCTCTCCAACTAGTTGCTGTTATAACCAAAGAATTTGTACATTGTACCAAAACAGCTTGCGAGTTTGTGTGGCTAGCTGCATTCAAAACAAATGTCCACAGTTTGACTGACTACGGCTTGTATGCAATTCATGTACATTAGACAGCACTTAAGATTGCCGATCTGCTAACTCAGAAGGTTTGACACAAATGCTCCAATAATTACGAAGTACTTGTCACATGTGCAGTATAGAGTCTTGTTGCTGTGAGTGGCTTCAATACCGAATTATGGACGACGCTCGGGTGCCAATAAATCAAGTGCAATCCAAACCAGGTGCAACAGCGCAACCCGGCTCGCCGAGGCACCGGATGGACACGAATAATTTCTTTTTGTGCGAAAGATGGACATGAATAGTTGTGAAGTACAGTTATGCTATACTCCCTCTGTCCCAAAAGGAGTCGCCATGGAACGTCTGTCCATCAAACTTTTTTAAAAATTAATTAGGTTTGTAGAACATTTATATCTCCAAATAAGTTTATTATTAAAATTATTTAGTGATTTATCTAATGATACTAATTATGCATCATAAATATTAATATTTCTTATATATTTGGTTAAAGTTGCTTACTCCAACTTGCTTGAGACTGAAAGACTATGTTGTTGTTGTTGTTGATTAAAGTTGTAAATATTTGACTTCTCCGAAGACGATAATGACACTCGGACGGAGGAAGTGATTATGTGTGATGTTTTGAAGCTACAATTCAATTTTTTTATTGAAAGAGTAACAAAACTATTAATTTCTGAAGAACCCCTTCGGTATTTTTGTAGGGTAGTTTCTGCAAATTACTTTTCTTGTTTTCTCTGACATTTCTGAGTCTGAAGTTGAAATTTGGAAGAACACAGTGGACAAACTACACCATTTTTTTTTCCTTTGGTTATTTGGCTTCCCCAACTGAAATCAAATTGCATGAATGCGGTGCAAGGGCGAGGAAAGATGGGGTGCATGAGCGAGGAAAGAAAGTAATTAGTGCAAGGGCGAGGAAAGAAAGTATTAACAAGCTCAATAGCATCACCTTCCTAAGTCAATATGATGGCATTAAACAACAATGATCTTACAGCTAAATATATTTTATGCTTTGTAATAATTGAAAGACGATGGGATACAGCTCTGCTTATTCCAGGGGTATCAACTAGTATAATCTACAGATAATATGTTACATATCTTGGTATCCAATAGTACTTACGAACGAACTGACAAATTCTAGGAGCATGCCAGGACAACTTTGTTTCTCCAAAGCATATAACTACAACAGAAGCAACCTCCCCATTAGTTCTGCACAACTCCACGGTAACGTATTCTTGCTGAGAATCGAAGTTCGCTATTTTCATCATTTATCAAGCTAATGTTCTACCTACTGCAGACACCTGGCTGGCAAGCCAGTATATGACATAGACGGGCACAACAATAAATCAAAGGGTCAGCAGAAACACATGAAGTGTATATGTTGCACACTGAACCTTCCATTTACCAATCTGTCCATTATGATCAGCAATTAAACCGCAGGGTTTAGGAAATTTCTGCTGTAGGTGTCTGTGATCTCATTGAGATGTATGGCAAGTCACATAGAAGAGGCTATTTTGGTAGCCTTTTGAGATTTGGGGCAATAGGGTTATTCATCTTGCAGCACGACCATGAGTTCTCCACCTTGACTGAGCACACTATCAAGGAACCCAATCACGCTTTCTTTGTCCTTAAACTGCTTGGGTTCAGAAAGATCACTGTCCAAATTAAACCAGACGCCATCAATGCTTCGAATTGCCACCCAATGCCTGCCAGTCCAGAGCCCCCTGAACCTCCTGATAGGTACATTGATCATCAGGCCTACCAATGCTTCTGCATTCAGATCGATTGATGATGCCCCTTTCCGACGATCATGCCAAACCACCTTCTTCTTTCTAGCTTCTAATGCTGTGATGAGAACATTTACATCATAGTTCCCAGTTATAACATTGTGGTGAGGTTTAAAAATGAATGATAGAGGAGTCCATTGGCCCTTGTTTGGATCATTGAGAACAAGATTTCCAGCGATCCCATCCAACTCAACACGGGTGAAACATTCCTTTTCCTGAACCACAGAAAACATAACTGACACACTTAGTCTGTGGCACACCAAAGTAACAAAGATAGTACATAAAAAATGGGCTGCCATTTTCAGAGATTCGTGATCTTAGAGCGTCCGCAGTGTGCGGTTCTATGCCGGTCCTATCTTTTATCGACCTGGGTTGATACATTGCGTCGCTGGTTCGTTGAAGAACCAGGTGCGATGGATAGAACCCGCTCCCATCCACCATTCTCTCTCCTGCCGTAGAATCATCTCGTAAAGAAAGGAGGGGTGGGGGCCACTGGGCACCGGCACCAGGCGCTGTTGGCCTGTTGGTCACCTTTTTTTAATGTCGTGGGCTTCATTTATAGGTTCGACGTCGGTTCTATACGTTGCTACGTTTTTAACAGGTGCCATCAAATCATGGGATAGAACCAGGATCGATCCTATACACTGCTGATGCTCTTATAACATATATATTGATATAAGCGAAAGAGCAAAACCATTTGTATGCACGTAAATCATAATAATATTTATTTATTTTTTAGATGAACATCCAAGTCCAGGTGCCCAGGTAGCAGGTGAATCTTCGTGAATCGTGACTTTCTTATATACTTTCGTGAATTGTGACTTGTCCATGCTTTTGCACTAATCCAGCCTACATAATCTCTGAAGCACTTTGCAATTTAACACATAACCAATAGAGTTAACGAATCTACATGATCTGTTTCTCCCGGGCTTAAATAAATTCATGTTTCACAAGCAAATCTCGCCAGACTTTATTCAACGGGTGGAAAAGAAGTGTGCAAAACGGATGAGCAGTACACATAAATGTGCGTCCAAATAGCATGATAAACATGCCGTGACCATCTCGATTAGATTCATCCATATATGAATATAAGATAAACTAGTGGAGTGGAGCACAACGCCCAACTACTAACAATTTCAACAAGCAACTCAATCAGTCCCTCTCTGGAAATCGATAGTCACCACTCACCAGGGGCAATTTGGAACTACAGAGGATATGCAGGGATCAAAGGACACATAAAGGAAGTAATAAGCACAGCTCGCTAATAGAACATGAGCATGAAGTCAAGGGGATACAGATAATGGTAGAAGCTAGAAAGAGATAGGATCTACCTGCATAAGGTTGTTGAGAGCATGGAGGAGACATAATTGCAGCCTCTGCCTCTCATGATACACCTTGATGCTGCCGCCGCCGCTGCCGCTTGCCCCCGCACCAGATCCCGCTCTCGCCTCACCTTGCTTTGCTTCCGATTTGGCTCCCGGCTCCATCCTCGATGCCTCGTTGGGGCTGGGTCGCTGCCAGCCTGCCACGCAGGGACAAACCTTACCCCACGGGTCGCGCGCCCCACTCCGCGCCCCCGCCTGCCCGGCTGTTGCCCGTTTTGTCTGCGCCGGCGCCGTTGCAGCGATATTATACTACCACCGTAAAAAAAAAAAGGAGTACTGCTGTGCTAAGGCCGTCCGGCAGTCCGGACGCTCTCGTTCGTGGACCGTGACACCAGCCCAACGGCCCGGATCGTGAAGGCTAATTTTGTGTGAGAGAAAAATATTGTTTCGGTTGAAAATTTACGATTGTTTACGAGGTAATAAGTCCAGCCGATCAAGCTGTTAACTCTGTGCTTGTTATCCCGCTCGCCCAACTTATCTGGTCATGAGTCGGTCATGAGTCTGTCGCCGTTTCTCTCCATTTATCGTGCCACCGTCGCGTCCGTACAGCCACACGCGATCCAGCGTGACCACGCCGCTGCGGCGCTCTCCACTGCGCCCGACCAGCCGCCGTCCTCTCTTACGTGGTCCGGCGCCGCCGCCCGCCATCCTTCCTCTTCATGGGCCATTTGCCCGCCGCAGCGCGTTCTCCACCGCGTCGGTCACCTTCTCCACCGGAGCTGCGCGCCTCTTCACGACGTCGAGTTTCGCGTCGACGAGCCTCCAATCGTTCAAGAAACAAGTAGATGTTGCACTGAAAAATACGTTGCAAGCATATGTTTTAAGTGTTTCAGATGTTTTAGAGGTATGTTACAAGTGTTTCATAAGGATGTTGCAAAAATAGATCGGGATGTTGTAATGGTTGTACACGTATGTTGCAAGCATCTGTTCCTAATGTTTCATCTGTTTTTTAGACATATGTTTCTAGTGTGTTTATCCAGATGTTGCATATGTTTCACACATACGTTGTGAGTATTTTATCTGGTTGTTGCGTACGTTTGCAATAGTTTTCAAGTGTTTTCAGGTGTTTTTGCAAGTCTTTTAGACTCATGTTTCAAGTGTTTTATCTGTCTTCATACGTATGTTGCAAGTGTTGCATCTGAATATTTCAAAAGTAGATTGGTGTATTTCACATGTTGTAATGTGACCCGCTTGCTGCAGCTACTGAAAGGGGAGCGAGGGGTCAGGCGAGGCACATATGTCACGTGGGGTCGGACGAGGGCGCAGACGTCGCGTGGGGTCGGGTGAGGGTGCAGATGTCGCGTGAGTTGAGCACTATGTAGGGTGCATGGTGTAGGAACAAGGTGTAGGCGCCGATTCCGGACACTGACGTCAGTCCGAACGTCTGAGCGCTAGAACTGCCGAACTACCGAGTACAATTCTAAGTGCATTCAGGTTAAAGTGTCTAAAATTTAGCTAAATATATAGATAAAAAAATATTATTTATAACATCAAATAAATATATTATGAAATTATAACTCATAACAAATTTAATGATACTTATTTACTATTGTAAATATTGATTTTTTTATATATAGTTAATGAACAAATATTTTAACATGTTACTACGCTAGAATTGTCTTTTTTTAATAAATGAAGGGAGTAAGAAAAGTGAAACCCCACTAGTGCTAGGAAGTAGGAATCCCCGCTAGGGTTATGAGACATGTCTTCCATATGTTTATAATACTTAGATTTTGTCTTGAATTTTCATCTAGATCTTGGTATCTACAAATTACATAGTCGGCTCCTAAACTTGTTTTGTCATTCATCATCCTGTTAAACCTATAATCCTCACTATGGCATCATCGTTATGGGCATCCTTCTTCCATTATTGATCATGTTATTCATGATAACAATTTCGTGTCGTTTGTGATGCTTGTTACCTTATCTTGATTCTCATAATCTTTTCACTTTCCCTTTAAAATTAGTTTTCCTCACATGTGTGGGGCCTGCACCTAAGTCCATTGGTTGTTTTCAATACTATGTAAGCTTTATTGATGATTTCAGCAAATTTTTATTGAATTATTTTCCCAAAAATAGATTTGAGGTGTTCTAGCCAGCTATGATGCGGCAGCAGCAGCAGACAACCAATAGATTTGAGGAGGCAAATAACAGTGTAAGGCTAGCTATAGTAAAAAGCCATTAGCAACAACCGCTTAATCTTAAGAGAACAAGCCCTAAGTGAAATGTTCCTAGTTTGGTTTTGGTAATTGAGTGACAACCTAGGTGGACTAATGTGTTTAAATGTGAGATACATAGGTGATTAGTCCACATGTACACTTGTGTGAGTAACTCATGCCATGACGGTGAAGATGGCTTGGATTTGTTGCAAGGCTCACACATGTGATGAAGGAGCTCATTGCATATGAGACATGATATTGAGTCATATGACTAAGGTGGAGAAGATCAAGATAAGACTTGGCTCGACGGACCAGTTGCAAGTGTGAAGAGCAAGTTGAGTGATAACGTGGCGCCAAAGAACTAAGGCAATGATGAAGAGCAAGTGAAGTAAAGATCGATGAACCAATACAGTCACGTGATGATATGAAGTGGATCATATCATTTGGTGTTTGGTTGATGCATGTGTTGCATCGACATCGAAGGAGATGGAATGGAATGCGTAAGGCAAAGGTATAACCTAGGGCATTTCATTTCATCGGTCATAGGCGTGTAGAGAAGTTGATGACCGAGTTTAGGATAGATGGCTGTACTATTAAGAGGAGCAAACTTGTTTGCATGTCGGTCATCTAATGCCATTTGAGCGATCTAACTTTGCATACATGTTAGGATCGAGTGGCGTTGAGAAAAAAGTGCTAATCCTTTGGAAATATATTTGTGAAAAGCTAATACACGTGCACAAGTTGGTGATCACTTGATGGTGTTAGCACATTTACAAAGGAGAAGTCAAAAGGTGAAGAAAGGATGCGAAGCAGGGCTCGGAGTGCTGCCCTAGGGGCACTGCCCCTAGCTGTCCGGTGCACCGCCACCCTAGTGGCGGTGACCGGCTGGTCAAAGCTGAGGGCAACGTGTTGGGGGCTAGCACCACCGTGCCTTGTCCGGTGGCACCACCACCACTAGGGCGGTGCTCACCTAGACTTGGTCGAGCGCAGCAGGAGCTGGAGTGGTCGCCGGAAGTGGCGGTGCACAATGTCATGGTGAGGGTGGTGCATCGCCAGGTGCGGTCTGGTGCCACCGTCTCTTTTCAGCAGAAAGCAAGGGAAGGCATGGCTGGTCACCGCCATGGTCACCACCATAGTGATGGCGGTGCACCGCCCTAAAAATCCAAAGAGGGGGTGTTTCGGGTGGCTAACTGGGTGGTCACCGCTCCCCTAGGGCGGTGCCACCGCCACTATGTCCTATGCCCCTACGCTAGTCAAACTAGCCATTGGGTTGACCATTGGGGGGCACCACCACACCTAGGGCGATGCCACCACTGCCGTGTTCGGTGCCCTTGTAGAAAGTGCAGCTTTGCTCTAATGACTCTATTTGGCTTGGGGGCTATAAATAGAGGTGGAGCTCGGGCAATTGGCTAGTGGAGCACTCTTGGGACTGAGTGTCTATGCTTGGGGAGTGCTTGGGAGCCCTCTAACTCACTTGTGCTTGATAGTATTCATCTGATCGAGTGAGTGAGCCTTTCTAGTGCGATTGCATCATGATGTTGTATTGAGTGGCACTAGGTGATCGAGTTGCAAGCCGGCGGTGCTTGTTACTCTTGGAGGTTGCCGCCTCTTAGATAGCTTGGTGGCTTGCGACTCCATTGAAGCACACGAGAAGATTGTGCGGTGCCCTAGAGGAGGATTTGTGAGGGGGATTGTGCTCGCCCGTGAGGATCGCAAAGAGCAATTCTAGTTGAGCATGTCATTGAGCTACCCTCACTTTCAGGGTAGGTTCTTACGGTGCCCGATATGCGGGCTTGGCGGGTGATGCCAATTAGCCGCCGAAACACCAAGTGAGCAATCGACACAACAGGGACGTAGCTTGGTGGCAACCAAGTGAACCTCAGGAGAAAATCACCGTGTCCACATTGTCTTCATCATCTTCTTAGTGGTTTGCATTCCGCACAATACAAGCTTGTATTTACTTTCATATACATTGTGCTTGTGTAGTTGCTCTTGTAATTAGTTTACTTGTGTAGTTTGCTAGTTACCTTCTTGCTTATGTAGCATAGAAGTAGCTCCCTTGCGTGGCTAATTTGGTTTTAGTAACCTTGTTAGTCACATTGCTTAGTTTATGTAGCTAAGTAATTTGTGCTCTATAATTTGGCTTGTGTGGCCTTGTTATTGAGCATTGAAAGTGAGATTTGGTGGTTTTGTGCTTTTGCTTACTAGATTGTGTAGGAGCTCCCCCAGTTGATAAAGTACTTGTTACATAGGTTTGTGTGACCTTGCTCCTAGAATTAGTTAGGTGAGCTATAGCTAGCTCGACATCTTAGTTGCATAATTAGAATCTTTGTAAGGTGCTAGAGAATATAGATAGAGGGGTATAGTATTGGCTAGACCGATAGTTTTAATTCCGCACTTATATCGGTTTGTCGGCGCATTTAATTTTTTAGAAAAGGACTATTCACCCCTCTCTATTCCGCCATCTCGACCCTACACTAAGTGTTTCTTAATTTTCAACAATATGCTGAACGTATCTTTAGCCAAAAAAGATTCTCGCCATACATATTGATTAGGGTGGTGAATATCAAAGTTAAATGTCTTTTTTCAAAAAAGTTAGTATTGATTATCATGTTTCTTGTCCTCATGCATGCAAACACATTTGTCTACTCCGTTCATGTTGTTTCATGAACAATTGAATTATAACTTTCTTCGTGTTTTTGGTTGCACTTGTTGGTCTAATCTACGCCCTATAACAAGCATAAGCTTGAATTTTGATCGAAACAAGGGATACAAATGTGAAATGCCTTGATATCTTCGTTGTCGTGTTTATATCTTTCATGATGTAGTTTTTTATGAGCCATGGCATCTCGACAGACCTCCATAGCCTCAACGCTTCTTCATCGACACAGATGCACATTTGGCTCTACACACTGCAACCTCCATTATTCTTTTGGAAATGCTTAATTATGATCGCACATCTCGAGAGGACTTCGCTCGCACACTATTGATGGTAGTTAACACTCATCACAAACCATTAATATACCTTGCATAAATGGTTAAAATAGATTACCAACATAGACTTAGGGGGTTAAACTAACAAATTCCATGAGTTTTGATGAATCTATGTTTTCAGCAGGATTTAATTAGAAAACCATCAAGGGGGACCTATTCATCAAAGGAAATCACAGAATTCCACCGTGGGATCAACGTGGGAAGGTTCCAGAAGACTCTAGGAGGCCCTCCACCGAAGCGGAGCTCGACCCACTGACATGTGGGGTCGTTCGGCCCCACCTAGAGGCTGCCTAGCCCCTATGGGCCCCATTTGTTATCCTCTTTGTTATGTTGGTTCTCCACCGCCTCCAAGGATGCATCTCAGCCTTTATTTCAAGTCAGTTTGATCCAGGGGCTGAGGATTAACGCTCTGGGCTATATATATCTGCCTGCACCCCTCTTAGGGCATGCCTCATTTGATCCTAAGAGGTAAGAAGCCAGAAACCCTAATTCATATGTCCACCAAGATCAAGGCTAGCAATCAAGAGAAGATTAGTCCTCGATAGGATCTAGTCTTATATTAGAAATAGAGAGATAGAGTGAGAGGGAAGAGTTTTGGAGGAGTCCCGGCTTGTACCCTGGTGGAATAAAATTCTTCTTGTACTTGCTTCTGAGATTTCTCTGGTAATCGACTATATCAAAGGTGCACATATGTTAGCATATTTTCACAAATATTTTTAAAGGCGTTAGCACTCCACTATATCCTAAATGCATATGCAATAAGTTAGAGCATCTAGTGGCACTTTGATAACTATATTTTGATACGAGTTTCACCCCTCTTAATAGTACTTGTTGGGTTCATAAACCCGGGGTCCCTCGGGGACCGGCTTCCAAACCAGGGCTCGGCCCAGGAAAACGGCCTTTCTTTCTTCTGGACAGGCCCAAAAGTCTAAAACCAATAGACCGAAGCACTCGCTTCAGGCCCAGGCCGCCTTTAGCCCATCTCTCTGACCGGAGCACTAGCTTAGGCTCAGGCCAGCTCCGAACGGCCTCTCCAATCAGAGCGCTAGCGTCAGGCCCCGGCTACCTCCGCACGGCCTCCACTCGGAAAGCCTAACCCGAGGACCGCCTCCGACTCTGACCCCGTGTCTCCAACCGGGATTCATAGAAAAACACCACCATCACTATTCTCTGACTGGCGCACCAGAACTGACTGGGGGCCATCCGACCGGGGACGCCCGCTTGGAAAGAACCAGAAGGCGTGCGGAGAAAGGCAAGGCATGGCTCACAAGTCAACACCACTGTACTAGGGGCCATACCCTGCACGAAGCAGTGCTCTACAGCCACCCTAACACAAAGTATTGTAGGGGCCGCTAGAAACTCCCATATGGTAAGCCTCCCGCGTGTCTCTGGACATCAATCGCGATATGGGCTCTAGGATTTGCCATACCGGGTGAACATAGCACGGCTCCTCACATGTCACTAGGCATCAAGAAGTATTTTGCAGGTACCGGCGTCATCCTTCTTGAAGAAGATAGCTTGACCTTCCGTACACATCTGACATCCTACAACGACATCGACAGTATTAAGGAGCGTCAACCATTATCCAATTTACATCATCGTAGGCAGCAAGGCTTAGAAATATCTGTACTCTCCCTCCCTCACCTATAAAGCTATCCCCTTTATCTATAAAAGGGGATACGCTCCCTCCAACGAGGGGAGATCGACTTCTTGAAGCCCAGACTCACTAGATAAACTTCTTCAAGCTCAGACTCACTAGATCGACATCTACACTCCCAACCATAGAACCACCCAGTTCCGACCGCGACCCTTCCGGTTGGAGCCGACCGAACCTCTTGTACACCCCCTTCTTCCTCCTTCTCGTTTGTACCCCCACTATAGACTTTGAGCACCTAGGCTTAGGAATAAAGTCACCGATCGACCCCGACTAGACGTAGGGCATGTTGCCTAAACCAGTATAAATCATATATCATTGAGTGCTAGGCCACCTCCGATCACAACATACAGCAAAACTACAAATATTTACTAGTTGGTCACTTTCTGCACCGACAGTTGACGCCATCTGTGGGGAAGACGCTGTACGTTCAACACCTTTTGGTCATCAGATGGCCCATTTTTCTGCCACTCCCACTGTGGCAGGCTTCGACGATACGATTCGTTTCGGCTCGCTAGAGTTCCCCGTAGTCTCGCCCACCGGGATGCGGGTTCCACCTGTCTTCGAGCCATTCCACGCCTTCCGCTTCAGGAGCTTGGACTTCGTCGCCGACCGGCTCGGCATACTCCACCTCCACGAGGAGGCTCACGACTCGGCACCCATTGGAGGAACATCCTCCATCGACTCTAGGACACGTGACTTCAACGGCTCGGCATCTGTGCTTTATTCTGAGCAAACTCTCTGCTCAAACCCCACTATAAGTAATATGCGTGCTACTCACTCTTTATTTGCTATCTCTCACCAGTCACCTGGAGGAAATGTACCGCCCACGCCACAAACGCCATACGATCGGTTCCCCTATGGCCTTGCGTCCTCTGTGGATGCCTACGCTTGGGGGCTCCGAAGGATGCTGGCATCGTCCCCCCTCATGTCTGAGTTCATGGAAGTAGTGGGCTTTATTCCTACCATTCCTCACAAACTTCCGGATGATGATGGCGAGAGCGACGGTTCAAGCATCGGTGATGTGGCACCCCGCCACAGTCCATCTCAGGAGTGCGCTATGGCAGACGCTCCACGACAACCGCCGGTGGTTGCAGAGTCTGTGCAGACTCACACTCCTCCAGACCCACATGCGGGAGCCCTCGCGTCTGCACAAGCAAACGCTGAGGAATTATGACAACAACGGCAGAATCAGCCGCCATCTGCACCAGCGCCGTCGGTACAGCATGTTGCGCCCCACACGCCTGTCCTGGCGGGTGGCGCCCGGGGTCACGCTCGTTAGGTTCAGCACGATATCATGAGCAAAGGGAACGATGTCCCACAATTCGCCCGGGCCAGCCAGAATATCGTTGATGCAGTAATGCTTCTCCACGGTGTTCCTGAGCCCATCGACCCTCAGGAGCAGGCAGTCTACCGGAACCTCCAAGTTCTATTAGAGGCTGCCACTGTCCAACAGGCAGAAAGCTCCGCATCGCAACTCCAACCCTCGCCCTCTCTCCCCACCGAGGGGATGGGGACGCACTAGCCGAATCAATCCGTTCGCTCACCACCGCAGCCGGCAGGCTCAGCTCAAGGAGTGGCAGCTGTGCCATGGTCAAACCAGGCGCCTGCTCCACACCGACCACACTAGGATGCTCGTAGCGTCGCTAGCAACCATCGTCGAGCCCGACACGGTAACGATGTCCGCCATACGGCAGCAGGCAACACGAACCCTGGCTGAATCATCGAGGGAAGCAGAGAAACGTGCCCTAGGCACGATCGCTGGCTAGATGACCGGAGCCCCAGCCCTGAGGGCCTAAGGCCACTGGCCTTCAGCCGGCGCATCCAGAGAGTGCCATTTCCGCAGCGTTTCCGGCCTCCCACCAACATCACCAAATACACCGGGGAGACAAACCCATGCATTTGGCTTGAAGACTTTCGGCTCGCCTGTCGAGCCAGAGGAGTGGATGATGACTTTTTTATCATCCAATATCTTCCCATTTGCGTAGGGGAGCATGTTCAGGCATGGCTTGAATTCCTTCCATACAACAGTATCCACGACTAGACAGACCTCAAGAGGGTCTTCGTCAGGAATTTCCAGGGGACGTACGTCCACTCGAGAAACTCCTGGGACCTCAAGAGCTACCAACAGGAGCCCAGCGAATCCCTACGGCATTACATCCACAGGTTTTCCCAACATTGTAACTCCCTCCCTGATGTCGTCGACGCAGACATCATCAACGCTTTCCTCTCCGGGACAAACTGTGAGTCCCTGATCCACAAGCTTGGCTCCCTAAAACCCCGCACCACCCATGATCTACTCGATGTCGCCACCAACCACGCCTCTGGTGAGGAGGCAGTCGGAGCAGTCTTCAGTGGAGGCCGGGACAAAGGCAAGCCCAAGCGCGTGGATCTAGACAAAGGCCCCTCCACTCAGAGGGGCAAAAAAAATAGGAAGGATCAGTGCCGGATGGACGACCCCATGTTGATCGCCGCAGCTGATCGCGCACCCAGGCAACCCCAACAGGGACTGCCTGACCACTTCAACAAACTCATGGATGGTCCATGCCCCAATCACGCCTATCCCGTCAAACACCTCTACAAGGAGTGCGAGATCCTCAAACATTTCCTCCAATAGAC